>NC_141878.1:579341251-579644282 GCF_056163025.1 Triticum urartu | reverse complement strand
TTAGTGGTACGATTCCTATATAACGAATGTTTTCTGTGATTCTAATAAGTGGCGCAAAATATAATCGCTTCAAAAATGCTGAAGTCAAGTTGGCCGCCACCAAGAGAGGTTCGGGCGTATTGCAAGCTTAGTCGAGTCTCAATCGATGCTATATCCATGAGATTTTACATTGAGATCCATAAAAAAAAATCAGTTTTTTTATCTCTAGCACGTTATGTCGCTTGATTAAGATTTGGTTAAATCTCAGTTGACTGAGACCTAGCCACACCCTTTCATAGATCTCGCTAATCTATCCAATGTCTATTGGGGTGAAATATTCTAAAGAAATTGTACAAGTTCATATATACTTGGATAAAGAAGGATGGTTCACATGCATGGCCAGACTTCACTGACTAATGTGATTAGTATTGACCCAGATGCATGTAACCATATTAACTAACAACACATGCATGAGGCCATGTGAGCGCCAGTTGGTAGTTAGCGGCCATGAAAGCCGGGCCGGGGTGGTTTCTGTGGACGAGACTCGCCAGAGCACAATGCTAATTTAGTTCGTCCGAGGCATGTTAATCGCGTTGTTTAAGCATGCATTAGGAGGAGGGTTAAAGAATGATTAGGAGCCTTCCGGTTAAAGGCGCCGGAGGGCAGGAAAACACCTGTATATATCCATCCATATGGATGCATTGTAATGTATCCTCTGCCACTGCCACGCCGCATATCTGGCTGGAAAGCGGCCGCGCCGTCGGATTAGGTTATGCAAATCGTCTTTTTAATTGTGGAAAGGGGTTGTTCATGCCGTGACGACGGCGCCATCATCAGCTGTGCAAGTTTAGTAAGTAAGGTGCCTCAGAAGTTTGCTGATGCTAAATATAATCCTCTAAAGTAGGGTGTGTGATCATGCTTTCCGTTTGCGTTTTCTTTAATTGGAAAACGGTGATGCCATGTTGCCGACCGACGGAGTGTTTATCCGGTGAGTGTTTCGAGAATTCATCCGGTACTATTTTTTTTTTTGCTTCCCATTTTCTTGTTGCCTTGTGTTTGCGGCGTGATAATAATGATTTTAGAAATGAGCCGAATTACTCGGTTTATCCAGCGGAGGGGGACTGACCCTGTCGTCCTCAAATGGACCCTCTTCTCGTCGGCTGGGAACAGTGTGGGCCCTCCGGGCGGGCCCTGCACGAATTGTGTGATCCTATCCGAGTGGCCACGATCCACCGAGGACCCGGGGTGGCACATCATCCATCCATCCCCATGGACCACTGTGACCCACAGTTTCTCAAATAAAAAGAACTGTAGCAGAAGTACGAATGATTAGTGAAGAGTAAATTTCCTCTTGGAAGATAGTGACGAGCAAGAGCATGTATAATTATGCTATTTTAGAAGTGCCACGTAGGATAAATAATGAGGTGAAGAGAGAACTCATAAGAAAATGTTTGTCTTTTTTTATTTAAGAGAAAACAAGAGGTGATCTCTTAAGGCATGTACAATGGTTGATAGGATAGTCTTATCTTAAGTCTTGCATGTAATTTAAAGATGACAAGAAAAGAAGTCTATAATGGGTCATCTCTTAGCATTATCTTTAGTAACTAGCCCATCCTAAAAACATGATGAGACATATTGTGTTAAGAGATCATCTCTTGTCTTCTCTTAAATAAGAGAAGACAAGCCTTTTCTTATGAGTTCTCTCTCCTCCACCTCACCATTTATCCTATATGGCACTTCTAAGATAGCACCATTGTACATGCCCTTAGCACAATATGTCTCGCCACGTTTTTACGAATGGCTAATTGTTGAAGATAAGACTAAGAGATGACCCATTGTAAACAATTTTTGTTGTCATCTCTAAATTACATGCAAGACTTAAGATAAGACTATCTTATCAATCATTGCACATGCCCTTAGCAAACTTTTTTTTGCGAGGTATGTACCTACCAAACTTGCTCCTGATTTGCCTCGAACGATTTCAGACCAACACTAGTAGAAAAAGGGCCAAATGTTTAGCTCATTAATCCCGGTTTGTATTTGAGCCGGCACTAATGTGACCAATAGTGCCGGTTCCAACGACTAGGCGGGAGGCGCTCATTAGTACCGATTCTTGGCGAACCTTTAGTATCGGTTCGTGCCACGAACCGGTACTAAAGAGGTGGTGGCCTTTAGTACGGGTTGGTGGCTCCAATCGGTACTAAAGACCCCCCCTTTAGTACCGGTTGGAGCCACCAACCGGTATTAAAGGTGGTGCGCTGCCACCCGGAGTGCACAATGTTTAGTCCCACCTCGCTAGTTGAGAGGAGCTCGCACCAGTTTATAAGCCCCGCCGCGGCTACCGTGTCGAGCTCCTCTCTAAGCAGGCCTTTGTGGGCCTATTGCAAGTCTTCTGCCCTGTGGGGCCTACTGGGCCGTACGGGCCTGCATCCTGGCCCAACTAGAGGTTGGGTTTCTAGTCGTATGCAGGCCGTGCCGGCCCAGTAGACGGGTTGTTTTTGCTTTATTTCAAAAATAAATCAGAAAAAACCCGGTTCTAAAGGTCCCCCAGACCATGGCGCGCCTCGTGCCACGTGGTGGGCCTTTGGTCCCGGTTCGTGTTGAACCGGGACTAAAGGGGGGGACCTTTAGTCCCCACTCTTTAGTACCGGTTCCAGAACCGGTACTAAAAGTCGTCTTTCTACTAGTGCGACCACTTTTGGGTAATTGGGTTGTACTTCGTACGGCAGGAGAAAACAAGGATCCGTATGTCATACGAGCATACCAGATTGGTTACCCTAAGATGTTTTTTTCTTAAGAAACCGGTATTTTTGATGTATTGTTTTAAATTATGAAGACGGCTTTGCGACCACTTGACTTCATTGATAAGATCCTTCTGGTGGGGGAGTAATAGGGACAAGAGGAAGCCACATTGGGTGTCTTGGGACACACTGACCATGCCAAAATATATGGGAGTGTTCAAAGACTTCTATATCTTTAACTTGGCCCTTCTCGCGAGACAAGCTTGGAGATTGAGTGCTAGGAAATTGAAGGCTGTCTATCTCCCCGAGGTCATTAATTATCCTTGATGCTACATTGGGTAATCATCCAAGTCAAATTTGACAAGCAATTATAGAGGGCCGTGATATGTTGAAGTCGGTGTTGGTCAAACGTGTGGGTAATGGAACCACTGTTGATATTCAGAGGGAGAATTGGATACCAAGGAATGCAAATATGCGACCAATTGTGTCTCGAGTCAATGTTCCACCTCAAATGGTGTCTGAGCTTATTGATTCTGCAAATACTCGATGGAATGTGGAAGTCATTAATGAGGTTTTTCTTCCATATGATGCTTCGACCATTCTTCAGATCCCCACACGGAATATAGATGATTTTTGAGCATGGAACTATGAAAGATCCGAAAGGTTCAGTGTTCGTTCAGCTTACCGTATGATTATTTCTACTAGAAAAAGGAGGGAAGATTGGTTGGAAAATAGTGCAGGGTCTTCTGATAACTCTGCAACTGAGAAGTCATGAGCCTCCTTGTGGAATGTACCGGTGCTAGCCAAGTTAAATATGTTCATATGGCGTCTTGCCCCGACATTCTTTGCCAACCGAGGACTTGAGGAAGTATAGGAATATGACCGACAATGATGTATGTAGTGTGTGCGCAATGCAAGATTCATAGAGACACGGCCTCATCGAGTGCTCGATGGCAAGGTGTGTTTGGGCCCTTGTGGACCAAGAATTACTTGAGCACATGATGGCTACTACAGAACCTCTTGCGCGAAACTGGATTTTATTTATGATAGAGGTTCTCCCTCATATGGATTTATGCCTCCTTTGGTTCATAGGATAGGAATGTTATAGGAATAGGAAGATCATAGGAAGTGAGATGACATGTATCTCAATTCCTATAGAGAAAGAGATGTCATTTGATGCATATGATAGGAATTTTACAATTGAGTCTTAGCTAATGTTTTTTTCCTCAAAAATGTGAAGG
The DNA here is from genome assembly GCF_056163025.1 of Triticum urartu. Lineage (NCBI taxonomy): Eukaryota > Viridiplantae > Streptophyta > Magnoliopsida > Poales > Poaceae > Triticum > Triticum urartu. The sequence goes on along the minus strand of NC_141878.1, from coordinate 579,640,321 downwards.
ATTGATTCCTATCCTACATATGAATAGGAATCCATTCCTACAAACCAAAGGGCTTCAAAGGAAAATTTCCTATGCAAATCCTATCATATAGAAATCCTATGAGATTCCTACAAACCAAAGGAGGCCTTAACTCGGTTCATTGTCACTCTATGGGGGGTTTTGTTGGCAAGATGAAAATTCATTCGTGAAGGAATTAACGAGAGTCTTTTGTCAACTCATTTGTTCCTGAGTAGATACATCGCCGAGTTGGAATAGATTCACGTCCCAACAGTGCCGCAAGCAAGACCAGCCCATCCGATGAGTGTAGCGGTGCCAGGATGGAGACCACCTCCTGAAGGGTGCACTAAATTCAATGTCGATGCAGTGATCTCTCAAGATTATGATGTTGGTGGAGCTGTTGCAATATGTCGCAACCGTGATGCCACCTATCTTGGATCATCAGTGCTGGTTATTAGAGGCCTTCTAGACCCTACACATGTTGAAGCAATAGTGTGCCGAGAAGCACTAGCATTGGCGGACGATCCGGGAATCCGTTAGCCTTGTGTGGCTTCAGATTGCAAACTGGTTGTTCATTACATTCAAAAGGGTGGGGGAGAAAGTCGTGAAGGAATTATTAAAGAGATTAGAGATCAGGAAAATACTTTTATTTCTTGTAACTTTATTCATGAATCTAGAGACTCGAATACCGATGCTCATAGGTTTGCTAGATTTGGTATCTCTCTCACTTTAGGAAGACATGTTTGGTTGGGTAACCCCCATGATCCTTTAGCGATCAGTGTAAACACTTTGATTAATTAGTAAAGCCTGACTGTTTTCTCTCAAAAAAATGTTTTCTTTATAATGTTGCCATAAGAATTATTAGAAATACATGAGTTGTTACAAAGGGTGCTTCGATCATGCACAGAGAGATGCATGCACTTTTAGGGCATCTCCAACGGCAACCCGCAAATTATCTCCCGTATCTGTTTGTACCTAACCAACGGCGGAGGCGCCCGTTGAAAGGAAATATGCCCTAGAGGCAATAATAAAGTTATTATTTATTTCCTTATTTCATGATAAATGTTTATTATTCATGCTAGAATTGCATAAACCGGAAACATAACACATGTGTGAATACATAGACAAACAGAGTGTCACTAGTATGCCTCTACTTGACTAGCTCGTTAATCAAAGATGGTTATGTTTCCTAACCATAGACAAAGAGTTGTTATTTGACTAACGGGATCACATCATTAGGAGAATGATGTGATTGACTTGACCCATTCCATTAGCTTAGCACTCGATCATTTAGTATGTTGCTATTGCTTTCTTCATGACTTATACATGTTCCTATGACTATGAGATTATGCAACTCCCGTTTACCGGAGGAACACTTTGTGTGCTACCAAAAGTCACAACGTAACTGGGTGATTATAAAGGAGCTCTACAGGTGTCTCCAAAGGTAAATGTTGGGTTGGCGTATTTCGAGATTAGGATTTGTCACTCCGATTGTCGGAGAGGTATCTCTGGGCCCTCTCGGTAATGCACATCACATAAGCCTTGCAAGCATTGCAACTAATGAGTTAGTTGCGAGATGATGTATTACGGAACGAGTAAAGAGACTTGCCGGTAACGAGATTGAACTAGGTATTGAGATACCGACGATCGAATCTCGGGCAAGTAACATACCGATGACAAAGGGAACAACGTATGTTGTTATGCGGTCTGACCGATAAAGATCTTCGTAGAATATGTAGGAGCCAATATGAGCATCCAGGTTCCGCTATTAGTTATTGACCGGAGACGTGTCTCGGTCATGTCTACATTATTCTCGAACCCGTAGGGTCCGCACGCTTAAGGTTTCGATGATAGTTATATTATGAGTTTATGAGTTTTGATGTACCGAAGGAGTTCGGAGTCCCAGATGAGATCAGGGACATGACGAGGAGTCTCGAAATGGTCGAGATGTAAAGATCGATATATTGGACGACTATATTCGGACATCGGAAAGGTTCCGAGTGGTTCGGGTATTTTTCGGAGTACCGGGGAGTTACGAGAATACGAGAGAAGAAGTATATGGGCCTTATTGGGCTTTAGGGGAGAGGGAGAGGCAGGCCGCGCGCCCCCCCAAGGCCTAGTCCGAATTGGACTAAGGGGAGGGGCTGCGCCCCCTCCTTCCTTCTCTTCCCTCTTCCCCTTCCTTGTCTCCTACTCCTACTACATGGAAGGACTCCTAGTTGGACTAGGAAAGGGGAAATCCTACTCCCGGTGGGAGTAGGACTCCCCTAGGGCGCGCCATAGAGAAGGTCGGCCCTCCCCTCCTCCACTCCTTTATATACGGGGGCAGGGGGCACCCCTAGACACACAAGTTGATCCACGTGATCGTTTTCTTAGCCGTGTGCGGTGCCCCCTTCCACCATAATCCTCGATAATATTGTAGCGGTGCTTAGGCGAAGCCCTGCGACGGTAGAACATCAAGATCGTCACCACGCCGTCGTGCTGACGGAACTCTTCCCAGACACTTTGCTGGATCGGAGTCCGGGGATCGTCATCGAGCTGAACGTGTGCTAGAACTCGGAGGTGTCGTAGTTTTGGTGCTTGATCGGTCGGGCCGTGAAGGCGTACGACTACATCAACCGCGTTGTCATAACGCTTCCGCTTCCGGTCTACGAGGGTACGTAGACAACACTCTCCTCTCTCGTTGCTATGCATCACCATGATCTTGCGTGTGCGTAGGAATTTTTTTAAAATTACTACATTCCCCAACAGTGGCATCCGAGCCTAGGTTTTATGTGTTGATGTTATATGCACGAGTAGAACACAAGTGAGTCATGGGCGATATAAGTCATACTGCTTACCAGCATGTCATACTTTGGTTCGGCGGTATTGTTGGACGAAGCGGCCCGGACCGACATTACGCGTACGCTTACGCGAGACCGGTTCTCCCGACGTGCTTTGCATAAAGGTGGCTAGCGGGTGTCAGTTTCTCCAACTTTAGTTGAACCGAGTGTGGCTACGTCCGGTCCTTGCGAAGGTTAAAACAGCACCAACTTGACAAACTATCTTGTGGTTTTGATGCGTAGGTAAGATTGGTTCTTGCTTAAGCCCGTAGCAGCCACGTAAAACTTGCAACAACAAAGTAGAGGACGTCTAACTTGTTTTTGCAGGGCATGTTGTGATGTGATATGATCAAGACATGATGCTAAATTTTATTGTATGAGATGATCATGTTTTGTAACCAAATTATCGGCAACTGGCAGGAGCCATATGATTGTCGTTTATTGTATGCAATGCAATTGCGTTGTAATGCTTTACTTTATCACTAAGCGGTAGCGATAGTCGTGGAAGCATAAAATTGGCGAGACGCCAACGATGCTACGATGGTGATCAAGGTGTCGCGCCGGTGACGATGGTGATCACGACGGTGCTTCGAAGATGGAAATCAAAGGCGCAAGATGATGATGGCCATATCATGTCACATATTTTGATTGCATATGATGTTTATCTTTTATACATCTTATTTTGCTTAGTTTGACGGTAGCATTTTAAGATGATCTCTCACTAATTATCAAGAAGTGTTCTCCCTGAGTATGCACCATTGCGAAAGTTCTTCGTGCTGAGACACCACGTGATGATCGGGTGTGATAGGCTCTACATTCAAATACAACGGGTGAAAAACAGTTGCACACGCGGAATACTCAGGTTATACTTGACGAGCCAAGCATATACAGATATGGCCTCGGAACAGGGAGACCGAAAGGTCGAGCGTGAATCATATAGTAGATATGATCAACATAGTGATGTTCACCAATGAAACTGCTCCATCTCACGTGATGATCGGACATGGTTTAGTTGATTTGGATCACGTGATCACTTAGAGGATTAGAGGGGTGTCTATCTAAGTGGGAGTTCTTAAGTAATATGATTAATTGAACTTAAATTTATCATGAACTTAGTCCTGGTAGTATTTTGCAAATTATGTTGTAGATCAATAGCTCGCGTTGTTGCTTCCCTGTGTTTATTTTGATATGTTCCTAGAGAAAATTGTGTTGAAAGATGTTAGTAGCAATGATGCGGATTGGATCCGTGATCTGAGGTTTATCCTCATTGCTGCACAGAAGAATTATGTCCTTGATGCACCGCTAGGTGACAGGCCTATTGCAGGAGCAGATGCAGACGTTATGAACGTTTGGCTAGCTCAATATGATGACTACTTGATAGTTTAGTGCACCATGCTTAATGGCTTAGAATCGGGACTTCAAAGACGTTTTGAACGTCATGGACCATATGAGATGTTCCAGGAGTTGAAGTTAATATTTCAAGCAAATACCCGGGTTGAGAGATATGAAGTCTCCAACAAGTTCTATAGCTAAAAGATGGAGGAGAATCGCTCAATAGTGAGCATGTGCTCAGATTGTCTGGGTACTACAATCGCTTGAATCAAGTGGGAGTTAATCTTCCAGATAAGATAGTGATTGACAGAATTCTCTAATCACCATCACCAAGTTAGTAGAACTTCGTGATGAACTATAATATGCAAGGTTAACGGAAACAACTCCCAAGCTCTTCGTGATGCTGAAATCAACGAAGGTAGAAATCAAGAAAAACATCAACTGTTGATGGTTGACAAGACCACTAGTTTCATGAAAAGGGCAAAGGGAAGAAGGGGAACTTCAAGAAGAACGGCAAGCAAGTTGTTGCTCAAGTGAAGAAGCCCAAGTCTGATCCTAAGCCTGAGACTAAGTGCTTCTATTGCAAAGGGACTGGTCACTGGAAGTGGAACTGCCCCAAGTATTTGGCGGATAACAAGGATGGCAAGGTAAACAAAGGTATACTGGATATACGTGTTATTGATGTGTACTTTACTAGTGTTTATAGCAACCCCTCGGCATTTGATACTGGTTCAGTTGCTAAGAGTAGTAACTCAAAACGGGAGTTGCAGAATAAACAGAAACTAGTAAAGGGTGAGGTGACGATGTGTGTTGGAAGTAGTTCCAAGATTGATATGATCATCATCGCACACTCCCTATACTTTCAGGATTTGTGTTGAAACTAAATAAGTGTTATTTGGTGTTTGCGTTGAGCATGAATATGATTTGATCATGTTTATTGCAATACGGTTATTCATTAAGTCAGAGAATAATTGTTGTTCTGTTTACATGAATAAAACCTTCGATGGTCATACGCCCAATGAAAATAGTTCGTTGGATCTTGATCATAGTGTTACACATATTCATAATATTGAAGCCAAAAGATGCAAAGTTAATAATGATAGTGCAACTTATTTGTGGCACTGTCGTTTAGGTCATATTGGTGTAAAGCGCATGAAGGAACTCCATACTGATGGACTTTTGGAACCACTTGATTATGAATCACTTGGTACTTGCGAACCATGCCTCATGGGCAAGATGACTAAGACTCCGTTCTCCGGAACAATGGCGCGAGCAACAGACTTGATTGGAAATAATATATACTGATGTATGCAGTCCAATGAGTGTTGAGGCTCGCGGCGGGTATCGTTATTTTCTGACCTTCACAGATGATTTGAGCAGATATGAGTATATCCACTTGATGAAACATAAGTCTGAAACATTTGAGAAGTTCAAATAATTTCAGGGTGAAGTGGAAAATCATCATGACAAGAAAATAAGGTTTCTACGATCTGATCGCGGAGACAAATATTTGAGTTACGAGTTTGGTCTTCAATTAAAACATTGTGGAATAGTTTCACAAACTCATGCCACCTGGAAAACCACAGCATAATGGTGTGTCCGATCGTCATAACCGTACTTTATCGGATATAGTGCAATCTATGATGTCTCTTACTGATCTACCACTATCGTTTTGGGGTTATGCATTAGAGATAGCTGCATTCACGTTAAAAAGGGCACCATCTAAATCCGTTGAGAAGACACAATCTGAATAATGGTTTGGCAAGAAACCAAAATTGTCGTTTCTTAAAGTTTTGGGTTGTGATGCTTATATGAAAAAGTTTCATCCTGATAAGCTCAAACCCAAATCGGAGAAATATGTCTTCATAGGATACCCAAAGGAGACTGTTGGGTACACCTTCTATCACAGATCCGAAGGCAAGACATTCGTTGCTAAGAATGGATCCTTTCTAGAGAAGGAGTTTCTCTCGAAAGAAGTGAGTGGGAGGAAAGTAGAAAACTTGATAAGGTAATTGTACCTTCTCCCTTATTGGAAAGTAGTTCATCACAGAAATCTGTTCTTGTGACTACTACACCAATTAGTGAGGAAGCTAATGATGATGATCATGTAACTTCAGATCAAGTTAGTACCGAATCTCGTAGGTAAACCAGAGTGAGATCCGCACCAAAGTGGTACAGTAATCATGTTCTAGAAGTCATGTTACTAGACCATGACGAACTTGCGAACTATGAGGAAGCGATGATGAGCCCAGATTCCGCAAAATGGTTTGAGGCCATGAAATCTGAGATATGATCCATGTATGAGAACAAAGTATGGACTTTGATGGATTTGCCCGATGATCGGCAAGCCATAGAAAATAAATGGTTCTTCAAGAGGAAGACGGACGCTGATAATAGTGTTACTATCTACAAAGCTAGACTTGTCGAAAAAGGTTTTTGACAAAGTTCAAGGTGTTGACTACGATGAAATTTTCTCACTCGTAGCGATGCTTAAGTCTGTCAAAATCATGTTAGCAATTGCCGCATTTTTATGAAATCTGGCAAATGGATAAACAAAACTACATTCCTTAATGAATTTAAAGAAGAGTTGTATATGATGCAACCAGAAGGTTTTGTCAATCCTAAAGGTGCTAACAAAATATGCAAGCTCTAGCGATCCATCTATGGACTGGTGCAAGCATCTCGGAGTTGGAATATACACTTTGATAAGTTGATCAAAGCATATAGTTTTATACAGACTTGCGGTGAAGCCTGTATTTACAAAAAGGTGAGTGGGAGCACTAAAGCATTTCTGATAAGTATATGTGTATGACATATTGTTGATCGGAAATAATGTAGAATTATTCTGCAAAGCATAAAGGAGTATTTGAAAGGATTTTTTCAAAGAAAACCTCGGTGAAGCTGCTTACATATTGAGCATCAAGATCTATAGAGATAGATCAAGACGCTTGATAAGTTTTTTTTCAATGAGTACATACCTTGACAAGATTTTGAAGTAGTTCAAAATGGAACAGTCAAAGAAAGAATTCTTGCCTGTGTTACAAGGTGTGAAATTGAGTAAGACTCAAAGCGCGACCACGACAAAAAATAGAATGAGAATGAAAGTCATTCCCTATGCCTTGGCCATAGGTTCTATAAAGTATGTCATGCTGTGTACCAGACCTATTGTATACCTTACACTAATTTTGGTAAGGGAGTACAATAGTGATCTAGGAATAGATCACTGGACAGCGGTCAAAATTATCCTTAGTGGAATAAGGATATGTTTCTCGATTATGGAGGTGACAAAAGGTTCGTCGTAAAAGGGTTACGTCGATACAAGTTTTGGCACTGATCCGGATGACTCTTAGTCTTCATCTGGATACATATTGAAAGTGGGAGCAATTAGCTAAAGTAGCTTCGTGCAGAGCATTCTAGACATAGAAAATTGCAAAATACTTACGGATCTGAATATGGCAGACCCGTTGACTAAACTTCTCTCACAGGCAAAACATGATCACACCTTAGTACTCTTTCGGTGTTAATCACATAGCAATGTGAATTAGATTACTGACTCTAGTAAACCCTTTGGGTGTTGGTCACATATCGATGTGAACTATGGGTGTTAACCACATAAAGATGTGAACTATTGATGTTAGATCACATGGTGATGTGAACTAGATTATTGACTATAGTGCAAGTGGGAGACTGAAAGGAAATATGCCCTAGAGGCAATAATAAAGTTATTATTTATTTCCTTATTTCATGATAAATGTTTATTATTCATGCTAGAATTGTATTAACCGGAAACATAATACATGTGTGAATACATAGACAAACAGAGTGTCACTAGTATGCCTCTACTTGACTAGCTCGTTAATCAAACATGGTTATGTTTCCTAACCATAGACAAAGAGTTGTTATTTGATTAACATGATCACATCATTAGGAGAATGATGTGATTGACTTGACCCATTCCGTTAGCTTAGCACTCGATCGTTTAGTATGTTGCTATTGCTTTCTTCATGACTTATACATGTTCCTATGACTATGAGATTATGCAACTCCCGTTTGCCGGAGGAACACTTTGTGTGCTACCAAACGTCACAACGTAACTGGGTGATTATAAAGGAGCACTACAGGTGTCTCCAAAGGTCAATGTTGGGTTGGCGTATTTCGAGATTAGGATTTGTCACTCCGATTGTCGGAGAGGTATCTCTGGGCCCTTTCGGTAATGCACATCACATAAGCCTTGCAAGCATTGCAACTAATGAGTTAGTTGCGAGATGATGTATTACGGAACGAGTAAAGAGACTTGCCGGTAACGAGATTGAACTAGGTATTGAGATACCGACGATCGAATCTCGGGCAAGTAACATACCGATGACAAAGGGAACAACGTATGTTGTTATGCGGTCTGACCGATAAAGATCTTCGTAGAATATGTAGGAGCCAATATGAGCATCCAGGTTCCGCTATTGGTTATTGACCGGAGACGTGTCTCGGTCATGTCTACATTGTTCTCGAACCCGTAGGGTCCGCACGCTTAAGGTTTCGATGACAATTATATTATGAGTTTATGAGTTTTGATGTACCGAAGGAGTTCGGAGTCCCGGATGAGATCAGGGACATGACGAGGAGTCTCGAAATGGTCGAGACGTAAAGATCGATATATTGGACGACTATATTCGGACATCGGAAAGGTTCCGAGTGGTTTGGGTATTTTTCGGAGTACCGGGGAGTTACGAGAATACGGGAGAAGAAATATATGGGCCTTATTGGGCTTTAGGGGAGAGGGAGAGGCAGGCCGCCCCCCCAAGGCCTAGTCTGAATTGGACTAAGGGGAGGGGTTGCGCCCCCTCCTTCCTTCTCTTCCCTCTTCCCCTTCCTTGTCTCCTACTCCTACTACATGGAAGGACTCCTAGTTGGACTAGGAAAGGGGGAATCCTACTCCCGGTGGGAGTAGGACTCCCCTAGGGCGCGCCATAGAGAGGGCCGGTCCTCCCCTCCTCCACTCCTTTATATACGGGGGCAGGGGGCACCCCTAGACACACAAGTTGATCCACGTGATCGTTTTCTTAGCCGTGTGCGGTGCCCCCTTCCACCATAATCCTCGATAATATTGTAGCGGTGCTTAGGCGAAGCCCTGCGACGGTAGAACATCAAGATCGTCACCACGCCATCGTGCTGACGGAACTCTTCCCCGACACTTTGCTGGATCGGAGTCCGGGGATCGTCATCGAGCGGAACGTGTGCTAGAACTCGGAGGTGTCGTAGTTTTGGTGCTTGATCGGTCGGGCCGTGAAGACGTACGACTACATCAACCGCGTTGTCATAACGCTTCCGCTTCCGGTCTACGAGGGTACGTAGACAACACTCTCCCGTCTCGTTGCTATGCATCACCATGATCTTGCGTGTGCGTAGGAATTTTTTTGAAATTACTACGTTCCCCAACACCCGTGTCGTCCTCCATCTGCCGTGTCCGTGAGCACCGGCAACAAGACCGATGAAGTGAATGTGTGGTCTCCGGCGAGGAAGAGTAGAACACGGGAGACAGACCGGCCCACATGGGCCGGACACAAGGCCCTGCCGCCTCCCGTGGCCTACTCATCCTCGGAGGAGTCCACGACCTATCCATCGCAGGTGGACGTGAGGTCCATGATGAAAATGATGGCCCTGGCGCTGTCATAGTCCCACCGGTCTGCCTGATGGTTTGTCGACGACATCATAGATGGCACGTTGCTCTGCGACGAAGTTGGGGTTCATCACGACCATGGCCTCCTCGCTCGCCCGCTCGCCGTAGATCTGGCCATCCGCCCGCCGCTGCTCCTCCAGGAGGAACATGTTGTACCAGGCGAATGCAGTGCCAGGAAGGAGGATGGGAAGGGAGGGGCTTGTGTTGTGGTGTGGAGAGCTGCGTGTGGGCCCCTTTAAATAGCAGATTCCGATGAGGCTAGGCGTTCGGGTGCGTCAATGAGCCACGTCGGAGTGGGTTTCTCGGCTGACAAACCTGCTTAATGGCAGCATCCGAACGGACAACAACATTGAATGGACGGATAGATATCCGTCCGGTCACGTGTCTCGACATTGAACAGGTGCGGATACCGAAGACGCGTCGCGGGCTGCGCCCTCGGGCGGCACGCCGCTTCAATGACGGTCGCGTCCGTCCTGAGTCGTCTTCAATGTTGAGCTGCGCGCATTACAGCGGCATGAATGCGGGCAACTGGCGCGGGGCGGGAACGCGTGCGGGCGAGGAGGAGATATGTCCGGACTCCCGCAAACTCCCCACATTTGTCTCATATTTGCGGGAGAAATCGTGTCCAGACCACGCAGCAGATCGATACAGACCCGCGTTCGATGGCTTACGTTGTCGAGACAATACGATCTGAACGCATGTGAGAGGTTTGCGAGTCGGCGTTGGAGATGCCGGTCAGGTACACTGGATAAAGAGGAGAACAGAGAAATACAAACCATGCATTCAGACCCAAAGTAAATGTTTGTGCAAGGTTTTATCTTATAAAAAAAAGTCGGCTAAATTGAATTTACGTGATCCATGGTCCAAGGTAAGAGGGAACACCATTTTGTTTTCTTTCATGACAAGGACTGTTGCACCAGGGCTGGCTGTCGCTGTAGGAATGTGTGCAGGGGTCGCAAATACTCGGCGTGCCGACCGGCCTTCCGGCGTCGCTGTTGAGAGCCCGATCGAGACCAGCACGCCGGTGAGGATCGGCCGCGTGTCGCTCCTGTACCCTGTTTGCGTGACTGTGCGCGTTGTGTGAAAGGAATTGTGGACGGAGCGGAGCTGGACAGGACATGTTCTCCTGGCCGGCGAAAGGAGGAGACTATGAGACGATGATGGCTGCTGCAGACGCAATGACGGCGAGTCCACGTACACCCCTCCTCCGCTAAGAAAAGGGTTAGTTCAGTGTTCAGACCGCGTTACCATAGGTCGGTACGTATCAGAAATCCCGACTGCGATGTACGTATACGCTTTGACCTGTGAATTTACGTGCTAGGTGTCGTGAGATCATGTCTGAGTCTACTCGTGCAGAGGGTTTGGGATTTGACAGGCGCGGTAAAACCATGGATCGATCGGTGGCGTGCGGTACTCCGGCAGGTGCAAACTATTCCGACTGTTCAATATATGGTTTGTGCATATATATTGTATAGTCTGGTCTACCTTTTAGTCATTGTATAGTTGAGGTTGTGGCTCATCTTGTACTTCATATATACGTGCGCTATGTATCGATCAATACATCGAGTTGCATTGCTAAAATATTCGTTTCCAACATGGTATCATACCTACGATCCTAACACTAACTCCTGCCGCCGCCGTCGCCGCCGCGATCCCATCGCCCCTGCCATCCGCCGCCGCCGCCACTTCATGCCGCCGCCGCGTCTCCTCGGCGCCGCGCCGCCGCCCCCTGTGTGCCGCCGCCGCCTCGCGCTTCTGCCCGCACCCGCAGCGCCGCCACCCGCGCCGCGCCGCCATCCCTCCCGCCGCGCCGCCGCCCTCCCCTCTCGGACATGGCCTCCCCCGGTTCCACCGGTACAACCCGCAGCCGCCGCACCAACCCCTTCGACGGCCCCGATCCCGTCGTCATCCGTGATCTCAATATTCTCGCTCGGGTTCCCGTGTTCTCGATCAACTCACCTCCACCTACTATGCCTGGAAGACATACTTCTCCCTTGTGTTCCGTGAGTACAATCTCCGAGATCACATCGATGGCTCCGTGGACTCCCGCTTCATGGAGGACGATGAGGAGTGGACGTCCATCGACGCCACTCTGATCCGCTGGTTCTACACCACCATCTCGAAGGACCTCTTCCACATGGTGGTCTCCGCCGATAATGACGCTCACGCCGTTTGGACTAAGCTCAACGGCCTCTTCACCAACAACGCGCTCCAACGCAAGGTTTTCTTGCACGGCGAGTTTTTTGGGTGCCAGCAGCTTGACTCGTCGGTCGACGACTATTGCATGCGCCTCAAGAAGCTTGTCGACGAGCTCCGTGACCTCGGCAAGAAGGTCTCCGACGAGCTCCTCCTCAATACTCTCATCGCCGGCCTGAACGAAGACTTCGAAAACGCCGCCTCCAACATCCCTCTCATCACTAACCCGACCTTCCCCAAGATCATCCCGTACCTGAAGCTGGAGGAGAAGAGGATGCGGATGTCGCGCGCCCGGGCCACCCATACGGCTCTCACCGCCGGAACCCGCGACGGTGCGCCGCCCACCACTCCGGCTCCCCCGCTGCGGCCCGCCCAGGGGCCCCTCCACGTGCAGCCGCCGCCCGGGTTCCCATATTCCGCGCCGCCGCAGGCCCCTCCGCCGCCCCCCACCGAGCAGCAGCAGCGCCGGGGTGGGCGTCGCGGCCGACGTGGCCGCAAGCAGCAGCAGCAGCAGTGTAGCGACCAGACCTCAAACAGTCTGATCTCTGTGCTCCGGTGTCATCCCTGGATCAGTAATGCTGACACCACACAGTACTCGAAGGATTTATAGCAGAGTAGCAATCACACACTTATTACATCGAGTGTCTCAAAAGAGAACTTATTACAATAAATATGGCTTAAGGCCATCTAATAACGATAACAACGTAAGGCTTGAAAGATAAGTGAGTCCATCAACTCCAACGGCATCACTGAGTATAGAACCACGACCTAAAAGCTCCTTAATCGTTCTGAAAAGTCTGCAACATTTATTTTGCAGCCCGAAACGGGTCAACACATGGAATATGCTGGCAAGGTAACACATAGAGAGTAATGGAATGAAACAGCTATACTACATGCATATTTCGCTGGTGGAAAGCTCTATGGTTACAGTTTTGCGTAAAGCCAATTTTTCCCTACTTCAAAAGAATAAATTTATTTAACTATCATGGTAGTTGTTAAACATTGAGAATGGTTGACAGCATTCTCAATCCCAATTAAGCATCATCATTAAACATAACCCAACAAAATTAATTTAGAGCAACATGTTGAGATTCACATGAAAATCCAAGTACTAGATACTCAAGATGTCCATAACCGGGGACACGGCCAACCATGATTAGTTTATTACACTCTGCAGAGGTTTGCGCACTTTTCCCCACAAGACTCGATCGCCTCCGTTTGGTTTCTCGCACTACATGGTGTTTGAGAAGACGGATGACCGAGACATAGTCTTTCAGAAGCGCTAGCACCTTACGATGGGTAGACCGTACCACCTACATCCCCTACATCTGCTAGTCTACCACTGTAAGAGTTCGCACGACTTAGTCAACTATGCTAGAGCCCATAATAGCTTGTGGCTGCACACGGAAGTTTCTAGTATGAATAGTCTCATGATCACTTTGAGCCTGGGTGGCGGTCCAAAAAAAACAGGCAAGTCCTGGAATACTCAGGTGCCTCACTCCACCTAGATGTGTGTTTAAGTTGCCACCTTAGATAAACCATTAATTAACAATCTCAAATCTGTCATGGATATCACTCACCCAATCCACGTCTACTAGCATAGCATGGCATAATAAGCAAACGTAGAAGTAACTCCCAAAGGTTTGATAATAAACAGGTAATAGATACTACCTCATCTACTTCCCATCCCACAATTTAATTAGATCCTAATCATGCAATGTGTGAGGATTGATCTAATGCAATAAAACTGGGTAGTAGAAAAGGTATGATCAAAGTGTTACTTGCCTTGCTGATGATCCGCGAAACCTAACGATTCGAAGTAACACGCGGCGCACTCCGGGTATTCTATCGCAGACAAACAAACAAGCATACAATAAGTACTCATCTAATGCACAGGTAAAACTCAAATAAGAGATCTAACCAGAAAGTTCAACTTAAGAACTCCGGTTGGCAAAAAGAATCAAATCGAACGAAGCAACAAAAGACGAACGGCGAAAGAAAACAACTTCGTTCTAGTAATCTGGATCTAGGTTAAATTTTACAGTAGCAAAATCTTGTTTAAGTTGGTTAAACGGGTAGAGGGTTTCGAGACGAATCCCTAGGCGATTGAATCGCCTGATTCCGATAAACGAGCGAAAAGTTAAACTAAAACGAAAATCGGATCAGGAATCGCGATCAGAAAAATCGCGGATTTAATCCGAGAAAAAGAAAAACGACGAACGCCTTTTTTTCTCTCTTTTCGGCACGGAAAACGAGGCGCAACGAACCTCGGCGGCGAGATCGTCGTCGGCGGCGGAGGCGGCTCTGGCGGCGCGCGCGGATCAAGGCGAGGCTGATGGGCTGGGGCGGCTTGGGGCGGCGCTATTTAAAGACTGCCCCCGGGCGGTGTCCCGCTCGGATACGGCCCGAAGTCGATTCGTTTTTTTTTATTATTCCACTCGGAAGAAAAATAAAAAGAAATACTAAACGGACTTCAAAAATTCCGAAATAAATTTTCACGGGTTTCTAAAATCAAGCCGCACAAGGTGAACATTTATTTGGGCCCTAAATGCAATTTTGAAAAACGCATATTTTTCCTAAATTCAAATAAAACACCGAAAAACTCTGAAATAAAATCTTATTTGATTTTATTATTAAATCCTCAATATTTCTTTATTTTGGGAGAGTCATTTTATTCCCTCTCTCATATTTTTGTAATAAAAATAATTGATGATAAAATAAATAAAATCAAATTATCCTATTCTCAAAATTTGAGAAAACTCAAATATGAAAATAACGAAAACCCCAACTCTCTCTGTGGGTCATTGAGTTGCGTAAAATTTCTTGGATCAACCAAAATGCAAAATAAAATATGATATGCATGATGATCTAATGTATAAAATTCCAAATTAAAAATTTGGGATGTTACAAACCTACCCCCTTAAGATGAATCTCGCCCTCGAGATTCTGGTTGGCTAGAAAATAGGTGAGGGTGGTCTTTGAGCAAATCTTCCTCTCGCTCCCAGGTGGCTTCATCCTCCGTGTGGTGGCTCCACTGAACTTTGCAAAACTTAATAACCTTGTTGCGAGTAACTCGGCTGGCAAACTCAAGAATCTTAACCGGTTTCTCCTCGTAGGTCAAATCGTTATCCAACTGAATAGTTTTCAAAGGCACTGTATCTCTCAACGGTATGTCAGCCATCTCCGCGTGACATTTCTTTAACTGAGAAACGTGGAACACATCATGTACTCCTGACAATCCTTCGGGCAATTCCAACTTGTAGGCCACTTTTCCCATACGCTCCAAAACTCGATATGGTCCTACAAATCGTGGTGCTAACTTCCCTTTAATTCCAAAATGCTTTGTTCCTCGAAGTGGAGATACTCGAAGATAAGCTCTGTCTCTAACTTCGTAAACTGTCTCCTTGCGTTTAGAATCTACATAACTTTTCTGTCTGGACTGGGCTACCTTGAGCCTATCGCGAATCAGCTTCACCTTCTGTTCAGACTCTTTAATCAAGTCAGGACCAAACAACTGGCGATCTCCAACTTCGTCCCATGACAACGGTGTCCTGCACCTCCTTCCGTACAAGGCTTCGAAAGGGGACATCTTTAAACTGGTTTGGTAACTGTTGTTGTAAGAGAACTCTGCATATGGCAAATTATCGTCCCAACTAGATCCGTAATCTAGCGCACAAGCTCTCAGCATATCCTACAGAATCTGATTGACTCTCTCGGTCTGTCCATCTGTCTGTGGATGAAAAGCTGTACTAAATTCTAGCCTGGTTCCCAAAGTTTCGTGCAACTGCTTCCAGAACTTTGAGGTAAACTGGGTTCCTCTATCTGATACGATACTCCTTGGAACTCCATGCAAACATACGATCCTGGTCATGTATATCTTTGCCAACTTAGCACTGGTGTAAGTGGTCTTTACTAGGATGAAATGAGTTACCTTCGTCAATCGATCGACTACAACCCAAATTGAGTCATAGCCTGAACGAGTCCTGGGTAATCCCGTGATAAAATCCATGCCTAGCTTATCCCACTTCCATTCGGGTATCGGCAATGGTTGTAACAATCCTGCTGGCTTCTGATGCCGTGCCTTTACTCTCTGGCATACATCACAAACCGCTACATACTCCGCAATATCCTTCTTCATTCTGGTCCACCAGAAAATATCCTTCAAATCCAAATACATCTTGGTATTTACTGGGTGAATCGAATACAGTGAGTCGTGTGCCTCTTGCAAAATCAACTTCCTGATCTCCGGGTTATTGGGCACGTAAACACAGTCTTCAAACCATAGGGTATCGTGCTTATCCTCACGAAATCCTTTAGCTTTTTCTTTGCTTAGTTTCTTCTTTATAGCGGCAATCTCTTTGTCAGTTTTCTGAGCTTCTCTGATTCTATCCATTAAAGTTGACTGAATCTCCAATGCTGCTACATAGCCTCTCGGAACTATTTCCAAGCATAGTTCACGAAGATTTTCTGCTAACTCCTTGGGTATTTCTCCCGTCATTAACGTGTTGACATGGATCTTACGGCTTAATGCGTCAGCTACTACATTAGCCTTCCCAGGATGATAATGCAATTTCATATCATAATCCTTGATAAGCTCCAACCATCTCCTTTGTTTGAGGTTTAATTCCTTCTGTGTGAAGATGTATTTCAAACTCTTATGATCCGTGTACACCTCAAATGATTTCCAATGAGAAAATGTCTCCATGTCTTCAATGCATGCACTACGGCTGCTTACTCCAAATCATGCGTGGCATAATTCAACTCATGAGGCTTCAGTTGTCTTGAGGCATATGAAACAACTCTCCCTTCCTGCATAAGCACTGCTCCAAGTCCTCGAAGTGAAGCGTCGCAATACACCTCATAATCCTTGGTCCGGTCTGGCAAAATCAACACTGGTGAGGTAACCAAACGTTTCTTCAACTCCTGGAAACTAGCCTCACATTCCTCTATCCATATGAACTTGGTATCTTTCTTCAACAACTCAGTCATAGGCTTCACAATCTTTGAGAAATTCTCAATAAATCTCCAGTAGTATCCTGCGAGTCCAAGAAAACTCCGGATCTCTCCAACTGTTGTTGGGGCTTCCCACTTGGTCACAGTTTCAACTTTAGCGGGATCTACTGCTATACCTTCTCCAGATATAACATGTCCGAGGAATCCTACTTCCTTCAACCAAAACTCACATTTGCTGAACCTGGCATATAATTGATGTTCTCTGAGCTTTCCAAGTACCAAACGCAAATGCTCCTTATGTTCCTCTTCATTCTTCGAATAAACCAGGATATCATCAATGAACACTTCGACAAACTTATCCAAAAACTCCATAAACACTTTGTTCATCATGTTCATAAAATAGGCAGGTGCGTTAGTCAGACCAAATGACATAACGGTATACTCATACAGCCCATACCTGGTGGTAAAACCTGTCTTAGGAATATCCTGTTCTTGAATCTTCAACTGGTCGTATCCTGATCGCAGATCGATCTTGGAAAATACCTTAGCTCCTTGCAATCGATCAAACAGATCGTTGATCATTGGTAGCGGGTACTTGTTCTTGATCGTTATTTCATTCAATCCTCGATAATCAACAACCATCCTTAACGATCCATCCTTCTTCTCCACTAGAAGTACTGGCGATCCTCAAGGCGAAGAACTTGGGCGAATATATCCCTTATCTAGTAACTCCTTAATCTGCTTCTTAATTTCCACCAAATCCTTTGCTGGCATCCTATATGGTCTCTTTGATATTGGACCTGTGCCTGGCAATAGCTCAATCAAAAACTCAATATCTCTATCCGGTGGCATGCCTGGCAACTCTTATGGAAATACATCAGGGAAATCCCTTATCATTGGTACTTCCTTCTGCACAACTCCTGTTAGGCAATTTACTTGAGTCCTCTTTGGCACATGCCGGGATACATACTTGATCCTTCTCCCTTCTGGGGTGGTAAGCAAAATTGACTTACTAGCACATTCAATATTCCCTTCATACTTTGATAACCAATCCATGCCTAATATCACATCCAATTCTTGAGATTCCAATACTATTAGGTCTGAGGGAAAAACATAGTTACCAATCCTTAATGGTAACCGATCACACCATAGACTAGCCACATACTCTGCTCCGGGCGAGGTTACTAACATGGGTGACCTAAGGGCTTGGGTTGGTAAGTTATACTTATCCACAAATCCCCTTGAGATGTATGAATGCGATGCACCAGTATCAAAAAGAACGAGTGCAGTAAATGACTTAACCAAAAACTTACCTATTACTGCATCGGGCTGAGCTTCAACCTCCTCCACGCTAACGTGGTTCACATGTCCCCTGTTGAAAGGGTTCGGCTTCTTCCCAGAACTTCCATTGCTATTTCCATTTTTTAATTTAGGACATTCATTGGCATAATGTCCTGTCTTCGAACACTTAAAGCAAGTGACTTGGCTTAGGTCCTTCTTGGCTGGGGTTGATGGGTTGGTGCGGTCCTGGTCGTTGCTTCCTCCATTGCCATTTCCATTCTTGGTGCCATTGTGATTGTGCGAGCTACCTCCTCCGTGGGTATGCTAAAAATGTCCTCCCGGTCTAGGGGTAAAACGTGGCTTCTACTGAGCTCCTGAATTTTACTTTTCTTGTCCATACTTCCTCTTGCGATTCTCAATTTGCTGCTGCTTGCCTTCAATCATAAGAGCACGATCTACCAACTCCTGGTAGTTGTTGAAGGTGGCTACCATCAACTGCATGCTCAACTCATCATTCAGTCCTTCCAGAAACTTCTCCTGCTTAGCTGCATCCGTAGCGACGTCATCTGGTGCATAACATGCTAACTTACTAAATTCCTCCACATACTGGCCAACTGTCCTTCCTCCTTGGCGCAAGTTGCGAAACTCACGCTTTTTCATGGCCATAGCTCCTGCTGAAACGTGTGCAGTACGAAAAGCCTGCTGAAACTGGTCCCATGTGACAGTGTCGACTGGGAAAGTGGTTGTGAAATTCTCCCACCATGATGCTGCGGGTCCTTCTAACTGATGTGTGGCAAACTTCACCTTCTCCGCATCTGTGCATCCTGCTGTGGTCAACTCCCTAGCTGTCTTGCGGAGCCAATCATCTGCTACTATCGGCTCGGTGCTACTGGAAAACACCGGCGGATTCAGCCTAAGAAAACGGGCTAAGTGGTCAACAGGTGGTGGTGGTGGGTTGTTGTTGTTCCCCTGATTATGATTCTGTACTAGCAATTGCATCAATGTGTTCTGCTGCTGGATCAACTGGGTGAGCTCCGGTGGAAAGGCAAATCCGAGGTCACGTCTCGGAGGCATCTGAGGGTTTTGAAAAGATGAGATATAAGAATAGAGGGGGTCTAAAGAAAAAACACTACCCATATGCACATGAGGCAAAAGGAAACAATTCACTTCAATCAATCAAACAAGGGCATACAATCGATCTATCTATCGCAAAAGTGCTCGGACTACTATATTTACATGGTGGACTACTACTACTGATGAGGTGGTCTACTAGAAATATTCTTCGGTTGCAGACTCCATGATATCTGCTCCAGCTTCATCAACATACTCATCATCGCTACTATCTGGTTCTGAATCGGTGCCGTCGATGATGATGTAGTCTTCCGGGCTAATCTCCTGGGGTTTTTCGTCTTCATCCACTGGTGTAGGGTCTCCCATAAATATTCCAATCTTCTTGATCAGGTCGTCATTCTTCTCCACCAGTACTTCAATTTCCTCTTCATAATCTTCACGTGTAGCCTTGAGTTCTTCCTCCAATATTTTGATTCTAGTCTTAGCCTTCTTCAGATCTATCATGTCGGCGCACATCTGGTTCTCCTGTCGTCGAATGTGCTGGATTAGCTCCTGGATAAAAGCTGCGATTGATCTATCCTTCCTGGTGCTGATCATCTCCCAGTGTTCATCTCGGCGCCCACAAATCTGGTAGATAGTTTCCTTGAGATCCTTGCGGTAGACTTCTCCAATGCGTCCCATGGCGATGTGAGCTGCCATGATCTTTCCAAGATTCCAAGTTGGTGCATCAAAAGAAAATTCTATGGACTCAGTGACTGGCATGAACGTCCTTCCTGGTACTTGAACTTAAATCATCGAGCGCTCTTCTTCAGGTAAAGTGGCGTTGTAGGTTCCCTTGAAGCTTGGTACTCCTATATTCAGGTATCTAGTGACTTCCTTCAAGTAGCGTCCAAAGGGTGTATCTTCATCCGGTTGTGTGAACTTGTTCCTTGCATCCGCCATCCTAAAGAGTAGAAAAGATGAGAGGTCAGAAGAGAAGAGAGTGAATAGTGATCTAGGTCTCTAGCTTAGTGGTCGTGTCCTACAGTCAGCGTGTGCTCTGATACCATCTCTGTAGCGACCAGACCTCAAACAGTCTGATCTCTGTGCTCCGGTGTCATCCCTGGATCAGTAATGCTGACACCACACAGTACTCGGAGGATTTATAGCAGAGTAGCAATCACACACTTATTATATCGAGTGTCTCAAAAGAGAACTTATTACAATAAATATGGCTTAAGGCCATCTAATAACGATAACAGCGGAAGGCTTGGAAGATAAGTGAGTCCATCAATTCCAACGGCATCACTGAGTATAGAACCAAGACCTAAAAACTCCTTAATCGTCGTCTGAAAAGTCTGCATTATGTTGCAGCCCGAAACGGGTCAGCACATGGAATATGCTGGCAAGGTAACACATAGAGAGTAATGGAATGAAATAGCTATACTACATGCGTATTTGGCTGGTGGAAAGCTCTATGGTTACAGTTTTGCGTAAAGCCAATTTTCCCTACTTCAAAGGAATAAATTTATTTAACTATCTTGGTAGTTGTTAAACATTGAGAATGGTTGACAGCATTCTCAATCCCAATTAAGCATCATCATTAAACATAATCCAACAAAATTAATTTAGAGTAACATGTTGAGATTCACATGAAAATCCAAGTACTAGATACTCAAGATGTCCATAACCGGGGACACGGCTAACCATGATTAGTTTATTACACTCTGCAGAGGTTTGCGCACTTTTCCCCACAAGACTCGATCGCCTCCGTTTGGTTTCTCGCACTACATGGTGTTTGAGAAGACGGATGACTGAGACATACTCTTTCAGAAGCGCTAGCACCTTACGATGGGTAGACCGTACCACCTACATCCCCTACATCTGCTAGTCTATCACTGTAAGAGTTCACACGACTTAGTCAACTATGCTAGAGCCCATAATAGCTTGTGGCTGCACACGGAAGATTCTAGTGTGAATAGTCTCATGATTCCTTTGAGCCTGGGTGGCGGTCCAAAAGAAAACAGGCAAGTCCTGGAATACCCAGGTGCCTCAATCCACCCAGATGTGTGTTTAAGTTGCCATCTTAGATAAACCATTAATTAACAATCTCACATCTGTCATGGATATCACTCACCCAATCCACGTCTACTAGCATAGCATGGCATAATAAGAAAACGTATAAGTAACTCCCAAAGGTTTGATAATAAACAGGTAATAGGTACTACCTCATCTACTTCCCATCCCACAATTTAATTAAATCCTAATCATGCAATGTGTGAGGATTGATCTAATGCAATAAAACTGGGTGGTAGAAAAGGTATGATCAAAGTGTTACTTGCCTTGCTGATGATCCGCGAAACCTAACGATTCGAAGTAAAAGGCGGCGCACTCCGGGTATTCTATCGCAGACAAACAAATAAGCATACAATAAGTACTCATCTAATGCACAGGTAAAACTCAAATAAGAGATCTAACCAAAAAGTTCAACTTAAGAACTCCGGTTGGCAAAAAGACTCAAATCGAACGAAGCAACAAAAGACGAACGGCGAAAGAAAACAACTTCGTTCTAGTAATCTGGATCTAGAGCAAATTTTACAGTAGCAAAATCTTGTTTAAGTTGGTTAAACGGGTAGAGGGTTTCGAGACGAATCCCTAGGCGATTGAATCGCCTGATTCCGATAAACGAGCGAAAAGTTAAACTAAAACGAAAATCGGATCAGGAATCGCGATCAGAAAAATTACGGATTTCATCCGAGAAAAAGAAAAAACGATGAACGCCGATTTTTTTTCTCTTTTTTTCTCTGCACGGCAAACGAGGCGCGACGAATCTCAGCGGCGAGATCGTCGGCGGGGCGGTGGCGGCTCCTGCGGCGCGCGCGGATTGTGGCGGGGCTGATGGGCTGGGGCGGCTCGGGGCGGCGCTATTTAAAGGCTGCCCCGGGCGGTGTCCCGCTCTGGTACGGCCCGAAGTCGGTTCTTTTTTTTCGCTCGGAAGAAAAATAAATAGAAATACTAAACGGACTCCAAAAATTCTGAAATAAATTTTCACCGGCTTCTAAAATCAAGCCGCACAAGGTGAACATTTATTTGGGCCCTAAATACAATTTTGAAAAAACGCACATTTTTCCTAAATTCAAATAAAACACCGAAAAACTCCGAAATAAAATCTTTTTTGATTTTATTATTAAATCCTTAATATTTCTTTATTTTGGGAAAGTCATTTTGTTCCCTCTCTCATATTTTTATAATAGAAATAATTGATGATAAAATAAATAAAATCAAATGATACTATTCTCAAAATTTGAAAAAACTCAAATATGAAAATAACGAAATCCCCAACTCTCTCTGTGGGTCGTTGAGTTGCGTAGAATTTCTAAGATCAACCAAAATGCAAAATAAAATATGATATGCATGATGATCTAATGTATAAAATTCTAAATTGAAAATTTGGGATGTTACAAGCAGCCGCCAGCTGCCCATGGCGGGCCGCCGCGCCAGCCGTAGCATCCGCTCCCGTCGGCGCCCTGGCAGGCCGGCCAGAACCCCTGGACGGGGGTTGTTCACGCATACTCCATGCCCATAACGCGCACCCCCGTCCCCGGTGTTTTTGTCGCCCGCTCGGCCCCTCATCAGGTTCTGTACGCGGCCCCTCAGGCGTATCTGCCGGTGTCGCTCTACGGCCTCTCGGCGGTCTATGGACTGCCTCCGGCCGGTGGGCTCGTGGCCCCGCCGCCACAGCCTCTCCCGTCGGCCCCGGCCCTCCCGCCGACACCATGGGACCCCGCGCTGCTAGCGGCCCTCCACACCGCCCCCACGCCACATCAGTACACCGGCGGTGGCGACTGGTACATGGACACCGGAGCCACGGCTCACATGGCCGCCAACCCCGGTAACCTTCTTACCGCTCACCCTGTTCACACTGCTGCTCGCATTACCGTGGGCGACGGTTCTTCCATGCCCATCACTCATGTCGGCCATGCTGCTTTTCCTTCTAACTACGTTCCATTACATCTTTCTAGCGTACTCGTTTCACCTGACATCATTAAAAATCTTGTTTCTGTTTGTTCTCTTACACGTGAAAATCCTGTCACCGTTGAATTTGACATGTTTGGCTTTTCTGTTAAGGATGCCCGTACCCGGATGGTGCTCAACCGATGTGACAGCCCCGACGATCTCTACCCGGTCCACTCCTCCACATCCTCCGTCGCTGCACCCATGGCGCTTTCCGCTAGAGTGGACCTTTGGCATGCTCGTCTCGGTCATCCCAACCCTGCCACCCTTCGTCATATTCTTCGCAGTTTTTCATTCACGTGTAATAAGATCGACGATCACACTTGTCATGCTTGTCGTCTCGGCAAACATACTCGTTTACCCTTTAGCACTTCCTCGCATGTTGCTTCATACCCATTTGAGTTAATTCATAGTGATGTTTGGAACTCTCCTGTTGCAAGTAACACGGGCTATCTCTATTATCTTATTATCCTTAATGATTTTTCGCACTATGTGTGGACCTTCCCGCTGCGGTGAAAGTCGGATTCTGTTGCCACTCTCACCGCATTCTACTCCTATGTCTCCACACAGTTTGGTCGCCCCATTCATGCGTTGCAAACATACAACGGGAAGGAGTTCGATAATCTTGCAATCCGCACCCTTCTCGCCATACACGACACGATTTTTCGTCTCACTTGCCCGTACACTTCGCAACAAAATGGCCGCGCTGAGCGCGTGCTTCGCACTCTTAATGACTGCGTTCGCACCCTCCTCTTTCACGCCAACGTGCCACCACGTTTCTGGCCTGACGCGCTCGCCACCGCATCACTACTCCTCAACATCCGTCCCTGTCGCACTCGCGGGAATTTTGCTCCGCATCATCTTCTGTTCGGCATGCCACCTTCCTACATCGAGCTTCGCATTTTCGGTTGCTTGTGCTACCCTAGCATCGCTTCCACTACTTCTCATAAGCTCGCACCATGGTCTGTGGCCTGTATTTTTCTTGGCTATCCCCCCAACACCAAAGGCTACCGCTGCTATGATCCTATCTCACATCGGGTCATCACTTCCCGACACGTTTACTTTGATGAGATGGTTTTTCCGTTTCAGCAGGTACCTTCGGATGTTGCAGCCTTGCCCGCTTCTGGTGACGGCCGCTTGGGCGCTTCTCGCGGGCCGCCTCCTGGCTTTGAGGGTGCCTCCCGTGCCCCGGGTTGAGTTCCTCTCCAGCCGGTTTCCTTCGGGGCTGCACCCCTCCCGGTGCCTGCGACGCCCCCTGCGCCACCATCGGCGCGGGCCTCCTCGCCCCCCCCCCCCCCCCGCGCCCTCGCCGGCGGCCTCACCCGCGGTCTCACCCGCGGCATCAGTGGCGGCGGGCTCTTCTTCGTCCTCGCCCGTCGCCCCGGACTCGCTGCCCCGCCCGATGACTCGCTCTCGGGCCGGTACCTTCCGCCCGAGTACGCGGTACACCAGCGATGAGTATCTTCTCACTGCTTCCGTCTCCGAGCCGTCCCCTCTCCCATCGCCAGCTCGAGCCGCCCTTCGGGACCCTCATTGGCGCTGCGATGCAGGAAGAGTTCGATGCGCTCCAACGGAACCGCACCTGGCAGCTTGTCCCTCGGCCACCTCGTGCCAACATCATCACGGGCAAGTGGGTCTTTCGGCATAAGACTCGTCCCGACGGGACTCTCGAGCGCTACAAAGCTCGCTGGGTGGTTCGAGGCTTTCGGCAACGTGCGGGCGTGGACTTCACCGACACTTTTGCTCCGGTTGTTAAACCGGGCACGATCCGCACCGTGCTTCAGCTGGCCGTCTCCCGAGTTTGGCCCGTGCATCAGTTGGACGTCTCCAACGCCTTCTTGCACGGCCACCTCGCCGAGCAGGTGTTCTGTGAGCAGCCCACCGGCTTCGTCGACGCCACACATCCGGACCATGTGTGCTTGCTCTCCCGTTCTCTTTACGGGTTGAAGCAGGCGCCTCGGGCCTGGTACCAGCGCATCGCTGCCTTCCTGCAGACGCTCGGATTTACATCGACCCGCTCCGACGTGTCCCTCTTCGTGTACCATCACGGGGTTGACACGGCCTACTTGTTGCTCTACGTCGACGACATCATCCTGACGGCTTCCACTGTCGCGCTTCTCCAGCGGCTTACTGCTCGTCTTCGCGATGAGTTTTCCCTGAAGGACTTGGGGCCCCTCCACTACTTCCTCGGCATTGAGGTGGTTCGACGGCCAGATGGGTTCTTTCTGCACCAGCAGCGTTACGCCCATGAGCTTCTCGATCGTGCCGGCATGCTTAACTGCAAGCCTGCTCCCACACCTGTTGACACCAAGGCCAAGGTTTCAGCTCTGGAGGGCTCTCTCGCATCCGACGCGGCCTTCTATCGCTCCATTGTGGGTGCCTTGCAGTACCTCACTTTGACGCGCCCGACTTGCAGTATGCCGTTCAGTAGGTCTGTCTTCACATGCATGCTCCGCGTGACTCTCACTGGACCTTGGTGAAGCGTATCCTCCGGCACTACGTCCATGGGACTTACACTGACGGCCTCCGCCTCTACCGACCTCGTCGCCTACTCTGATGCGGACTGGGCTGCCTGCCGGACACACGGCGCTCCACTTCGGGGTATTGTGTCTACCTTGGGTCATCTCTGATCTCTTGGTCTTCCAAGCGACAGCCCACAGTCTCTCGCTCGAGTGCCGAGGCAGAGTATCGGGCAGTGGCTAACGCCATTGCCGAATGCTCTTGGCTTCTTCACCTGCTCCAGGA
The DNA here is from genome assembly GCF_056163025.1 of Triticum urartu. NCBI lineage: Eukaryota > Viridiplantae > Streptophyta > Magnoliopsida > Poales > Poaceae > Triticum > Triticum urartu. The sequence continues at coordinate 579,614,257 of NC_141878.1, read as the reverse complement.
GTTGCTTTGTGATGTTCACAAGGACACACTCGTCTACTGCGACAACGTCTCCGCCGTGTACCTCTCTGCCAACCCGGTCTATCATCGACGAACGAAGCACATTGAGCTCGACATACACTTTGTTCGTGAGCAGGTGGCCCTTGGGCGCATCCGGGTCCTCCACGTCCCGACGGCGCAACAGTTTGCCGATGTTATGACAAAAGGACTGCCTACTTCTGTTTTCGAGGAGTTCAGGTTCAGTCTTTGCGTCTCCGGCAACGCTTCGACTGCGGGGGGTGTTGAATATATGGTTTGTGCATGTATATTGTATAGTTCAACCCACCTCCTAGTCATTGTATAGTTGAGGTTGTGGCCCACCTTGTACTCCATATATACGTGCGCTAAGCACCGATCAATACATCGAGTTGCATTGCCAAAATATTCGTTTCCAACACCGACCAGCAAGCAAGCAACGAGGCCACCGCCACCAGCAGCGGTGAACAAACAAACAAACCGACCGGCCATCTCATTCTCATGGACGTCGTCGGTGCAGGTCGCGCCAAGGCAAGGCCTCCCGGTGACCCGGTGCCACCGTCGCGGTCACTCACGTACCATCGGCATTCAACTCAACTCAAGTGCCGAGCACGTTGCCTCCAGGACCAAGCTACCGGTTTACCGCGACCAATTAAAGGCAGACATCTCCCTTTCTCGCCGGTCGCCGTCTGCCTAGATCGATCGATCGATCCACTGGTCGCGGCAGTAAGATTTTCCTGAGGAAGGCGACATATTAGATTAGGATTAGGATTAACAAAACATCATAGTACTGTACTAAATTAAGCACCTTTCAGCCCGCTCCCTTCCCTTCCACATGCGTGGTGCGAGGAGGACCAGCTTGCGCCGCGCTGCTCGCTACTAATTTGTTTACTCCTTGGGCTGAGCCGAGGCACGCGGCACGCAATGACGCAAGTGCTGGTATAGTACTCTAATTTGTACTAGTAATTTGTTTAAGACACACATGGCCACATGGGGGTGCGTACTGGGCAGTCAAGCTGAGCAGGAGAACTGTAGTGTACTGGTCTCGCCGAAGAAAAACTACTGCTGCTTGAGTGCATTGATTAGGAGCACCGATCCGGTTGACTCATGGAAGGAGATGCTTGCTAGTCTGATGACCTTGGCTGCTAGCGCCTCGTTATATCTGAGAAGCTCGAACCGCATTTGGAAAAACTGTTGCCTGATCGATTTCAGGGTGGCTACCTCTTGCCGAAAACCGTGGCAGGGGCAGCAGTGATACGCAAGATCACCACCTCGATGCTACGATTCGTACTACCTACTCCCTCTGTTTTTAAATATTTGCCTTTCTGGACATTTTAACAAGTGACTACTCCTACATACGAAGCAAAATAAATGAATCTACACTCTAAAATATGTGTACATACATCTATATGTTGTAACCATTTCAAATGTCTAGAAAGACAAATATTTAGAAACGGAGGAAGTACTTGGGATGAGCTGCTTCGTCAGTGGCCATGTGTGTTTCTGTTTTTTTGTTCTCCAGAAAAATCAGAATGCACAAGATGTCATCCAACGGCCTCGCATGGACTGCTTCTTCGGCACATCAGCTTCGGGCTCTGGCCCACTTGAGAAGATGGAAAACGGTCACTCCATCAAGTAGTCTGGCCCATTTAGCAGCTACGCCCTCTGCACAATCCCGGTTTTTCTAGCGATCTGCACAATCCCGGTTGTAGGAATTTCACAAGGTTCCGGTCCGGCTCTAACCGATTTCAGGTTCAAGTTTTTTTTATTTGTGTTTATTTTGCCGGTTATTTTACCACTTATTAATATGATTTTTAATCCTGTCGATGCTTGAAGGATTCTGCAAATCCCATTAAGTCTTCATGCCTTTGACGATTTCATCGCATGGCACCCTGATAAAAAAGGGATGTTCTCCGTTCGAACAGCTTATAGAATCCAATGGTTACATAAATTTGGGGTGCATGCAAATGACATCAGTCGACCGGGAGGTTCTGCTACTCCAATGGTATGGAGTACATTATGGAAGCTGCAAATTCCACGTGAAGTTTCAATATTTTGCTGGCGTTTACTACATGGAATTCTGCCCCTAAAAGGTATACTCGCTAATAGACACGTTGGGGCAATTGGAGGATGCCCAATTTGCCACAGGAGCTATGAAGATATTCGCCATCTATTCTTCATGTGTATTCACTCAAGAGGTATGTAGAGCCGACCTGGATTGACAGATTTCATCAACACCGCAACAAATGTTGATAGATATGGGTCAGTTATTATGGAGTATATCTTGTCTATTGATCAAACACCACTACCTCTAATGCCGACATTGGAGATTAAACAGGTCGTAGTGGTGGGATGTTGGTACCTCTGGTGGACACGCCGCCTGATAACACATAATGAGAGTTGCCCGCCGATGGTAAGATGGCCTTTGTCGGTCTTGGCAATTACAAGCAACTATCAACGAGCCATGGCGAAGATAGTTGTGACAGAAGAGGAAAGATGGTTGAAGCCAGACCCAAAGTTCATCAAACTTAATGTGGACGCGGCCTTTTTTGCGGAGCAAGGAGTTGGAGCTACGGCAGCAATTATTAGAGATGAACGAGGTATTTTCCTTGCAGCTCAATGTAAGTTTATCCCATATGCAGCGGACGCAATGACATCAGAGGCAATGGCGATGAGGGACGGACTGAACTTGGCAAATAGCCTAGGGTTTCAACGAGTTGAAGCGGAATCCGACTCTCTAGCGGTGATCAACTGCTGCTCCGGTCAGAGTACTTGGTGGACGCGGCGGCAGCGATATTCGCGGAATGTGTGGACATCTCTATCTTGATTGGGAAGGTCAACTTTAAGCATTGTTTCGATCAGCAAATCAAGCGGCACATGTGCTAGCTAATTTTAGTTATTGTAATAAACTTTCTTCTGGTTGGACTGACGAGCCTCCAGATTGTTTGGTGAGCAAGCTCGTAGACGATGTATCTTTATGCATTAATCAATAAAGCTAGCCATGATGGCATTCCCTCAAAAAAAGAAAAAAATGTTCATGTTTAAAAATATATGTTCGGAATTTATAAAAATTATTACTGTTTATCTCTTTAAAAAATAAAAAAATGTTCACATTTTCAGAATGTGTCCGGTAATTCCAAAATTTGTTCAGAATAAGTGACGAGCACGTTGCCTCCAGGACCAAATTACTGCAGCGACCACTTAAAGCCAGACATCTCCCGTTCTCGCCGGTCTCCATCTGCCTAGATCAACTGGTAGTGGCAGTAAGATTTTCCTTAGGATGGAGACAATGTAGGATTAACAAAACATCATAGTACTACTAATTAAGCCCACTGTGCGAGTATGGTGAACAGTACTATGCCACATGGGGGTGCTTACTGGGTAGTCAAGCCTAGCATGAGCAGTACTGTACTGGTCAGAACCACTACAGTACTACTACTACGTGAGTGCATTAATCCGATTGACTGCTGCTATATATTAGTGTCAAAAACGCTTCTACTCCCTCCGTTCTTGCAAAAGTTTACTTTCAATTTTGTTGAAAAATCTTTGATCGTATTTATATAATAATAAATTAACATTTATGCCAGTCAAATTAGTAGTATTAGAATAAAGATAAACTCGGTCAAAATTTAAGATAGTTTGACCCTCCAATAAAATTGGAAATACACTGTTTTAAGAACGGAGGGAGTATATATTATGGGACGGAGGGTGTACCTACAAAAGAAATGGCTGGAGTGATAACGGTAATCCCATATACTCAATAGATGAATCAATTTTGTACTAACTTTTTTTACTAACTTCAGTAATATCTCTCCGTTTTAAAATAGACGACTCAACTTTGTACTAATTTAGTATTTGGGTCATCTAGTTTGAAACGGAGGGAGTATAAAGTTGGGTCATCTATTTTTGGAACGGAGGGAGTAAGAAGCTAGCTCCTCGTCAGATCTGGAAAGTTCAGACTGCGTGCATTTGGAAAAACTGTGTCCTGATCCGAACTGATCGATTTCAGGATGGCTAGTTGCTGCCGTGAAGGCAGTTGTATATCGTTTGATGCTCGCTTGCTTCCTCTGGTAGGTGGATTGCTTGTCCTGGACATTATCTCGTGCTACTACTTGGGATGAACTGCTTCGTCACTGGCACAAGTTCTTTTCTGGAGAGAAATCAGTGGCCAGGTGTGTTTACTGTTTTCTTCAGAGCAATCAGAATGCACAAGATGTCTTTCAACGGCCACGCGGGGACTGGTTCTCCGGCCCATCAGCTTCGGGCTCTACCCACTCTCGTTTCCCACAAAGCCCATGCTGAAAGGGAGGGGCTTTCTCTCACCCAAATGGGCCGGCCACCCCATGAGGGGACCTAGCGCAATTTTCGATTTTTTTGTCTTATTACAGTACTTTAATTTTTATTTTATTTTAAAATCTTAAAAACTTAACTGCTCATTTAAAAATGACGATTCAATGAATGTTGATACCATTTGAAATCAAATCTTCATGACATTCAGAAAATGTTTGTGATATTTAAAACAATCCGAATACCATTCAAAAAATGTATGTGATATTTTCCAAAAAAAGTTCATGTCTTTTAAAAATATCAAGGAATTTCAATAGATATTTTTCAAAATGTAAATAAAATGTTCACGTAGTATAAAGAAGTGTTAAGTGCCATGCAAAAGAATGTACGTGACATTTTAAATTAAAAAATTACCCGTTTAAAAGAAGTTTCTTCCATTATAAGAAAATTCCACATGTGTTTTAGAAAATGTTTGCCATGTATTCAAAATATATATTTAAAAAGTTATTGGAAAAAATATACATCATATATTTGAAAAATGTTCAACGTGTATAAATAGAATGTTCCACATGGATGCTAAATATGTAAACTGTGTATTAAAAAAAACATGTGTTGAAAAATAAAAGGAAAAAATCAAAGAAAACCGGCGAAGAAATGTTGAAAAACTGAAAACCCAAAGAAAGTGAAGCAACGAAGAAAAACAAGCACAGTGATCGATGCCATTGCTTGAGGTGTGGTATATGTAAATCCTAGATTGAGATCCACTACTCCTTCATGGATCGCTCGACCACCCACGTGGAAATGTTGATTGCATAGGGATGAAGCCAATCCTTAACAAGCCCTCGGAGCCTCAAGGCGAAGCGACACTTGTGGAAGAGGTGTGACATAGTTTTATTTTGTCTTTTGCGTAGGGGAAAAAATCCACAAGGCGACCACTATCTTGGATTGCAATACAAGCAAAAAGTTGACCTTCGGGGGCTCCCATAGCTTCCATATTGTTCTTTTCATGGGCGTGTGGATCATTCCCAAGAATTGGACATGGTTGGGGGAGGTTGTGGAGTAGTGACCACTCGAAGTTAGGTTCCAAACAATGTCATCCTCAACATCCTCACGGAGGGGGTTGTTGCGAAGGCACACTGAGAGGGCGATGAATTCCCGGATGAAGTCCAAAGTCCGAGTGGTAACAAAACATTCTATACATCATCATCGCCTCTCTAGCCTTCCACCTTTTCCTCGTGGAGACTGCAAAAAAGGAACCGGGCAATCTCCTTTGGTTAGCTCCCATGGACCCAAGGCATGCTCGATATTGTTTAGGTTGTGGGAGGCACTCGGAAGAATGACAAGCAGGGTGTAGTGGTACACCACTAGGGAAGTGAGGACCTACTTGACAAGGGCCCTGCGACTTATGGTGGTAATTTATCTCCCGTCCACGCCATGAGCCTTGTTGCGAATTTATCCTCAAGAATTGGCAGTCCACTCTCTTTAGTTGCTAAATCAAAAGGGGAAGGACCAAACATTTGATAGGTAAAGTCGTCCAGGCAGCCGAGAAGTTTGCCAGGATAAGGTCCAAGTCAAGTTGCCCCACACCAAATAGGAACCACAGAGTTCTTGAAGAAATGTTGGACATCCCCGTGACATCACCGAAACATTGTAATATGCAAGAGAGATTTGTCGATGTCCTCCTTGATAGGGGCCACCAAATTGTGGCATCATCCACAAAAAAGGATGTGCGAAATGTAGCTCCACACCCTCTAATATTCTTAAGAAAGCCATGGTGAGTGGCAAAGTTGAGGATATGTTAGAGGGGTCGATTGTGATGAAAAATAGGAGCCGGCCGCCTTGGCAGAGCCTGTGGCCATGCTTGATGGGGGGGGGGGGGGACCGGCCACACCATTGAGGAGAATCCTCGATGAAGATGACGCAAGTAAAGTGGTAATCCACTTGTGATTTTTTTTGGCCGGAACCCATTCTGTTGTAGGAGATCAAGAATGTACTTTCATTTTCTTGAGTCAAAGGCCTTGCGGGATGTCGGTGAGGGTGGTTTTTCTTTGTGGAGCCGTCTCACGAGGTAGCGCACATACATAAATTGTCAAGTATGCTTCTTCTTTTGATAAAGGCACTTTCGAAGTTGGAGACAAGGCCACCATATGTGGGGCATGTCGGTTTGTAAGAACTTTCGCAATAATTTTTGCAATGGCATGGATGAGACTAATTGGCCTATAATCGGAGATGCCCTGCGCCCCATATTTTTTGGCAAAAGCACAACGTTGGCGGAGTTGAGCCAATGAAGGTTGGTGGCATGGAGGCTCGTGAATAGGTTGATGTCACGCATAACGTTGTTCTTGATGATGTCCCAACAATATTAGAAGAAAGCACCCGTGTATCTATCTGGTCCAGAAGTCTTGTCACTAGGCATTTGGTCGCTTGCCGCTTTCGCCTCATCCTCGGCGAAAGGATCATCAAGGCTTTGAAGGTCGTGGGTGTGCACATTGATCTCCTGCCAATTGAAGTCTTTAGTGCTATCGTGACCCCTCCCAATTGCTTCCGAGAAATGATCATGAATGACGGTCTCCTTTGGAGCATGGTCAGTGATCCAACCGCGGTTATGACTAATCCAGTGTATATGATTCGTTCTTCTTCATGCATTGATTCTTCGATGGAAAAATCTAGTGTTCGCGCCCTTCCCCCTCCTTGCGGTTAGCAAGTCGTGCACATTGCTTCTTTCGAGCATGATCCAATACCGCCAAGCTAGCCACTCTCTTTCCAAGCCTAGCACGAAGATCGTGTTTGACGGGAGACAACTCTCTATCATATTGACCAACGTCGAGGCAGGCATAGGATGATCAAAAGGCAACACGGAGGTGAAGTTTGGTCCTCGAGAAAATACATCTACTCTTCGGTAAGATGCTTGCCGGTCTTCTTGAGCTCGTGGAATAGGGCTTTGTATGGCTTGGTGTGCTCCGTGTGCTTGTTCCATGCATTGAGCACCACCTCTTCGAAGCCCGGTAATGATGTCCAAAAGTTCTTGAATTTAAAAGAACCGGGCCTCCTCGGTCCATGGTCATCCGCAAGCAAGAGTGGGCAATGGTGTGGCAGGGAGGAAAACAAGGCGCGGAGGACGTTCGGGTTGTAGTGCATGTCCCATTTTGCGTTGTAAAAACTAAAAACCGAATCAAGCTTACAAAAGGTGCGGTTTGTTCTTTCGTTGCTTCAAGAGAATCTCCGGTCTGATAAGGGTATCTCCTTCACCTCACATGAGTTGAGGACAGCCCCGTAACGTTTAATACCCGCGTACCACTCCCTACGTTTTATAATATAAGACGTTTTTTGACACTACACCAAAGTAAAAAAAAGCGTCTTACATTATGAGACGAAGGGAGTAACATTTTTTTTTTGTTTTTATTCATGTGCACGACAGATTTGATTAAATCACCCAAAGCTCTCCATTCTCATTGCACAATACTAGTAACATTCAGACTGACATTCAGTACGGAGTACAGTAGTATCTGCGGCTAAATTTCAGCCATGCGTATGCGTATCGCGTATTGGTACGGCTGCAGGTACGTTACGTGCCGTCGGTCAGTGGCGAGTCATAACCTGGTTGTCCGCTAGCCGCAGGCTGCATGCGATGCGCCCAGACCAGACCAGAGTGGTGAGTGATGATGCGCTCGCACGGACCAAACAGAAGCGGACACGACACGTACGTAAAAACACATCATTCCATCACGCCAACTCGCCAAGCAAACACGGCACGCATCGCAGCATGGCCTGGTCCAAACCCACAATTATTACTCGTGTCCCGGCAGGAATATCTCCCACGAAATCAATCTCTGCCCAAAACAGTCTGCTTGGCCCTTTTTCCTTGGCATTTTTCAGGGCTAGCATTACATTACATTACACTGACGAACTGGTTGGAGAATTTTTCGAGATTAAGATGATAGCAACCAGTCATGTACATTGTGGTTGGAGAAATGCACAACCAACAGCGATGCTCGGAGAAATGTTCAAGTAGCAGCAATGATAGATACCCGGCGCATGAGCAGCAGCGGCCAAGCAGTCTCAACTGAAAAAGTAGTCATCTACTACTATTTGCACATCCATCGATTCTCTTATCAAGATATGATCAACAAATGTTACCAGCGGAGGCTAACAGAAGTTACAGGAGAATGAAGCGTACGTACGCTGCCAAAGATGATTGAAAGCAGAGCAACAATGGCTGAGACGGATACGGATTTATCTCTATCTACCTATTGGAGTCCGGGTTGGGGCCGCTCGGGACCTCATGCTTGCTGTCGACGAGCCCCGCCGAGTTCCATCTCCGGGCGCGGGACCTCCCAGGTCCCGCGGAAGCGCGCCGGCCACCTGCCGCCACCGGGAACGACGACGATGCGGCACGAGGCAGGCTCGCCGCGCCTTCTCCCGGGGGCGCTGCGAGCGGCACGACGGCGACGAGCGCAATGGCGCAGAGGAGAGCGCAGAGGAGGAGCACCAGCACCCGCGCAGGAGCACTCCATCCTCCGGCGCATCGGGCTGTTGCCATGCAAGAACCGGCCAGCAAGAGCAGCTCAGCTCGCCTCGCCTTCCTTCCTTTGCCGCCGGATCTCACAAGCCACCGGCCTCACCGGCGCCCATGAACGCCGCGCAGACAGTGCGGCGAGCCAGAGCAGTCGCTGGTCAGTGGTCACTGCTGGTGCTCGGCGATTCAGCTTGTGGATGAAGTGAGCTAGCACTGTGGGTGAGCTTGAGAGCGAGTGAGGCAGGAAGGGAGGGAGCTAGCTAGCGTGCGTCGACGGGACTGGCAGTAGCGGCATGTGAGCGAAAGCCGGTTTGGGACTGGTATTTCACAGCTTCACACACACACTGGCTGCTCTCACTGGCTTTGTGACTCTGGTCTGGTCGCACTCGCAGGTGAAAGGAGGGGAGCATGTGGGCGCAAAGGGCATGGACGGAGGTGGAGCAGGGCGTGGCTTCTCCCTCCCTCCCTCTTATTTACCGCGCCCGCCCCATACTACTGTATCATGGAGACGGAGACAGGGTTGAAAGCTGTACTATCAGCAGCACCACTCATCAGTAATCTCTGGCGTATCTGACACCATCATCACTAAACATTGATGGCCCGTAGACGGCTCAACAACACCCTGTCTCCCTAGCTACCGTCTTCAGAGTTACCACCAGGGGGTTTCATTCACTCATTGTGTAGATACATTCATTCAGAACCGGTGAGTGATTCAACGATCGAGAAATAGTGGCATTTGCATCACTTCATGTGGGGGTGGGGCTGTTTGTTGTTTGGTGTGAAAACTTGTGCATTCCATTGTTTCGAGCTCGCCTGGCCTTTTGTCGATTCATGAATGAATGGGGGCAAAAGTTGACCGCGGGAAGGGAGGACCGGGGCACAAAAGGCGCAGAGGAAAGACGTGAGAGTGGCATCAGGCGGGAAGCTTTGTTTTCGGTAAGGCTGTAAAGTGGAGATGTGGCGCTTTGACCCCCCTTTGGTCTAGCTGCATTATGAGGAGAACCCGCGGAGTTTTCATGTACGTACTATGTAGTGTAAGGCCAATTCCACCGCGCCACTCCATCCTGTCCGGGCACGTCCAATCAGACGGCCCAGCGCGTAGGAGCAAACGGACTTTTGTCCGTTTTCTGTCCGCTTTCGACCCATCCCGACCCAAGTTTACGTCGATTTTGGGGTCAAACAGACAATACGCGGACGGGCGGAACACACACACTTGTCCTCCTCTGGCCCGCCTGTCGGTCACACAAAGCAAAAAAATCCCGCGCCCATTTGGCGCCATTTCCACCCAAACCCTCCCCACGTCCCGCCGCCCCTCCCTTCATTTCAAAGGAAGAAGCTTGAGATGGAAGACGCGGTCAAGATTGGCCGCGTCTTCCATCTCAAGCTGGCATGGCATTGGTGGTCGTTCTTTTTTGGAGGCTGGCATGGATGCCGCCCGCTGGGCCACTGGCTATGTGCCGGCGAGAAACACATTCGTTTTTTGGAGGCTGACTATGTTGCCGACGAACAAAACTATTCATTTTGGAGGCTGGCTGTGTTGCCGGCGAGAACGTGTAGGCCGCTGGCTCTGTTGCCGGCGTGAATTATGGCCGTTGGCCTGAACTAGGGTTGGCATTTCGAACGTTGTTGTTTTTAAAATGAAAGCGGACAAGATGGGGCCAAAGGATGCAGCCGCGCGCTGGACGCACGATCACCGCATCTCAGGACAGGGCCGGATACGATCCTATCGGCCTACCCAAACGGACCTACCCAAACAGGCAGAATCCGGACAAAGCGGACGTTCGTTTGGGGTCGCACAGTGAAGTTGGCCTAAGTTCCTCCCTCCTTTGCAATTCCTTGCCGAGTTTCAACTTTTAATTGTGCATCGCTGAAATTTGCCCCCCCCCCCCCCTCTTTTCACCGGTTAAGATTTTTTAAATACATTGACCGAAGCATTAGTTGAATATGCAATGCATGGACCACTTACTTATATCCCTTTCTAATAAATTTCAAGCGAAATGGTTTCAAATTGTTGATTATCTCCCTTTGTACTATAGTTATAAAGCAAATAAGCAAGCGTGATGTTAATTCTTGTGCATGATTTCCCCTGTCCGTCGAGAACACGATGATGGCAGGACTATTCTCTAGGTTGGCATTCAACAGACACATCCCCAAGCAAGCAAACAAGCACGATGAAGTTGGAGATTACCAGAGGCCGAAGGTAATGCATGCCGGGGCCGAACAAGCTACTACTCCCTTCGTTCCGAATTACTTGTCATAGCTATGGATGTATCTAAATGTATTTTAGTTGTAGATACATCCATTTTCGCGACGAGTAATTTGAAACGGAGGGAGTAGTAGTGTACACAATAGCCCTTTCTCATCTCTCCCGGCATGCATGGGGCGGGCATACGGGGCATGTAGGGCCGGCCAAGAGTGAGCTGGACCCTCACATGAACTGAATCGATCGGTCACTGTTCACAAGTGGCATGGCATGCACACATCTGTCGAGAAAAGAATCCAATTAACAACTATCACTGCGCTTTCTTCCACAGGCATGCAGGCAGGCTCCCGTGCCGTGCTAGCGAAAGGTGCACCAACTTTGAAGCGCCCATGATTGTAATCGAGCGAGGAAAAACCACTTCGGAGCGACCGAGTGATCTCGGCCTCTCGTCTCGTCTAATCGCGTGGCGTGCATCTAGATCCGTGGTCGAGACGAGCTGCTACTCACAATAGCACATTCTCTATTGATCGACTGACTGTGTGGTCTTGCTTTTCAGCCCGTGAATGTGCGCAAGCAGCGACCGGGCTTTACGGGAGCATCATCAAGAGCTAGCTACCACCTGATATTAGTACGAGTATAGTTCTTGGAGTTGGCCTTTTCCGGCTCTAGTCTACGTATTATTCAGGCTTTTTTCACTCACGTACTAGTACTAGTAGGTTTTCTTCATACTATATGGCATGTCCTAAGTACTACGTACCTTCTGGGCTAGCATGTAAGTCCCACACTGATGAATGACATGTGACATTATAAATCACAAAACATCTACCCCTTCCCTTGCTTAAAATCAAAGGGAGAGAGATGAGATGCTTTATGATTTGTGAATGTCACGTGCCATTCATCAGGGTGGGTCTCACCTACTAGCCCGTGAGACCTGGTCTCATATAACTTTTTTCCATAGCTTTTGGGGTAGTAGTAGTACGTAGCCGGGAAAAAAATTATATGAGACCAGGTCTCACGGTTAGCAGGTGAGACCCGTCCTGATGGATAACACGTGGCATTTACAAATCACAAAACATTTAATCTCTCTTCCCCTTGATTTTAAGTGGGGGGTGGGGATGCTTTGTATTTGTAAATGCTACATGTCATCCATCAGAATGGGTCTCGTGTGAGACCTGATCTCATAGAATTCTTTTCCATGTAGCCATAGCAGTAGCCGTGCTAATGCTAATTATTGCCGGATGCAACGATTCATGCATGGAGCCATTGTCATGATTTGGATGCCCACGGCACCGCACAGTACGGCGGCAAACCGGCGCCCAGATCGATATATAGGGCTCCTTCATCTGGCACGCGCTCACTTGGCTTTCGGCCGCCCTGAAAGCCTATCACAGTTTAATTTGTCGTGAGATTTATGACATTTCCAACATATTAGTATTTGGACACGGTTCTTGGACAGCCTGCCACTTTGGTCGCCCTTCAAAGGCTTTGCATCGACCGACTGATCAGCCGCTTCCGCCGGTCGCCCAGCGCGCCGTTGGATTTCACATGTTTTCTTGTAGTAGTGTTTCTTTACGGAGTGAGTAATATACTCACCTTACATTTAAGTCCAATCTAAGCCATACATCATTTGATCTGTTTGTCTTTAATTATCGTTAAACTTAATCCTGCCTGGCTGCCCCGTTGCGGTGCTTTTCTGTCCGCTTGTTCATGTCACGGTTCATTGCGCGGGCTAGCCCATTTGTTTGTCTTGTTTTTTTTTCCCATGTTATTAGGGCATCCTCAAGAAGAACCCGCAAACCCGCCCGCATTGCAATTACAAATTTGAGGGTCCGTGGCGGTAGGGTCCTGTGTTTAAGCCTGTTAATAGTTTATCATCCAGACTAAAGCCAGCCCAAACCAGGTGACTACACAGGCAGCATCCAAACCAACTCAATCCAACAAAATTCTGCTTGAATTCAAACCAAACCAATCTGTACTTGCTTTTCACCCAACCCAATCCAAACCGGTTCCATTTTTGGACTGAATCTACAGATTGAAACCGTGGACAAGTCCATATACGCATGTGCCTGAATTGCATCTAGCCATCTAGCAATCTTTCTACATGAAGCGGTGAAGGAAACACCAGGGAGGTAGGACCTGTAGGCGGAGCTCTGGACGTCAACGAGGAGACGAAACCCGCAGCAACGGAGACGACTCGAAAGTCGAAACCAATGGCGGCGACGGAGACAGACTCGAGCTCGATGGTGGCGGCCACAACTAGAGCCTTGGGACGTTAGAGGCAAAATAAATCAGGCAGCTTCAAGGGTCAGAAAACTGGAGGAGAGACGAGCTGGCAGTCGGACTCCAGCCAGTGACGGCGACGGCCGACGGCCCGGCGACCCCTAATCGCATGGCATGGCAATGACCGTCGAGGCTAGAGGCGTTGGTCTCGTACAGTTTTGGTCGAGAGACCGGTTTCCATCTCCAAGTTGAAACTGTTTGAGACCGATTTATACGTGTCCAAATTGAACCAGATTAATCCATAATAACTAAAGCCCAAACCAAACCAGATTATTTTAGAGGCTCAGCCCATTTAAACCCGTCCAAAGACCATCCGATTGAGAAACCAATTTGAAACTGTGGTTCCAATCCAAACTGTTCCCAGGTTTACCTGTGTTTTATTGTTTCAAGTTCAGTTGCTTGCTTCTTTTCAAATTCAGCATGATAGCAATATCACAGATCTTAAACAACTAAACTTGGGCATCACATACACATTAACAAAATTTGAAGTAAGTAGAACATGTCAAACGAAGTTCAACTAATTAGTAAACGGAGTTCCACATAGTTTCACAAATAGCAAACACATAGATCCACAAATAGCAAACACATAGTTCCACGTAGTTTCACAACCACTAGACAAGTTCAACCAAATAGCAAACACATAGACAACCTAACTACAAGAGCCAAGTATGCAAGAGCAGAATCAGTTGCTCTTTCCCCTCTTGGAGGTGCGGTCCTCGTTACTCTTTGAACGAGTCTCTTCAGTCTTCTTCTTGGGCGGTCAAGTAACTGTCTCTGGAAAGGGTCCAGACTCAGCAAATCCTTCTTCTTCGGATTCCTCTTCGGCAACTAGGGTGGTTGAGATGATTGAGTTGGTGGAGGTCCATAATCTTCATCGTACCTCCTCCCCGTTGCTCTCCTCCTCCTCCTCCTCGTCCCCTTCTTCATGTGTGGCCTCCTCCTCCTCCTCCTCCTCCTCCTCCTCCTCCTCCTCCTCTTCCTCCTCCTCCTCCTCCTCAACCAACCTAGACGATGAGGGAACATGGCTCGATGAGCCGATGTGACCCTGTGTGGCTACAAGCTGATAAGCTTCAACCGACCCAGCTCCAGCACACCCAAGCAGCCCTACTAGCTTGCGACAACGCTTCACGAACTTCTGCACTCACAATGAAACAAGGGCATAATAAGTATCAGATTTATGATTGCAAGTGAACAAGATGCATCTGCTCCGAGGAGGCTGAAATTGTACCTTCATCATCCCCCTCACTTTGTTCTCAGATTGTACGCTCCCGGGGGCATCACGTAGTGCATCTGAGGCTTCAAAGATGCATCTGTTCAGCTCACCAGACTGCAACGGCATAATTCAGTCACGATGACGAATAAAATAATTTAAATACAACCGTCGGTTCAAACTTACCACTCTGTTGATGAGGGGTGCAAACTCCCTAAATCCACTATGCATGTCTCTGATGCCGGTCTGATAGGCTTCTTCCTCGGGGTCATCCCTCTCCAGCTCCGCTATGTCTTCCGCCGTCCACCGAGGCTTGAGACGAAGACGGTGCTTCTGGCCATCATCGTACCACCTCATGTGTCGGTCCAGATAAGCATCCTAGTCAGTCACTTTCCTCTCCACGTCTTTCCGGTACCTCCGTCGGTTCCACTCCGTCACATGAGTTTTATGCTCCTCTCCCCAATCCGTGATCGACTGATTCTTCTGTCGGCTCATCCTGCAAGGCATAGGCCACAAGAAACATCATAATAAAGTCGCCACACAATGAAATCATGGGCACGGAGAACAAAGCGCTCACAGGTGGAGCGCGTGGCCGCCAGTATCGGTGGGTGGACCCGGTGGGGTATGCTGATACATCCCAAACTGCGTGGCCACGCGGTGTGGCAAGTGCCACTCGACGGCATACACACAGATCATGGGCACGATGCACCGCCAGAGACCACTGTCCGCATTGCACATCACGTTCAGATCGAAGTCCCACTGTCGGTCATGATACGGCCACCAGTTTACCTATTACATATACATTGGTAAGTTCCCACTCGGTCAAAAGTGGAATCAAAGAGAAAGGTGTTGAGTGAGTTCATATACTTTCGTATGCGTCAAAGCGTCCAACTCGTTGGTGTAGGTCTTGTACGAAGTCTTGTTTAGGCTCGTGTAGAGTTTGACAATGTCCCACTCGTAAGCTACGGTGGGGTGTCGAGTCTCGTCGCCGTCTTCGCTATAGGCACCCCATGGGCGTCTTGGCATCTTCTCCGGACGCCCCACCGGCAGCCGCTCCCACATCCAAATGGAGAAGGCCTAGACAAAGCCACCCATATTGGACTTGTCTCCCGTCCTCTGTGTTGCGTCGTCAAGCTGCAAAACGTCAAATGAGGATCAGATATAACAAAATGTCATGGACATACTTTCGTAGGTAGGCAATTAGATACTCTCTTATCGAACGGTATAGGTAGGCGAGAGATGCGGTCCCCCAACTATACCCTGCATCCCAGACGGCTAAGAAGAACAGATACGACTAGTTGGCAGAGTTCCCTGAGCTGTCTGGAAACACGACCTCCGTGAGAAGATACCACAGGTAGGCCCTCGCGTACCACTCCACAGTCGCCTCATGTGCACCTTGGGGGCATGTCTTCTGATGCTCCGAGAGCCAGGGCAACGATACACCGGATGTACGGTTACCCTTAGCACCGGGGCAGTCGCCGATGAGGGTGGTAACCCTCTGCTGACAGTTGGTCCTCTCCACTCGCCCAGTGAGTGCATGACCCTCGATCGGCATGGCAGTATTCATCGACCAATCCTCGAGGGTCACCATCATCTCCCCGCATGGCAGATGGAAAGAATGGGTCTCCGGTCGCCACCGGTCAATCAAAGTTGTCAGAGTTGCGTGGACAAGCGTCGGCGGCTGACGCTTGAAGTGCAACATGAAACCCAACAGTCGGGCTCTCTTGAGGTACGACGCGTAGCGCTCGTCGTAGTCCATATTCCCATGAACCCCGTGACCCCTCATGCGTAGTGGCTGCAACATCTGTCAAAAAGAGGACGGCAAAAGTTAGGAACTTATTTTCATCAATCCAAAAACTTTGATCAATATTTTCTTCATATTACTTACCACTCCGTTCTCTATGAAACGGGCACAATGATCCTTGTCGAATGCGTAGTCAACCATGGAGTACCGTGGGCCGATGTTGTCCGCAAGAGGTGTCCGCCTTAATAAAATTTCATAAACAAAAGCATCATAAGCATAAGCATACATAAACAAAAAAAATCATATCATATCATATCAAAATCATATCAACATGCATCATATCAAAATAAAATCTTAAGCATATTCCTCGAACAACATCTACTACATAAGATGGATCAAATCATATCAACACGCATCATATCAAAATAAATCCTCCAACATGCATCATATCATCATTTTTTAAACATTTTTTTTAAATAGAGTTCATCTTGAATGTATTTTCTCCAAACAACATCTTCATATCATCATATCAACATGCATCATAAAACTACAATCAAGTCCTCCCACATGCATTACATCATAATTTTTTTAAGAAAAAATTTATGGACTAGGGTTCATCTTCACACTAACATATGAACAATTGATTAGAGTTCATATTCAATACCACTAGTTACTAAAGAACTAAGAACTAGAACTCCAATCAAGCTAAACAATCTTAGGTGAAAAGAAATTCCAATCTAAGTTCAAAAATATGAGGGATTTCGAGCAAATAGTGCGTCGAATCGAAATCAAGTTTGCAAAAACTAATTGGAGGGATCGAAGGAGCTTACGTTTCTCTCTTCGGGGCCATCTTGATCCGCAAAAACGATGAAGAAACGGTGAAGATCCGAGGGGGAGAGTGGAGGAGATGAGAGAGGGAGAGAGGGGCGAGTTGGGGGAGGAGGAAAGAAACTGCCGATGGGGGGTGGGGAGATGGGCAGGGGCGCGGGTGTCTCGGTGAAATAACTGCTCGGACCCTACCGCCAACCCTACCGCCACAGCCCCTGGCGATAGGGTGCGACGGAGGAGGACGACGGTCGTCTCCGCGTGCTGGCGTGGATTAGTAGCCTACCGCTAGGGGGACCTGGCGGTAGGCTGTCTAACCCTACCGCCAGAGCCCCTAGCGGTAAGAAAAAGGGTCAAATCTTGATTTTTTTCTAAACCGGGGTCAGATCCTGAATTTGTATCTCCAAAGGGTCAAAACACGAAAATTTTCCAATGAGGGAAGAGACATCAGACAAACACAAGCTCTGCAACCCCATGTCCGACCCCTTGCCCCCCGGCCGGGCCACGCTTGCATCCGTCAATTCATATCACCTCATCTCCTACATGTAGGATCGGTCTCCGCGCAAATAAATAAATAAATACATGTAAGCCCAGTGAAGAGTGACCTGAACCCTCACATGAACTGCATCGATCGGTCACTGTTGACAAGTAGCATGCACACATCGATGGTAGAATCCGATTAATTATCACTCGGCCCCTCTCAAGAAAAGAATCCAATTAACAACTATCACCACACTTTCTTCCACAGGCATGAATCAGACATGCTCCCTCCCTCCCGTGCTAGCGAAAGGTGCACGAGCTTTGAAGCGCCCATGATTTTTTTGAAACGTTCACCGGGGGGAGGCTCCCCACCTGAATATATTTCAAAAAGTAATGGTATTTTTACAAAGTAGATAAGGCGAGAAGAAAAGAAGTCCCGCCACAATCCAGCGTGGACTTTGTCATCCGCCTTTCTGAGGCGGTGGGACCAGAGGGTGAGGTCAGCGACGATGCCTCTAAGAACATCAGAGGCGGTAGAATCTATGTCCCTAAATGTTTTAGCATTCTGAGCATCCCGGATTTTCCATGTGATGAGTAGCACAATGAGAGGCCACACGGTCACTGGAAGGCCCTGATGGGATGGTGGGGACCATATAGCTGCAAAAGGGGAGAAACATGGACGAAAACCAATGGCATCCCAGATAGCCCGAGCAGTTGGGCAGGTGAAGAAGAGATGAGCACGATCCTCTGGCGCGGCCCTGCATCGTGGGCATGAAGAAGACTCAAGAAGAGTCTTACGATGAAGGTTGGCCCTGGTGTTGAGCCTGTCGAGGTAGAGAAGCCAGCCGAAGACACGCACCCGGCTAGGCACGCGGGCATCCCATATGCATGCAAGTGTGGGATCAGCAAGCTGGGATGCCAATGCATCATAGGCTCCTTTGGTGGTGAAGGAGGAGCCATTGAGAAGCATCCTGGAGTCGGGCAACCCTGAAAGTCTCACATCCTGCAGCAGAAATCTCAAGGAAGCAAGTTCATTGGAAGCAGTTAAGGTTAGCCGGCTACGCAAACCTAGATCAATCCCATCCATCATAATATTAGCAACAAGAGCATTTGGTTTTGTGTGGTGGGAGAAGAGGGAAGGGAAAATGATACGTCTCCATCGTATCTATAATTTTTGATTGTTCCATGCCAATATTCTACAACTTTCATATACTTTTGGCAACTTTTTATACTATTTTTGGGACTAACATATTGATCCAGTGCCCAGTGCCAGTTCCTGTTTGTTGCATGTTTTTTGTTTCGCAGAATATCCATATCAAACGGAGTCCAAGCGGGATAAAAACTGACAGAGATTTTTTTGGAATATATATGATTTTTTGGAAGAAAAATCCACGCGAGATGGTGCCCGAGGTGGCCACAAGGCAGGGGGCGCGCCTGCCCCCCTGGGCGCGCCCCTGACCCTCGTGGGCCACCCGTAAGGCGGTTGGTGCCCTTCCTTCGCCGCAAGAAAGCTAATATCCGGATAGAGATCGTGTTAAAATTTTAGCCCAATCGGAGTTACGGATCTTCGGGAATATAAGAAATGGTTGTTGGGGAACGTAGCAGAAATTCAAAATTTTCCTACGTGTCACCAAGATCTATCTATGGAGAGACTAGCAACGAGGGGAAGGAGAGTGCATCTACATACCCTTGTAGATAGCTAAGCGGAAGCGTTCAAGTGAACGGGGTTGATGGAGTCGTACTCATCGTGATCCAAATCACCGATGACCAAGTGCCGAACGCACGGCACCTCCGCGTTCAACACACGTACAACCCGGTGATGTCTCCCACGCCTTGATCCAGCAAGGAGAGAGGGAGAGGTTGAGGAAGACTCCATCCAGCAGCAACACAACGGCGTGGTGGTGGAGGAGGAGCGTGGCAATCCTGCAGGGCTTCGCCAAGCACCACAGAAGAGGAGGGAGAGAGAGATGCAGGGCTGCACCAACGAGAGATCGAATCACCTGTGTTATGGGCAGCCCTAGGCCTCATATATATAGGGAAGGGGAGGGGCTGCGCCCCCTCTAGGGTTCCCACCCCTAGGGGGGCGGCAGCCCTAGATGGGGAGCAAAGGGGGCGGCCAAGAGGGGATGGGAGAGGGAGGCGCACCAATATGGGCCCTAAGGCCCATATCCCATTAGGGTTTGCCCCCTCTCCATCTCTTAGGCGCATGGGCCTTAGTGGGGCTGGTGCCCTGGGCCCATGTAGGCCAAGGAACACTCCCTACAGCCCATGTGGCCCCCCGGGGCTGGTGGCCCCACTTGGTGGACCCCCGGGACCCTCCCGGTGGTCCCGGTACGTTACCGATAAACCCCGAAACTCTTCCGGTGACCAAAACAGGACTTCCCATATATAAATATTTACCTCCGGACCATTCCGGAACTCCTCGTGACGTCCGGGATCTCATCCGAGACTCCGAACAACATTCGGTAACCACATAAAAACTTCCTTTACAACCCTAGCGTCATCGAACCTTAAGTGTGTAGACCCTACGGGTTCGGGAGACATGCAGACATGACCGAGACGTTCTCCGGTCAATAACCAACAGCGGGATCTAGATACCCATGTTGGCTCCCACATGTTCCACGATGATCTCATCGGATGAACCACGATGTCAAGGACTTAATCAATCCCGTATACAATTCCCTTTGTCTAGCGGTACGATACTTGCCCGAGATTCGATCGTCGGTATCCCGATACCTTTGTTCAATCTCGTTACCGGCAAGTCTCTTTACTCGTTCCGTAACACATCATACCGTGATCAACTCCTTGATCACATTGTGCACATTATGATGATGTCCTACCGAGTGGGCCCAGAGATACCTCTCCGTTTACACGGAGTGACAAATCCCAGTCTCGATTCGTGCCAACCCAACAGACACTTTTGGAGGTACCTGTAGTGTACCTTTATAGTCACCCAGTTACGTTGTGACATTTGGTACACCCAAAGCATTCCTACGGTATCCGGGAGTTGCACAATCTCATGGTCTAAGGAAATGATACTTGACATTAGAAAAGCTTTAGCATACGAACTACATGATCTTGTGCTAGGCTTAGGATTGGGTCTTGTCCATCACATCATTCTCCTAATGATGTGATCCCGTTATCAACGACATCCAATGTCCATGGTCAGGAAACCGTAACCATCTATTGACCAACGAGCTAGTCAACTAGAGGCTTACTAGGGACATGGTGTTGTCTATGTATCCACACATGTATCTGAGTTTCCTATCAATACAATTCTAGCATGGATAATAAACGATTATCATGAACAAGGAAATATAATAATAATAATCAATTTATTATTGCCTCTAGGGCATATTTCCAACAGTCTCCCACTTGCACTAGAGTCAATAATCTAGTTCACATCGCCATGTGATTAACATTCACAGGTCACATCGCCATGTGACTAACACCCAAGAGCTTACTAGATACAGTAGTCTAGTTCACATCACTATGTGATTAACACTCAATGAGTTCTAGGTTTGATCATGTTGCTTGTGAGAGAGGTTTTAGTCAACGGGTCTGAACCTTTCAGATCCGTGTGTGCTTTACAAATCTCTATGTCATCTCCTAGATGCAGCTACCACGCTCTATTTGGAGCCATTTCAAATAACTGTTCTACTTGGAGCTATTCCAAATTGTTGCTCCATTATACGTATCCGGCATCTCTACTCAGAGCTATCCGGATAGGTGTTAAGCTTGCATCGACGTAACCCTTTACGACGAACTCTTTTACCACCTCCATAATCGGGAAAATCCTTAGTCCACTAATTACTAAGGATAACCTTGACCGCTGTCCTGTGATCCATTCTTGGATCACTCTTGTACCCCTTGACTGACTCATGGCAAGGCACACTTCAGGTGCGGTACACAGCATAGCATACTGTAGAGCCTACGTCTTGAGCATAGGGGACGACCTTCGTCCTTTCTCTCTATTCTGCCGTGGTCGAGCTTTAAGTCTTAACTTCATACCTTACAACTCAGGCAAGAACTCCTTCTTTGACTGATCCATCTTGAACACCTTCAAGATCATGTCAAGGTATGTGCTCATTTGAAAGTACCATTAAGCGTTTTGATCTATCCATATAGATCTTGATGCTCAATGTTCAAGTAGCTTAATCCAGGCTTTCCATTGAAAAACACTTTCCAAATAACCCTATATGCTTTCCAGAAATTCTACGTCATTTCTGATCCATAATATGTCAACAACATATACTCATCAGAAATTCTATAGTGCTCCCACTCACTTCTTTGGAAATACAAGTTTCTCATAAACTTTGTATAAACCCAAAATCTTTGATCATCTCATCAAAGCATACATTCCAACTCCGAGATGCTTACTCCAGTCCTTAGAAGGATTGTTGGAGCTTTGCATACTTATTAGCATCTTTTAGGATTGACAAAACCTACCGGTTGTATCACATACAACCTTTCCTCAAGAAAATCGTCAAGGAAACAATGTTTTGACATCCTATTTGCAAGATTTCATAAATAATGCAGTAATCGCTAATATAATTCCAACAGACTCTTAGCATCGCTACGAGTGAGAAAGTCTCATCGTAGTCAACTCCTTGAACTTGTCGGGAAACATCTTAACAACAAGTAGAGCTTTCTTAATGGTGACATTTACCATCATTGTCCGTCTTCCTTTTAAAATCCATCTGCACTCAACAGCCTTATGACCATCGAGCTGTTCTGTCAAAGTCTACACTTTGTTTCCATACATGGATCCTCTCTCGGATTTCATGGCCTTGAGCCATTTATCGGAATCCGGGCCCACCATCGCTTCTCCATAGCTCGTAGGTTCATTGTTGTCTAGCAACATGACTTCCAAGACAGGATCACGTACCACTCTGAAGTAGTGCGCATCCTTTTCATCCCACGTGGTTTGGTAGTGACTTGATCTGAAGTTTCATGATCACTATCATAAGCTTCCACTTAGTTGGTGTAGGTGCCACAGGAACAACTTCCTGTGCGCTGCCACACACTAGTTGAAGAGACGCTTGAATAACCTCATCAAGTCTCCACCATCCTCCCACTCAATTCTTCCGAGAGAAACTTTTCCTCGAGAAAGGACCCGATTCTAGAAACAATCCCTTATTGCTTTCGGATCTGAGACAGGAGGTATACCCAACTGTTTTGGGTGTCCTATGAAGATGCATTTATCCGCTTTGGGTTCGAGCTTATCTGCCTGAAACTTTTTCACATAAGCGTCGCAGCCCCACACTTTTAAGAAATGACAACTCAGGTTTCTCTAAACCATAGTTCATACGGTGTCATCTCATCGGAATTACGTGGTGCCCTATTTAAAGTGAATGTGGTTGTCTTTAATGCCTAACCCATAAACTATTGTGGTAATTTGATAAGAGACATCATGGTATGCATCATATCCAATAGGGTGCAGTTATGATGTTCAGACACACCATCACACTATGGTGTTCCAGGCTGTATTAGTTGTGAAACAATTTCACAATGTCTTAATTCTGTGCCAAACTCGTAATTCAGATATTCATCTCTATGATCATATCATAGATCTTTTATCCTCTTGTCACGACGATCTTTCAACTTCACCCTGAAATTACTTGAACCTTTCAATAATTCAGACTCGTGATTCATCAAGTAAATATACTCAATATCTACTCAAATCATCTGTGAAGTAAGAACATAACGATATCCACTACACGCCTCAGCACTCATTGTACTGCACACATCAAAATGTATTACTTCCAACAAGTTGCTTTCTAGTTCCATTTTACTGAAAACGAGGCTTTCAGTCATCTTGCCCATGTGGTATGATTTGCATGTCTCAAGTGATTCAAAATCAAGTGAGTCCAAACGGTCCATTTGCATGGAGTTTCTTCATGCATATACATCAATAGACATGGTTCGCATGTCTCAAACTTTTCAAAAACAAGTGAGCCCAAAGATCCATCAACATGGAGCTTCTTCATGCGTTTTATACCGATATGACTTACGTGGCCGTGCCACAAGTAGGTGGTACTATCATTACTATCTTATATATTTTGGCATGAACATGTGTATCACTACGATCGAGATTCAATAAACCATTCATTTTAGGTGCAAGACCATTGAAGGTATTATTCAAATAAACAGAGTAACCATTATTTTCCTTAAATGAATAACCGTATTGCGATAGACATAATCCAATCATGTCTATGCTCAACGC
Organism: Triticum urartu; assembly: GCF_056163025.1. Classification (NCBI taxonomy): domain Eukaryota; kingdom Viridiplantae; phylum Streptophyta; class Magnoliopsida; order Poales; family Poaceae; genus Triticum; species Triticum urartu. The sequence goes on along the minus strand of NC_141878.1, from coordinate 579,590,474 downwards.
AAACACCAATCTCGATGGTAGAGGGAGCGTGCGATGCTTGATCACATCAAGCTTGGAAAAAACTTCCAACACATATCGCCAGCTCACCTTTAGCTAGTCTCCGTTTACTCCGCAACCTTTTATTTCGATTTTACTAACACTTAGCAACCGAACCGGTATCTAATACCATGGTGCTACTAGGAGTACTAGTAAAGTACACAATGTATATCCAATATACTTCTATCGACCTTGCCAGCCTTCTCATCTACCAAGTATCTAGGGTAATTCTGCTCCAGTGGTTGTTCCCCTTATTACAGAAGCACTTAGTTTTGGGTTTGGGTTCAACCTTGGGTTTCTTCACTAGAGCAGTAGCTGATTTGCCGTTTCATGAAGTATCCCTTCTTGCCCTTGCCCTTCTTGAAACTAGTGGTTTCACCAACCATCAACAATTGATACTCCTTCTTGATTTCTACTTTTGTGGTGTCAAACATCGCGAATATCTCAAGGATCATCATATATGTCCCTGATATATTATAGTTCATCACGAAGCTCTAGCAGCTTGGTGGTAATGACTTCAGAGAAATATCACTATCTCATCTGGAAGATCAATTCCCACTTGATTCAAATGATTGTTGTACTCAGACAATCTGAGCACAAGCTCAACAATTGAGCTTTTCTCCCTTAGTTTGCGGGCTAAAAAAATCGTCGGAGGTCTTATACCTCTTGACGTGGGCACGAGCCTGAAATCCCAATTTCAGCCCTCGAAACATCTCATATGTTTCGCGACGTTTCAAAACCGTCTTCGGTGCCTCAACTCTAAACCGTTTAACTGAACTATCACGTAGTTATCAAAATGTGTATGTCAGATGTTCGCAACATCCACAGACGACGTTCGAGGTTCAGCACACTGAGCGGTGCATTAAGGACATAAGCCTTCTATGAAGCAATGAGGACAATCCTCAGTTTACGGACCTAGTCCGCATAATTGCTACTATCAACTTTCAACTAAATTTTCTCTAGGAACATATCTAAACAGTAGAACTGAAGCGCGAGCTACGACATAATTTGCGAAGACCTTTTGACTATGTTCAGGATAATTAAGTTCATCTTATGAACTCCCACTCAGATAGACATCCCTCTAGTCATCTAAGTGATTACATGATCCGAGTCAACTAGGTTGTGTCCGATCATCACGTGAGACGGACTAGTCAACATCGGTGAACATCTTCATGTTGATCGTATCTACCATACGACTCATGCTCGACCTTTCGGTCTCTTGTGTTCCGAGGCCATGTTTGTACATGCTAAGCTCGTCAAGTCAACCTAAGTGTTCTGCATGTGTTCCGAGGCCATGTCTGTACATGCTAGGCTCGTCAACACCCGTTGTATTCGAACGTAAGAATCTATCACACCTAATCATCACGTGGTGCTTCGAAACGACGAACTTTCACAACGGTGCACAGTTAGGGGGAACACTTTCTTGAAATTTTAATGAGGGATCATCTTATTTACTACCGTCGTTCTAAGCAAATAAGATGTATAAACATGATAAACATCACATGCAATCAAATAGTGACATGATATGGCCAATATCATATTGCTCCTTTTGATCTCCATCTTCGGGGCTCCATGATCATCATCGTCACCGGCATGACACCATGATCTCCATCATCGTGATCTCCATCATCGTGTCTTCATGAAGTTGTCTCGCCAACTATTACTTCTACTACTACAGCTAACGGTTAGCAATAAAGTAAAGTAATTACATGACCTTTATGTTGACACGCAGGTCATAAATAAATTAAGACAACTCCTATGGCTCCTGCCGGTTGTCATACTCATCGACATGCAAGTCGTGATTCCTATTACAAGAACATGATCATCTCATACATCACATATATCATTCATCACATCCTTTGGCCATATCACATCACATAGCATACCCTGTAAAAACAAGTTAGACGTCCTCTAATTGTTGTTTGCATGTTTTACGTGGCTGCTATGGGTTTCTAGCAAGAACGTTTCTTACCTACGCAAAAACCACAACGTGATATGCCAATTGCTATTTACCCTTCATAAGGACCCTTTTCATCGAATCCGATCCGACTAAAGTGGGAGAGACAGACACCCGCTAGCCACCTTATGCAACTAGTGCATGTCAGTCGGTGGAACCAGTCTCACGTAAGAGTACGTGTAAGGTCGGTCCGGCCCGCTTCATCCCACAATGCCGCCGAATCATGATTGGACTAGTAACAGTAAGCATATTGAACAAAATCAACGCCCACAACTACTTTGTGTTCTACTCGTGCATAGAAACTACGCATAGACCTAGCTCTGATACCACTGTTGGGGAACGTAGCAGAAATTCAAAAAATTTCCTACGTGTCACCAAGATCTATCTATGGAGAAACCAGCAACGAGGGGAAGGAGAGTGCATCTACATACCCTTGTAGATTGCTAAGCGGAAGCGTTCAAGAGAACGGGGTTGAAGGAGCCGTACTCGTCGTGATCCAAATCACCGGAGATCCTAGTGCCGAACGGACGGCACCTCCGCGTTCAACACACGTACAGCCCGGTGACGTCTCCCATGCCTTGATCCAGCAAGGAGAGAGGGAGAGGTTGAGGAAGACTCCATCCAGCAACAGCACAACGGCGTGGTGGTGGTGGAAGAGTGTGGTACTCCAGCAGGGCTTCGCCAAGCACCGCAAGAGACGAGGAGGGAGAGGGATAGGGCTGCGCCAAGAAGGAGAGGAACTCGTGTGTCTTGGGCAGCCCAAACCTCAAGTATATATAGGGGGAGGGGAGGGGCTGCACCTCCACCTAGGGTTCCCTCCCTAGGGGTGGCGGCAGCCCCCAGATCCCATCTGGGTGGCGGCCAGGTGGAGGGAAGAGGGAGGCGCACCAGGCATGGGCCCTAAGGCCCATCTGCCCTTAGGGTTTGCCCCCCTTCCTCCCCTTAGGCGCCTTGGGCCCTTGTGGGGGGGCGCACCAGCCCACCTGGGGATGGTCCCCTCCCACACTTGGCCCATGCAGCCCTCCGGGGCTTGTGGCCCCACTTGGTGGACCCCCGGGACCCTCCCGGTGGTCCCGGTACGTTACCGATAAAACCCGAAACTTTTCCGGTGACCAAAACAGGACTTCCCATATATAAATCTTTACCTCCGGACCATTCTGGAACTCCTCGTGACGTCCGGGATCTCATCCGGGACTTCGAACAACATTCGGTAACCACGTATATCTATTCCCTATAACCCTAGCGTCATCGAACCTTAAGTGTGTAGACCCTACGGGTTCGGGAACCATGCAGACATGACCGAGATAACTCTCCGATCAATAACCAACAGCGGGATCTGGATACCCATGTTGGCTCCCACATGTTTCACGATGATCTCATCGGATGAACCACGATGTCAAGGACTTAATCAATCCCGTATACAATTCCCTTTGTCTAGCGGTACTATACTTGCCCGAGATTCGATCGTCGGTATCCCGATACCTTGTTCAATCTCGTTACCGGCAAGTCTCTTTACTCGTTACGTAACACATTATTCCATGATCAACTCCTTGATCACACTGTGCACATTATGATGATGTCCTACCGAGTGGGCCCAGAGATACCTCTCCGTCACACGGAGTGACAAATCCCAGTCTTGATTCGTGCCAACCCAACAGATACTTTCGGAGATACCCGTAGTGCACCTTTATAGCCACCCAGTTACGTTGTGACGTTTGGCACACCCAAAGTATTCCTGCGGTATCCGGGAGTTGCACAATCTCATGGTCTAAGGAAATGATACTTGACATTAGAAAAGCTTTAGCATGCGAACTACACGATCTTGTGCTATGCTTAGGATTGGGTCTTGTCCATCACATCATTCTTCTAATGATGTGATCCCGTTATCAATGACATCCAATGTCCATGGTCAGGAAACCGTAACCATCTATTGATCAACGAGCTAGTCAACTAGAGGCTTACTAGGGACATGGTGTTGTCTATGTATCCACACATGTATCTGAGTTTCCTATCAATACAATTCTAGCATGGATAATAAACGATTATCATGAACAAGGAAATATAATAATAACTAATTTATTATTGCCTCTAGGGCATATTTCCAACAGGTGCAACATGCACACTGTGCAAGGCAGCGGGTGCGAGAGGTGGCAGCAGCCATCGTGGCGGATGTTGGCGAGGCGGAGTCACACTCTTCGACGCTGTGTATGGTGCACGGCCACCCCGGACGCCGCAAACCTGTTGTGGTGCACGTAGCTGGTTCCGACCACGACGAATCCATCATCGATCCCACGTCCACCGGAGACGTGCAAGCGACATGCTCCGACGAGGAAGAGTAGCATGGTAGGCAGTGACTCGAGTCATGTTAACCAGTATGTGTCTCATGTCCTACTCTATCTCGCCGGCGACCGGAGCAACACTTGGCATGACATTTTAACATGGATGACGAGGAGGTGGGGTCGTTCGGTGGGAGGGAGGAGATCGACCAAGGTAACATGAGGGATTCGCTTTTAATGTTAGAGATATGCAAGATATAAGATTTTATTTTTTTAGTAGGAAAAATTGTGACTGTGATGCAATAGTAGAGATAATAATAGATCAGAAAATGATGTATGGCACGGGATTAGCAATTTGTTATTGAGAAATAATTGATTTTATTTTGGATGGTTATTGAGACAATTTCTATGGCTATCTTTTAGAAAAGTGATTGCACATATATAGTGTGAGTTTTGAAATTATTGATTTACGTAATATTTACGTGATTTAGTTGAATCGGCACCTACCATGAAAAATCAGAGTTGAGAGGTAGTGATGGGAGGTGAGGCAAAAATAAGTGAAAATAAACCATGTATGATTACTTCCAAACTTTCCGATTTATGATCGACGAATGGCAGTCATTAACACACGATCTAGTAACTGATTTCTCCCAATAAACACGGGATTTTATCTTGCGTCGTTAAAGACACTAAAGCGCTAGCTAGCTAGGTCTGATTGATTTGGTAAAGATTGCAAAATCAAAATATTGATTTCATTCCAACTATTACTTAATCTGTTCTATTCGTTGCCGGCATAAATACACGCCGACAGTCACGGTGAGGGTGAGGGTGAGGTGACAGGTGAGTAGGACCGACGACAGTCACGGTGAGGGTGAGGGTGAGGTGAGTAGGACCGACGACAGTCAGTCATATGGCGATGCATCCTCAGGCTGCTCAACTCCTCGCCCTCATCCTCCTCCTGTCTACCGGAGACGGCATCCTCGCCGTCGGCACTCCGTCCACGATCATCACAAGGACATGCGCCGCTGTCGGCCGATCCGGTGGGCAACTGGGTTACGAGTACGACTCCTGCGTGGGCGCACTCTCGGCCGACCCGGCGGCCGCGTCCGCCAAGGACACACGTGAGCTCGCCGTCGTGGCCACCAGCCTCACCATGGCCAACGTCACGTCGACGGTGCTCGTCGTCGAGGACCTCGTCAAGAACCTCGGCGGCTGCCTCCGCTACTACAGGGAGATGAACAGGACCCTGGAGGGCGCGCTGGGTGACCTCCGTGCCGGGCGCGTCGAAGCGGCGTCCGACAAACTGTTGGAGGCCAACCAAGATCCCGACAGGTGCGACCTGCTCTTGTTCGAGGGGAGCGCGAACAAGAACCCATTGGGCAAGGAGAACATCTACGCCGACTGGCTCTCCCAACTGGCATATGCGATTGCTACCTTGCCGGCGCCGGATCCTCGGCACCGACGTCAAGTTTAACTCTTGGTCTCATGCGGCTTATTAATCTAGCTACGCAGCTAGATGGTGATTGATTTGATTTCCCTTTTTTCGATCGATCGCATAAAATGAAGGAAAACGCTTGTGTGCGGCGTGCCTGCCGAACTCACGCGCGCGGTGCTACACCCACCAACGCCAAAGTGCCACGTGTTCTGCGGGCCCACGCACATCCCTTCCTCGTTTCTTATCCTCTCTCCCGCACGCTCCGCCATGGCCATGCTCCTCCTCTCTTCCGACGCTCGCCGCCATGGCTGCGCGCTCTCCTACCACCCCCCTTCCACTCACTCAACGATAACCCACGCCCCATGGCTCTGCCAAACGCCCTCATCTCCATGGCTCGTCCAAGCTACCACAAGGCCGACTGGACACGCGCGACACAGGCAAGGGGCATGGTTGCATCCAGCGCGGCTGCGAGGTGCGACCCAGCGCGCGACGCAGCTGCATCTCGCACGGGTGGCGAGCTGCAACGGTCACCATGGGCTAGCTGGGGAACCTTGCTCACGTTTGCTGCAACCGTTGAAAGAAAAAGCTTCAACTGTGCAAGGGAAAAGTTTCAACCGGCAATGGAGAAAGCTTCAACAGGGCATTGCGCAGTGGAAAAAACTACAAATGTTGACAAAAAAAGCTTCAATAATTGACAGGTAAAGTTTCAACCGGCGATAGACGAAGCTTCAACCGGGGCACCGTACAATGAAAAAAAGCTACAACGTTGACAGAAAAAGCTGCAACTTGTATGAAAAAAGTTTCAACCGGCGTTTTGATAAAGCTTCAAATCGGGCACAATGAAAACCAAAAAAGTTTCAACCATTTGCCTGAAAAGCTTCAACTGTATGTGAAAAGATTCAACCAACATTTGAGAAAGCTTCATTCGAGTACAGCGAAAAGGAAAGGGCTTCAACCATTTGCATGAAAATCTTCAACCATTCGCCTTAAAAGCTTCAACAGTATATGTGGAAAAAGCTTCAGCCAAGGGAACGCCGATGGTACGAGCAGACAATGGCGAGAGCTGCGGCCGGCAGCACGGTGCTGCCGCGACGGACGCGCTACGGCAACGGGGGCGGGGCTGGGTACTGCAAGGTGAGAGGCACCGGCCGTCTTTGCGTTGTTTTAGCTACAAGGGGTGATGGCGTCCCCATGGAACCGGGCGACAACCGGCAACAATGCGGAGGGCGGCCAACTGCGATCTGTCAGGGGGGGCGAGGGACGACCTGCTGCGAGGTCTGCAGCCCGGTGGGGGCGGCGCACGGTTCGGGAAAATACACAGAGAGGGAGGATGTGGGGATCTCGCGATGGTGGAAGACGAAGACGATGAGGGGCGTGGGCCAGCTGGCAAATCGAGCGGTCACACGCACGCTAATCGTAGAACTGCGCTACGACCAGCCCAAATTTGGGCCGGTACGCCGCCTATCACTGCCCTAAACTCTATGTGACAGATAAGGACATCTCCAGCCGTTCGGCCCCCCAGGGCGTCTAAATAGAGCGGCATGGGGGCGTGCCGGCGCTAGTTCGGCCCCTGGGGGCGACCTAGCTCCCAGTCACGCCCCCAAGCGCCAGCCCCAGGATGCGGGAAATTTGAACTAGGTCGTTCCCGCTCACAAAAGACGCCACAAATCCGGCGATCGGACGTAGTCTGGCGTTACAAAAAACAGAGCGCCGCACGCCGCAAGTTCGCGTGCGCAACGAATCACTCGGCGGGGTCGGCTCCAGGCGTTGGCGGAGTCGGCGTGCGCGGGCTCGGCGGTGTCGGAGCTGCTTCGGTGCTGGGCTGTGTCGGCGCGGCTTCGGTACTACTGGGCGGCGATGTAGAGGCGTCGTTCGGGCTTGGCGTCCGTGTGGCCGTGGGCGCGGGAGCTGGCGTCGTCGGCGTCGTCGGCGTTGCCGTCTGCATCTGGTTCAGGATGAGGCTGCGCTCCGCCATGTACCACGCCCTGAGCTGCTCGTCGTTGCTCTGGAGCATGTCCGCCCCGCCCATCAGAAAAGCCATGTCGGTGTTCCTCTTCTTCGCGGCAACGTTCGTCCGGAGCAGGTCGACGTTGGTCCGGAGCAGGTCGAGCTTGATGGCGCTGTTCGTCATCAGCGACGACCACCGCGCCTCGGTCTTCTCTTCACGTAGGACGGCCCGGGCCTGGGCGTCGGCGAGGCAATGCTCGATGGACTCCTGCACTCGTGCGGTTGCTGCGTCGGCATTTTTCCCCTTCTTTGCCAATTTGTGGCCATCCGGCCGCCCCTCTGACGCGCCCGGAGTCGTCGAGTCCGGCTTGTATGTCTCCTTGGCCTTGTCGAGGGTACGTCGGACTTCCGCCCACTTCTCGCACTTGTCAATGCGCTTGTAGACGTGGAGGTACTTGAAGTCGGCGTCGAGGTTGTCGCGCTGATTCATGGTAAACATGCGCAGCAACTGCGCGGAGGAACAAACAGTTGGCGGGCGGCGGGCATAGACGACAAAGAGATGCGGGCGAACGGCGTGCGTACCTGATCCTCAACGCTGGCGCCGCTCTCCGGGCGAGCCGCGACCTCCTCGATGATTCCATGCCATTTGTTGCACGCCCCCTGGATACACCCCCAATGGTTCGCCATCGGCTTGGAGCCGCGCTGCATGTAGATGCCTTTGAAGTAGAGGAACAACCTGCGCAAGCATAACTCCAACTCCGTGTCCACCTCCCGGACTCCGCCGAGAAGAGGCCATCACGGTAACACACACAGTTGGTTCATTTTAAATTAATTAAGGTTCAGTTATCTACAATCGGACATTAACAAATTCCCATCTGCCCATAACCGCGGGCACGGCTTTCGAAAGTTCAATCCCTGCAGGGGGTCCCAACTTAGCCCATGACAAGCTCTCACGGTCAACGAAGGAATAGACCTCCACCCGAGTCACACCGATCAGACTCGGTAACCCGGTACAACAAGACAATTCGACAGGTTAAAACAAGACCAGCAACACCGCCCGAATGTGCCGACAAATCCCGATAGGAGCTGCACATATCTCTTTCTCAGGGCACACTCAGATGAGACATCCTACGAGTAAAACCAACCCTCAAGTTGCCCCGAGGTGGCCCCGCAGTCTACTCGGTCGGACCAACACTCAGAGGGAGCACTGGCCCGTGGGGGGGCTAAAAATAAGATGACCCTTGGGTCTGCAGAACCCAAAGGAAAGAAAAGGGTAGGTGGCAAATGGTAAAACCAAGGTTGGGCATTGCTGGAAAAGCTTTAATCGAGGCGAAATATCAAGGGGTTCCCATTATAACCCAACCGCGTAAGGAACGCAACATCCGGGAACATAACACCGATATGACGGAAACTAGGGCGGCAAGAGTGGAACAAAACACTAGGCGAGAGGCCGAGCCTTCCACCCTTTACCAAGTATATAGATGCATTAAGATAACATAGTAATATAGTGATATCCCAACAAGTAAATAAATGTTCCAACAAGGAACGGCTCCAATCTTCACCTGCAACTAACAACGCTATAAGAAGGGCTGAGCAAAGCGGTAACATAGCCAATCAACGGTTTGCTAGGACAATGGTAGGTTAGAGGTTCAATCATGCAATTGGGAGGCTGACAAGCAAGTGGTAGGCATCGTAGCAGTGGCAAAGCAAAAGAGCGAGCAAACTAGCATAGCAAAGATAGTAGTGATTTCGAGGGTGTTCCAGGTTGTATTAGTTGTGAAACGATTTCCACAATGTCTTAATATTGTGCCAAACTCGTAATTCAGATATTCATCTCTATGATCATATCATAGATCTTTTATCCTCTTGTCACGACGATCTTTCAACTTCACACTGAAATTACTTGAACCTTTCAATAATTCAGACTCGTGATTCATCAAGTAAATATACTCAACATCTACTCAAATCATCTGTGAAGTAAGAACATAATGATATCCACTACATGCCTCAGCACTCATTGGATTGCACACATCAAGATGTATTACTTCCAACAAGTTGCTTTCTAGTTCCATTTTACTGAAAACGAGGCTTTCAGTCATCTTGCCCATGTGGTATGATTTGCATGTCTCAAGTGATTCAAAATCAAGTGAGTCCAAACGGCCCATTTGCATGGAGTTTCTTCATGCATATACACCAATAGACATGGCTCGCATGTCTCAAACTTTTCAAAAACGAGTGAGCCCAAAGATCCATCAACATGGAGCTTCTTCATGCGTTTTACACCGATATGACTTACGTGGCAGTGCCACAAGTAGGTGGTACTATCATTACTATCTTTTGGCATGAACATGTGTATCACTACGATCGAGATTCAATAAACCATTCATTTTAGGTGTAAGACCATTGAAGGTATTATTCAAATAAACAGAGTAACCATTATTCTCCTTGAATGAATAACCGTATTGCGATAGACATAATCCAATCATGTCTATGCTCAACGCAAACACCAATCTCGATGGTAGAGGGAGCGTACGATATTTGATCATATCAACATTGGAAACACTTCCAACACATATCGTTAGCTCACCTTTAGCTAGTCTCCGTTTATTCCGTAGCTTTTATATTTCGAGTTACTAACACTTAGCAACCGAACCGGTATCTAATACCCTGGTGCTACTAGGAGTACTAGTAAAGTACACATCAACACAATGTATATCCAATATACTTCTATCGACCTTGCCAGCCTTCTCATCTACCAAGTATCTAGGGTAATTCTGCTCCAGTGGCTGTTCCCCTTATTACAGAAGCACTTAGTCTCGGGTTTGGGTTCAACCTTGGGTTTCTTCACTAGAGCAGCAGCTGAATTGCCGTGTCATGAAGTATCCCTTCTTGCCCTTGCCCTTCTTGAAACTAGTGGTTTCACTAACCATCAACAATTGATGCTCCTTCTTGATTTCTACTTTCGCGGTGTCAAACATCGCGAATATCTCAAGGATCATCGTATATGTCCCCGATATTATTATAGTTCATCACGAAGCTCTAGCAGCTTGGTGGTAATGACTTCGGAGAAACATCACTATCTCATCTGGAAGATCAACTCCCACTCGATTCAAATGATTGTTGTACTCAGACAATCTGAGCACAAGCTCAACAATTGAGCTTTTCTCCCTTAGTTTGCAGGCTAAGAGAATCGTTGGAGGTCTTATACCTCTTGACGTGGGCACGAGCCTGAAATCCCAATTTCAGCCCTCAAAACATCTCATATGTTTTGCGACGTTTCAAAACGTCTTTGGTGCGTCAACTCTAAACCGTTTAACTGAACTATCACGTAGTTATCAAAATGTGTATGTCAGATGTTCGCAACATCCACAAACAATGTTCGAGATTCAGCACACTGAGCGGTGCATTAAGGACATAAGCCTTCTGAGAAGCAATGAGGACAATCCCAGTTTACGGACCTAGTCCGCATAATTGCTACTATCAACTTTCAACTAAATTTTCTCTAGGAACATATCTAAACAGTAGAACTAAAGCGCGAGCTACGACATAATTTGCAAAATCCTTTTGACTATGTTCAGGATAATTAAGTTCATCTTATGAACTCCCACTCAGATAGACATCCCTCTAGTCGTCTAAGTGATTACATGATCCGAGTCAACTAGGCCGTGTCCGATCATCACATGAGACGGACTAGTCAACATCGGTGAACATCTTCATGTTGATCGTATCTTCTATACGACTCATGCTCGACCTTTCGGTTTTCTGTGTTCCGAGGCCATGTCTGTACATGCTAGGCTCGTCAAGTTAACCCTAAGTGTTTCGCGTGTGTAAATCTGTCTTACACCCGTTGTATGTGAACGTAAGGATCCATCACACCCGATCATCACGGCGTGCTTAGAAACGACGAACTGTAGCAACGGTGCACAGTTAGGGGAGAACACTTCTTGAAATTTTTGTAAGGGATCATCTTATTTACTACCGTCGTTCTAAGCAAATAAGATGTATAAACATGATAAACATCACATGCAATCAAATAGTGACATGATATGGCCAATATCATATTGCTCCTTTTGATCTCCATCTTCGGGGCTCCATGATCATCATCGTCACCGGCATGACACCATGATCTCCATCATCATGATCTCCATCATCGTGTCTTCATGAAGTTGTCACGTCATCTATTACTTCTACTACTACAGCTAACGGTTAGCAATAAAGTAAAGTAATTACATGACGTTTATGTTGACACGCAGGTCATAAATAAATAAAGACAACTCCTATGGCTCCTGCCGGTTGTCATACTCATCGACATGCAAGTCGTGATTCCTATTACAAGAACATGATCAATCTCATACATCACATATATCATTCATCACATCCTTTGGCCATATCACATCACATAGCATACCCTGCAAAAACAAGTTAGACGTCCTCTAATTGTTGTTTGCATGTTTTACGTGGCTGCTATGGGTTTCTAGCAAGAACGTTTCTTACCTACGCAAAGACCACAACGTGATATGCCAATTGCTATTTACCCTTCATAAGGACCCTGTTCATCGAATCCGATCCGACTAAAGTGGGAGAGACAGACACCCGCCAGCCACCTTATGCAACTAGTGCATGTTTGTCGGTGGAACCGGTCTCACGTAAGAGTACGTGTAAGGTTGGTCCGAGCCGCTTCATCCCACAATACCGCCGAATCAAGATAAGACTAGTAACGGCAAGCATATTGAAAAAAATCAACGCCCACAACTACTTTGTGTTCTACTCGTGCATAGAATCTACGCAATAGACCTAGCTCATGATGCCACTGTTGGGGAACGTAGCAGAAATTCAAAATTTTCCTACGTGTCACCAAGATCTATCTATGGAGAGACTAGCAACGAGGGGAAGGAGAGTGCATCTACATACCCTTGTAGATCGCTAAGCGGAAGCGTTCAAGTGAACGGGGTTGATGGAGTCGTACTCGTCGTGATCCAAATCACCGATGACCAAGTGCCGAACGCACGGCACCTCCGCGTTCAACACACGTACAACCCGGTGACGTCTCCCACGCCTTGATCCAGCAAAGAGAGAGGGAGAGGTTGAGGAAGACTCCATCCAGCAGCAGCACAACGGCGTGGTGGTGGTGGAGGAGCGTGGCAATCCTGCAGGGCTTCGCCAAGCACCACAGAAGAGGAGGGAGAGAGAGATGCAGGGCTGCACCAACGAGAGATCGAATCACCTGTGTTATGGGCAGCCCTAGGCCTCATATATATAGGGAAGGGGAGGGGCTGCGCCCCCTCTAGGGTTCCCACCCCTAGGGGGGCGGCAGCCCTAGATGGGGAGCAAAGGGGGCGGCCAAGAGGGGATGGGAGAGGGAGGCGCACCAATATGGGCCCTAAGGCCCATATCCCATTAGGGTTTGCCCCCTCTCCATCTCTTAGGCGCATGGGCCTTAGTGGGGCTGGTGCCCTGGGCCCATGTAGGCCAAGGAACACTCCCTACAGCCCATGTGGCCCCCCGGGGCTGGTGGCCCCACTTGGTGGACCCCCGGGACCCTCCCGGTGGTCCCGGTACGTTACCGATAAACCCCGAAACTCTTCCGGTGACCAAAACAGGACTTCCCATATATAAATATTTACCTCCGGACCATTTCGGAACTCCTCGTGACGTCCGGGATCTCATCCGGGACTCCGAAAAACATTCGGTAACCACATACAAACTTCCTTTACAACCCTAGCGTCATCGAACCTTAAGTGTGTAGACCCTACGGGTTCGGGAGACATGCAGACATGACCGAGACGTTCTCCGGTAAATAACCAACAGCGGGATCTAGATACCCATGTTGGCTCCCACATTTTCCACGATGATCTCATCGGATGAATCACGATGTCAAGGACTTAATGAATCCCGTATACAATTCCCTTTGTCTAGCGGTACGATACTTGCCCGAGATTCGATCGTCGGTATCCCGATACCTTTGTTCAATCTCGTTACCGGCAAGTCTCTTTACTCGTTCCGTAACACATCATACCGTGATCAACTCCTTGATCACACTGTGCACATTATGATGATGTCCTACCGAGTGGGCCCAGAGATACCTCTCCGTTTACACGGAGTGACAAATCCCAGTCTCGATTCGTGCCAACCCAACAGACACTTTCGGAGATACCTGTAGTGTACCTTTATAGTCACCCAGTTACGTTGTGACGTTTGGTACACCCAAAGCATTCCTACGGTATCCGGGAGTTGCACAATCTCATGGTCTAAGGAAATGATACTTGACATTAGAAAAGCTTTAGCATACGAACTACATGATCTTGTGCTAGGCTTAGGATTGGGTCTTGTCCATCACATCATTCTCCTAATGATGTGATCCCGTTATCAACGACATCCAATTTCCATGGTCAGGAAACCGTAACCATCTATTGACCAACGAGCTAGTCAACTAGAGGCTTACTAGGGACATGGTGTTGTCTATGTATCCACACATGTATCTGAGTTTCCTATCAATACAATTCTAGCATGGATAATGAACGATTATCATGAACAAGGAAATATAATAATAATAATCAATTTATTATTGCCTCTAGGGCATATTTCCAACAATGGTGAAAGGGAAGAATCTGAAAACGCAGAAACACAGAGAGAGAGACAAAGAGACAGATCCAATCTCGGAGGGGCTCTCGCCCCTCCCGTGCCATGGAGGCCATGGACCAGAGGGGAAACCCTTATCCCATCTAGGGAGGAGGTCAAGGAAGAAGAAGAAGGAGGGGGGCTCTCTCCCCCTCGCTTCTGGTGGCACCGGAGTGCCACCGGGGGCCATCATCATCATCGCGATCTACACCAACACCTCCGCCATCTTCACCAACATCTCCATCACCTTCCCCCCTCTATCTACATTGGTACACTCTCCCGCAACCCGCTGTACCCTCTACTTGAACATGGTGCTTTATGCTTCATATTATTATCCAATGATGTGTTGCCATCCTATGATGTCTGAGTAGATTTTCGTTGTCCTATCGGTGGTTGATGAATTGTTATGATTGATTTAATTTAGTTGTGGTTATGTTGCTGTCCTTTGGTGCCCATCATATGATTGCGCGCGTGGATCACACCATAGGGTTAGTTGTATGTTGATAGGACTATGTATTGGAGGGCAAGAGTGACAGAAGCTTCAACCTAGCATAGAAATTGATGCATACGAGATTGAAGGGGGACCAATATATCTTAATGCTATGGTTGGGTTTTACCTTAATGAACGTTAGTAGTTGCGGATGCTTGCTAATAGTTCCAATCATAAGTGCATAGAATTCCAAGTAAGGGATGACATGCTAGCAGTGGCCTCTCCCACATAATACTTACTATCGGTCTAGTAAAGCAGTCAATTGCTTAGGGGCAATTTCGCAACTCCTACCACCACTTTTCCACACTCGCTATATTTACTTTATTGTTTCTTTATCTAAACAGCCCCTACTTTTTATTTACGTACTCTTTATTATCTTGCGAACCTATCCAACAACACCTACAAAGTACTTATAGTTTCATACTTGTTCTAGGTAAAGCGAACGTTAAGCGTGCGTAGAGTTGTATCAGTGGTCGATAGAACTTGAGGGAATATTTGTTCTATCTTTAGATCCTCGTTGGGTTCGACACTCTTACTTATCGAAAACTGTTGCGATCCCCTATACTTGTGGGTTATCAAGACCTTTTTCTCTCTATCCTCCCTCTCTTTCTCTATTTGCCTCTTTTTGCCCGCTTGCTTTTTGTTTGCTTGTGTGTTCGATTGCTTGCTTGTCACGATGGCTCAAGATAACACTAAATTGTGTGACTTTACCAATACCAACAACAATGATTTTATTAGCACTCCGATTGCTCCTCTTACCGATGATGAATCTTGTGAAATTAATGCCGCTTTGCTGAATCTTGTCATGAAAGATCCGTTTTCCGGCCTTCCTAGTGAAGATGCCGCTACCCATCTAAATAACTTCGTTGATTTGTGTGATATGCAAAAGAAGAAACATGTGGACAATGATATTGTTAAGTTGAAACTATTTCCTTTTTCGCTTAGAGATCGTGCTAAAGCTTGGTTTTCGTCTTTGCCTAAAAATAGTATTGATTCTTGGAACAAGTGCAAAGATGCTTTTATCTCTAAGTATTTTCCTCCCGCTAAGATCATCTCCCTTAGAAATGATATTATGAATTTTAAGCAACTTGATCATGAACATGTTGCACAAGCTTGGGAGAGGATGAAATTAATGATACGTAATTGCCCTACTCATGGTTTGAACTTGTGGATGATTATACAAAAAATTTATGCCGGATTGAATTTTGCTTCTAGAAATCTTTTAGATTCGGCCGCGGAAGGCACTTTTATGGAAATCACTTTAGGAGAAGCTACTAAACTCCTAGATAATATTATGGTTAATTATTCTCAATGGCGCACTAAAAGATCTACTAATAAAAAGGTGCATGGGATAGAAGAAATTAATGTTTTGAGTGGAAAGATGGATGAACTTATGAAATTATTTGCTAGTAAAAGTGTTTCTTCTGATACTAATGATATGCCCTTGTCTACTTTGATTGAGAATAATAATGAATCTATGGATGTGAATTTTGTTGGTAGGAACAATTTTGGTAATAACGCGTATAGAGGAAATTTTAATCCTAGGCCTTATCCTAGTAACCCCTCTAATAATTATGGTAATTCCTACAACAATTATTGTGGAAATTATAATAAGATGCCCTATGATTTTGAATCTAATACTAAATAATTTATTACTTCGCAAAAGAATTTCAATGCTTTGATTGAGGAAAAATTGCTTAAGATTGATGAGTTGGCTAGGAACGTTGATAGCATTTCTCTTGATGTTGATTCTTTGAAACTTAGATCTATTCCTCCTAAGCATGATATCAATGAGTCTCTCAAAGCCATGAGAATTTCCATTGATGAGTGCAAAGAAAGAACCGCTAGGATGCGTGCTAAGAAAGATGCCTTTATAAGAGCGTGTTCTTCTAGTTCCTATGAAAATAAAGATGAAGATCTAAAAGTTATTGATGTGTACCCTATTAACTCTTTGTTTTGAAATATTAATCTTGGTAATGATGGGACTGAATATGATCCACCTTTACCTAGAAGGCGTTCCAAAAATTCGGAGTTTTTAGATCTTGATGCTAAATTTGATGAAAGTGGGACTGAAGAAATTAAAACCCTAGATGTTGATAAACCCACTATTTTGGATTTCAAGGAATTTAATTATGAAAATTCTCTTTGATTGATTGTATTTCCTTGTTGCAATCCGTGCTAAATTCTCCTCATGCTTATAGTCAAAATAAAGCGTTTACTAAACATATCGTTGATGCCTTGATGCAATCTTATGAAGAAAAACTTGAGTTGGAAGTTTCTATCCCTAGAAAACTTTATGATGAGTGGGAACCAACTATTAAAATTAAGATTGAAGATCATGAATTCTATGCTTTATGTGATTTGGGTGCTAGTGTTTCCGTGATTCCAAAGACTTTGATGATTGCTCTCTAAACTTGCACCTTGCGGATTCCACTATTAATAAACCAATGGGAAGAATCAATGATGTTCTTATTGTTGCAAATAGGAATTATGTGCCCGTAGATTTTATTGTTCTTGACATAGATTGCAATCCTTCACGTCCTATTATTCTTGGTAGACCTTTCCTTAGAACGATTGGTGCAATTATTGATATGAAGGAAGAAAATATTAGATTCCAATTTCCATTAAGGAAAGGCATGGAACACTTTCCTAGAAAGAAAATTAAATTACCTTATGAATCTATTATGAGACCCACTTATGGATGGCCTACCAAAGATGGCAATACTTAGATCTATCCTTGCTTTTTATGCCTAGCTAGGGGCGTTAAACGATAGCGCTTGTTGGGAGGCAAACCAATTTTATTTTTATTCCTTGATTTTTGCTCCTGTTTAGTAATAAATAATTTACCTAGCCTCTATTTCGGTTGTGTTTTTTGTGTTTAGTTAGTGTTTGTGCCAAGTAGAACCGTTGGGAAGACTTGGGGAAAGTCTTGATATCTTGCTGTAAAAAACAGAAACTTTAGCGCTCACGAGAATTGCTGCCATTTTTATTTGGAAAGTGCTATTGAGTTAATTATTTTTGAAGATTATTAATATATAAATTCCTCACGTCAAGCAATTTATTTTAGAATTTTTGGGGTTATAGATCTTGCGCTAGCTACAGATTACTACATACTGTTCTGTTTTTGACAGATTCTGTTTTTCATGTGTTGTTTGCTTATTTTGTGGCTAGTAAAATAGTTTATAAACCATAGAGAAGTTCGAATACAGTAGGTTTAACAGCAATATAAATAAATAATGAGTTAATTACAGTACCTTGAACTGGTCTTTTGTTTTCTTTCGCTAACGGAGCTCACGAGATTTTCTACTTTAAGTTTTGTGTTGTGAAGTTTTCAAGTTTTGGGTATAGATTTGATGGATTATGGAACAAGGAGTGGAAAGAGCCTAAGCTTGGGGATGCCCATGGCACCCCCAAGATAACCTAAGGACACCTAAAATCCAAAGCTTGGGGATGCCCCGGAAGGCATCCCCTCTTTCGTCTACTTCTATCGGTAACTTTACTTGGAGCTATATTTTTATTTACCATATGATATGTGTTTTGCTTGGAGCGTCTTGTATGATTTGAGTCTTTGCTTTTTTACTTTTCCACAATCATCCTTGCTGTACACACCTTTTGAGAGAGCCATACATGATTTGGAATTTGTTAGAATACTCTATGTGCTTCACTTATATCTTTTGAGTTATATAGTTTTGCTCTAGTACTTCACTTATATCTTTTAGAGCACGGTGGTGGATTTTTTTATAGAAACTATTGATCTCTCATGCTTCACTTAGATTATTTTGATAGTCTTAGATAGCATGGTAATTTTCTTAAATAATCCTAATATGCTAGGTATTCAAGATTAGTAAAAAATATTCTTATGAGTGTTTTGAATACTAAGAGAAGTTTGATGCTTGATGATTGTTTTGAGATATGGAGGTAATAATATCAAAGTCATGCTAGTTGAGTAGTTGTGAATTTGAGAAATGCTTGTGTTGAAGTTTGCAAGTCCCGTAGCATGCACGTATGGTAAATGTTATGTAACAAATTTGAAACATGGTGTGTTCTTTGATTGTTCTCCTTATGAGTGGCGGTCGGGGACGAGCGATGGTCTTTTCCTACCAATCTATCCCCCTAGGAGCATGTGCGTAGTGCTTGGTTTTTGATGACTTGTAGATTTTTGCAATAAGTATGTGAGTGCTTTATGACTAATGTTGAGTCCATGGATTATACGCACTCTCACCCTTCCATCATTGCTAGCCTCTTCGGTACCGTGCATTGCCCTTTCTCACATTGAGAGTTGGTGCAAACTTCACCGGTGCATCCAAACTCCGTGATATGATACGCTCTTTCACACATAAACCTCCTTATATCTTCCTCAAAACAGCCACCATACCTACCTATTACGGCATTTCCATAGCCATTCCGAGATATATTGCCATGCAACTTTCCACCATTTCGTTTATCATGACACATTCATCATTGTCATATTGCTTAGCAAGATCATGTAATTGACATAGTATTTGTGGCAAAGCCACCGTTCATAATTCTTTCATACATGTCACTCTTGGTTCATTGCATATCCCGGTACACCGTCGGAGGCATTCATATAGAGTCATCTTTTGTTCTAGCATTGAGTTGTAATCATTGAGTTGTAAATAAATAAAAGTGTGATGATCATCATTTTCTAGAGCAATGTCCCAAGTGAGGAATTAAAAAAAAGAAAAAAAGAGAAAGCCCATAAAAAAGAGAAAAGGCCCAAATAAAAAAAGTGAGAGAAAAAGAGAGAAGGGACAATGTTACTATCCTTTGCCACACTTGTGCTTCAAAGTAGCACCATAATCTTCATGATAGAGAGTCTTTTGTTTTGTCACTTTCATATACTAGTGGGAATTTTTCATTATAGAACTTGGCTTGTGTATTCCAACAATGGGCCTCCTCAAGTGCCCTAGGTCTTCGTGAGCAAGCAAGTTGGATGCACACCCACTTAGTTTGTTTTGTTGAGCTTTCATACATTTATAGCTCTAGTGCATCCGTTGCATGGCAATCCCTACTCCTTGCATTAACATCAATCGATGGGCATCTCCATAGCCCATTGATTAGCCTCGTTAATGTGAGACTTTCTCCTTTTTTGTCTTCTCCACACAACCCCCATCATCATATTCTATTCCACCCATAGTGCTATGTCCATGGCTCGCGCTCATATATTGCGTAAAAGTGTATAGGTTTGAGAATACTAAAGTATGAAACAATTGCTTGGCTTGTCATCGGGGTTGTGCATGATGAGAGCATTCTTGTGTGACGAAAATGGAGCATGACTAAACTATATGATTTTGTAGGGATGAACTTTCTTTGGCCATGTTATTTTGAGAAGACATAATTGCTTAGTTAGTATGCTTGAAGTATTATTATTTTTATGTCAATATTAACTTTTATCTTGAATCTTTCGGATCTCAATATTCATACCACAATTAAGAAGAATTACATTAAAATTATGCCAAGTAGCACTCCGCATCAAAAATTCTGTTTTTATCATTTACCTACTCGAGGACGAGCAGGAATTAAGCTTGGGGATGCTTGATACGTCTCCAACGTATCTATAATTTCTGATTGCTCCATGCTATATTATCTACTGTTTTGGAAATTATTGGGCTTTATTATCCACTTTTATATTATTTTTGGGACTAACCTATTAACCAGAGGCCCAACCCAGAATTGCAGTTTTTTTGCCTATTTTAGGATTTCGAAGAAAAGGAATATCAAACGGAGTCCAAACGGAATGAAACCTTCGGGAATGTGATTTTCTCACCGAACATGATCCAGGAGACTTGGACCCTACGTCAAGAAACAAAGAGGAGGCCACGAGGTAGGGGGCGCGCCTACCCCCCCCCAAGCGCGCCCTCCACCCTCATGGGCCCCCTGTTTCTCCATCGACGTACTCCTTCCTCCTATATATACCTGCGTACCCCCAAACGATTAGAAACGGAGCCAAAACCCTAATTCCACCGCCCTAACTTTCTGTATCCACGAGATCGCATCTTGGGGCCTGTTCCGGAGCTCCGCCGGAGGGGGCATCCATCACGGAGGGCTTCTACATCAACACCATAGCCCCTCCGATGAAGTGTGAGTAGTTTACCTCAGACCTTCGGGTCCATAGTTATTAGCTAGATGGCTTCTTCTCTCTTTTTGGATCTCAATACAATGTTCTCCCCCTCTCTTGTGGAGATCTATTCGATGTAATCTTCTTTTTGCGGTGTGTTTGTTGAGACCGATGAATTATAGGTTTATGATCAAGATTATCTATGAACAATATTTGAATCTTCTCTGAATTCTTTTATGTATGATTGGTTATCTTTGCAAGTCTCTTTGAATTATCAGTTTGGTTTGGCCTACTAGATTGATCTTTCTTGCAATGGGAGAAGTGCTTAGCTTTGGGTTCAATCTTGCGGTGTCCTTTCCCAGTGACAGTAGGGGCAGCAAGGCACGTATTGTATTGTTGCCATCGAGGATAATAAGATGGGGTTTTTATCATATTGCATGAATTTATCCCTCTACATCATGTCATCTTGCTTAAGGCATTACTCTATCTTCATGAACTTAATACTCTAGATGCATGCTGGATAGCGGTCGATGAATGGAGTAATAGTAGTAGATGCAGGCAGGAGTCGGTCTACTTGTCTTAGACGTGATGCCTATATACATGATCATACCTAGATATTCTCATAACTATGCTCAATTCTGTCAATTGCTCAACAGTAATTTGTTCACCCACCGTAAAATACTTATGCTCTTGAGAGAAGCCACTAGTGAAACCTATGACCCCCGGGTCTATCTTCATCATATTAATCTTCCAATACTTAGTTATTTCCTTTGATTTTTACTTTGCTTTTATTTTACTTTGCCTCTTTATCATAAAAATACCAAAAATATTATCTTATCATATCTATCAGATCTCACTCTCGTAAGTGACTGTGAAGGGATTGGCAACCCCTTATCGCGTTGGTTCCGAGGAGTTATTTGTTTTGTGCAGGTACGAGGAACTCGCGTGTAGCCTTCTACTGGATTGATACCTTGGTTCTCAAAAACTGAGGGAAATACTTACGCTACTTTGCTGCATCATCCTTTCCTCTTCAAGGAAATCCAACGCAGTGCTCAAGAGGTAGCAAGACCGGGTGTGCTAGGAGATTTTGTGCACAAGCATTTATAATCATTTGTTGAAGAACATATGCGATGATGATGAAGAGGAAGGGGGAAAGTGGGTCGCCCTGAAGGAGGCCATTCTTACACTGGATCCACGGGCCAGGTGAGCCATTCAAGAGAACCGCAGTTTTGCCAGAGGTAAGCAACGAGCTTATCTAGCCTAGCCATTTTTCTGAGAAGCCCCGAACACTAAGAATAGAGAGAAGAGCAGGCCAAGAAACCGAGTCGAA
The DNA here is from genome assembly GCF_056163025.1 of Triticum urartu. Taxonomy (NCBI): domain Eukaryota; kingdom Viridiplantae; phylum Streptophyta; class Magnoliopsida; order Poales; family Poaceae; genus Triticum; species Triticum urartu. The sequence goes on along the minus strand of NC_141878.1, from coordinate 579,568,306 downwards.
GGCTTTGGAGAAATCTAGTTTAATAACCAGCGTGGGAGCTTTGGTCCTAGCACAGACATGGAGAACGTCTGCAACATAGAGAAAGTTCTGAGAAATAGTTTGACATGAGAGGAAACCTATCTGGTCAGGGTGGACAAGAGCTGGTATGACTGGTTTGAGGCGATTTACAAGAGCTTTGGGAGGGCAGTTTTGAAGTGAGATAGGGCGGAAAGCGTCAGGAGATGGGGGAGCCGCTCCTTTTGGGATGAGAACAATGAATGCCCTGTTAAGACATGAGATATCGGCCGAGATTGAGTAGAAGCTACTGAAGAGGTCAGTTATCATGTGTTTAATAATGGGCTAGAATTTAATGTAGAGACCAGGGCCGAACCCATCCGGAACGGGGCTAGCCATTTGGTTCATGTCCGCAAAAGCGTCGTAAATTTCTTGTCCAGAAAAGGGGGAGTCTAGGTGTAGAAGCTGCGGCAACGGGTTAGGGTATAGGGAATGCAGCGAGGAGTTCCAAATTGGGGGGGGGGAGACGCCAAGGATAGAAGTGAAGAAGGACGTGAGAATTTGGATTTTTGGTTCATGCGCCATGAACTCCTGGTTATTATGCAAAATCATAGGAATTTTGTTGTTACGATACCTCTGGGAGGCTCAGGCGTGGAAGAATTTGGAGTTTTCGTCACCATCTATAGTCGCTTTAATTTTTGCATGAAGCTGCCAGTAGATCATTTTTTCGCGGATGATTCGATGGAGGACTTTTATAATAATCTTGCGCAAGATCTGTTTAGGTTGCGACAGAAAACGAGACTCTTCAATTGAGTCTAGAAGGTTGATGACCACTTTACAGTTTGATTCCCTGACCGAGAGCGGGAGAATTCTTTATCGCCAAGAACGGAGTGCGAAGCGGCATTTTTGAAGTGCCCGAACCAGCGTTAGGGGGCAGAGGAGAGGGAAGGGGACGAGGCCCAAGAGTCTAGGACGGCGGACCGGCAAGCCGGATTTTGGGCCCAACCGAGTTCGAAGCGGAAAAGAGCGGGGCGAGGGATGTCAGTATTAATAGAGATGATCGGTGGGACATGATCGGAAACGAAGCGCGTAAGGCTTGAGACCGAAGAGTCCGGGAAGGTAAGGTCCCAAGCAGAGTTGATGAAAACTCTGTCTATTTTTTCTAAGGTTGGTTGGTCACGCTTGTTTGACCAGGTGAAGGCTCTGTCGAGCAGGGGGAGCTCAATGAGGGCCAAGGAGTTTATGCATTGGTTGAAGAGGTCCGCCTCGTGCTGGCGAAAGGCGACATTGTTTTTATCAAGCGCCGATCGCATTAGGTTGAAGTCGCCAAGGATAATCCAGGGGGAGTTTTGAGGGGGTGAGAGGGAAGCAAGTTCCGCTAAGAAGCTGGGTTTGAGCGCATGATCCGTTGGGGCATAAATATTTGTGATTCAAAGCTGGGATGGGGAGGCCAAGGTGGAGACCGAGAGGGTTAGCGTGAAATTGGTACGCATAGAGCTAATGACAGTGAAGTGAGCAGATGAGAGGGCAGAGAGGATGCCGCCCGAGGAACCAAGGGCGTCCTTGTGGTGAGACAAGTCAAGTCGCCGGGGGATGAAGGATTTTAGTTTCACAGGATCGGGGGCCGTTAGTTTGGTTTCTTGGAGAAAACAGGCGTGTGGTCTAATCGCAATGAGCTCCGCAAGGACATCTGAACACTTTTGTGGTTGGCCCAAACCATGAACATTCCAACAGTAGAAAGAAAGGGTTGTGCGATTCATTTAAACAAGCATACACCAGCCCGTCTCACGAAAACAGTGGCCGATCGAAACATTGATAAATTAAGATGGAGTGGGTGGTACATGGGTAATAAGACATGCCATACAGAGGGATTGCTAGCACAAAATACGCAAGGAGAGAGCACATGCAACGACATCCATTGTCCCAGTTCGACAACACAAAAAGAGCCAGCTGAACAAATGGCCAACCTAAGTGCAGAAATTAAAATGACAGACGCGGAGGGCGGCGAACGACCAAGGGCGGGGTCGGAGCAGATCATGGCTCACTAGAGGGCACCGATGCAAGCTCACGGACATCGTCAGCAGTTGCGCCACACTATAGAGCGATGAGCGAGAGAGCCGCCGTGTCCATGGAGGGCACGTCCGGGTTGTCAGACAGGCCCGCAGCATTGATGGCAACGGCGAGGCCACTGGAGGCAGCAGAGATGTCTAACTTGCGAGCCCGAGCCCTGATTGCCTTAGTAGTCATGTCTATGAAAGTCGGCCCTTCGAGGCCAGCCAGGCGACGGCTACGTCGTGGGCCGATGGTGGAGTCGAGGATACACTTCTCTTGGGCTCTAGCGCGGTGTTCGACGACCTCATGCGCGTCGTCTGGGATGTCGATATCCTCTGAAGGGAGGAAAGGGGTTAGAAATAGCGGAGGGCAAGCAGGAACTGGGGGTACAAGGTGAAGAGCAAACGACATCCATACCAGAAGTGGTGTCGGAGTCGTCGTCATCAGCCAGGGGAGCAAAGGGGTTGGAGACGGAGAACTCACCGGAGAGGTCGACCACAGGTTCGGAGCTGGTGTCGCTGCTGTTTTCGACGGCCTCGTCGATGAGGCCAGCAAGCGGCGAGCAGTCCTCCGGGAAGAGGAGGGGCGAGGGGGCCAGCCCGACATCGTCGTGGGCTTGGGGGCGGTCGTCTGAAGGGGGCGGTGGAGGCATGAAGTCGTCGTCGTGGTGCACCCCATTGCAAGGGCATGGCGAAGCAGCATTGTTTTGCCAGACGCCATGGATGTGCGAGATGTTCTCGGGGTCGCCGTTGTCGTTGAGAGGGACGGTGAGGCCATTCTTGATCACTATGAGACTCACGTCGAGGACTTGGGCGGGGGGGGGGCGGAGAATGCGGAGGTCCGGGGTGTTGACACCCGCCTCCACTTGAACGAAGGCGCGCATGGTGGAGAAGTCACCGGGGTGGAGGCAGTGGCGGTCGACGCAGCAAAGGAGCCCGAAGTGGCCGAAGACGAAGTTGGCGCCATGATGGTGCCACAGCTCGAGCGGAAAGCATGCATCGTCAAGCTCGACGAGACGGTCGTACATGGTCGAGGCACGGTTGTCCGCGTTCTCGGGCCGAACCAGCTCGACGCGGATCCTAAGGTAGTCCATGGGAAAGAGTTGGAGCGCCTCCAAGCGACCCGTGGGGTCGTCGAAGACGAGGAGCGCGGCACAGCACGAGGCCGCAGCGAAGTGGAAGGAGGCCGAGGGAAGGCGTGAGTCGAAGAGCTGGCGGATGAACTCGTGAGCGTCGATCATAGCCGTGTTGATGTGGGCGAAGGCGAAGACGCTGTCGTCGTGGATGAGGCCATGTGGGACGAAGATGTCGGGGATGGGGGCCGGCAAGTTCGCCGGCGGGGGGGGGGGAGCAACAACGGGCGGCGAGGCCATGGCCGCAGCACTGGACAAGCTGCCAACCGAGCCCAGGGGTGACGGGAGCAGCGAGGCTCGCTGCGAGGGCGGGGCGGAGTCGCCATTCGACGACGGCAGAGTCGAAGGGGCGCGGGGATGGTGACCGCCGGCGAGAGGGTGAGTGGTTCATCGAGGAGGACGCGGTGGGAGCCGAAGAAGATCTCACGAGCGGGGGAGGCGGCTGGGGCGGAGAGGCGAGAGGCTTGGGAAACCATGGTCACAGGCGGCCGGTGGAAAGGTGGGTGGAGGAAGGCGAGAGGAAGGCGGGACGAGCACTCGAAGGCCTTGTGCCCGTTGAGGCCGCAACGAGCGCACTGGAGAGGGTTGCGGCAGGAGCTGACGAGGTGGTCATTGGCTCTGCACCTAAAGCACAAGGGCTTGGATGGAATGCGAGGTGGCCGGGCGGAGTGGTGAAGATAAGGGGGCCGGGGCGAGCGTGGGTCGGGGTGGCCTCGGGAGCATGCGAGATTTTTGGGGCAGAGAGAAGAGCGTCAAGGTACGGGGAAGGGGAGCAGCTCGCCGGAGCGACGTGACCAGGTGAGGGCTTGGGAGGGTGAGCCATCGGCGCCTGCAGTACATGCTCGAGTGGATTGCATGTTGATCCGGTTGGGGAGGAGGGGGTGCGGGTAGACCTGGTTTACATGCAGGGGCGGGTGGACCGGGGGGAGCGCAGCGGGCGGTGCATGGGCAGGGAGCACGGGCCATTTGGGTGATGGGTCAGGTCGCATTAAATGCGATGCGAGGGGCGCCGTGGAGAGCAGGCATGCGTCTCGCGCGTGCGAGGCCGAGGGGTCACGAGGCGGATCGAGCAGAGTAGGTGTTTGTTTAGGGGTCAGGATAGGCCATGGCAAGGAGAGAGGCGATGTGGGTCGAGGTGACGGAATAAACAAACCGGACGGAGGAGGGAGAGGCGGGTGAGGGGCACTGAGGATGGAGGAAGCTTGGGCGGCACGGACTTGGCAGGTTGTGCTTTTGGCCCGGGCCGGCGGACAGGTCAGAGTGGCCAGGGTGTCATTCAAATTTGAAATTCCCCAATCTCGCGCGAGATCCAGGGCGGCTTCTAGGTATAGCGTTAGGCTAGGCAGGACAAGAGGATACCGTTGCAACAATTCGTTTCTGATCAAAGCTGATGAAACTAACGAGAGGAACAAGTTTTCCTGGTAATGCAGAATTGAGAACGTAGAGGCCCCCGCAAAGCAGTGATCAAGGGCCATTTTAACCATGAAAGCACTAGGTTTTGCCTTAGATGAAACAAATGCAATCCAAATAAGCATGCTTGGGTCTGAGTGTGGATGGGGTTGACAGCCAAGACGAACTAGACCTACTTTGTGTTTGCGATGGATGAAGGATCGAAAACTGAGGCCGGGGCGTAGCGGACTAACCTTGGGAGCTGCCGATGACGAGCTTACCATGGGACCTTGCGGTTGGATGGAGGCCGAGCGGGAGCACAGCGAGGATGATGGCACAACGCAGCGCCACTAGGGGAAGCGGATCATAACGCCCGACGCGATGAAGTCACCACCGTCGCGAATGTGAGATGCAATGGCGGGCGAGGCGACGGTGAAAGAGAGCATCGCCACATCATCCAGGGTGACCGCGAACTGGCCAAAGTCACCACCAAAGATGGAGTAGAGGACGAGCTCGAAGAGGGGCGCCGTCTTGACAAGAGGAAACTGGATAACTCAGGCATGCATGCGGCAGCCGGACGTGAGTCCGAGGCAAGGGCCGGCAATGTTGGTGCCGATGCGAGAGCGAACAGAGGCCTAGAAGTCGACACAATAGAGAGGGTGAACATGCAGGAGCTGCGATAGTGGCGCACAGGAGGGTGGCGAGGACGCCGAGGCAGCAGAGCATGCGGAGTCGAAGGAGGCGGTGAAAGAGCGGCCACGGATGGTGAGCTGGCGTGAGAGGATTTCCACAACCTCCAGAGACGCAACACGGAAGAAGAAGAACACGCCGCCACCGGCGTCGCGCACATGGTAGTTAGCCGCAAGGCCTCCAAGGCAGGCTTGAAGGAGAGAGGCGGCAAGATATTCGTCAAAAAGAGGGCCACGAGACATGATGAGGACCTGAGCCATAGCGGAGTGGGGGGAAGGGATGGAGGCGCAGGGGATGCCGAGAACACGGCGGAGTTGGTCCTGGAAGTCAAGCCCCATGGCGCCGCCAACACGAATAATGGAGCGCATGGCGACTGCCGAGGCGTTGATGTAGCGATGGCTTGGGTGGAGAAGTGGGTCGAGCTGGAGGCCCTCGTAGAAAGGGGTGGAAGGGAGGCGAGGGCAAGCGGCATCGCCGGCGGTGGAGGCTGGTGCAGGCGGCGCCGCGGGGGAAAGGGGAGGGGCGAGAGTCGGGGAAGGGAGGGTGGAGTCCATCATCCGTCCTCTACTATATTGCATCCAAGCGCGAGGAAAACCAACCCGGAGCGACCGAGTGATCTCGGCCTCTCATCTTGTCTAATCGGAACCTTATTATCTTATCGCCAGTCATGCAATGCATGCGCGCATCGAGATTCGTGATCGAGACGAACTGCTACTCACAATAGCACATTCTTCATTGACTGACTGTATCTGTGTGGCCTGTCTTTTCAGCCAAATGCATATGGGCTTTACGGCCTTACGGGAGCACCATCAAGGGCTAGCTAGCATATACTTTTGTTAGTACAAAGTTGAGTCAACCATTTTAAAACAGAGAGAGTGCGGTAGTTTTTGAGGCGCTCCATTGTTTTTTCCGGCTATATTCTTGAGGCTTTTTTCACTCTTCATTCACAGGTTGTACGTACTAGGTTTTTCGTATTATATATGAAAAAATAGATGGCATGTTCTAAGTATATATGACTCAACTTTGTACTAAATATATGACTCAACTTTATAGTAACTAGATGGCATGTCCCGAATATGTCCTGCATGCAAAACATGTGGCTTTTTGGGTACTACGTAGGCGTAGCCGTGCTAATGCTAATTATCGCCGGATGAACCATTGTCATGATTTGGATACCCACGGCACGGCACGGCGGCAAACCGGTGCCCGGATCGATATGTAGGCCTCGTTCATCTTGCACGCGCTCACTTGGCTTTCGGCCGCCCTAAAAGACCATCACAGTTTACTTTGCATGTTAGAGCAAATATAATAAGTTCATGTAAACAGGCTGTAAGGATTAAAATATTATTCTTTTGCTGACATAAAGGAAAGAGAAAAGGAGCCGGCTACAGGATAAGAGCCAGCTGCAACACGTGTTCCTAGGCACTATGTAAGAGTGGGAGATGAGCCATGTACTAATGAAGTAGCTCATCTTTATATTTTATTATTATACTTAAAGGCTACAAGATTGGTTATAGATGACATGTCAATGTCATATAGAAATCAATTGGCTGTACTATTAACTATACTCTTACTAGTATTACTTGGAGTCTGTTCTTGGACAACCTGCCACTTCGGTCACCGTTCAAAGGCTTTGCGTCGACCGACTGATCGCCCGCTTCCGCCGGTCGTCCAGCGCGCCGTTGGATCGCACACGTGAAGCCGATCGCACACGTGAAGCCAGGGAAGGGAGGCTGAGGAGATGAGAGACTGATCGCCCGCTTCCGCCGGTCGTCCAGCGCGCCGTTGGATCGCACACGTGAAGCCAGGGAAGGGAGGCTGAGGAGACGAGAGTGTTGTTTCAGACCAAGCCAGATCAACAGCACCAGAAAAGATGCCTTCCTCTCTTTCCCTCCTCTCTCTGTACTGGAACTTGTGAGAGAGGTCCCTCTTGATCTCTAACTATACTGGGATCATGACATAAAGTACTCCTACACGCTAACATTATGTACCATAGCTTCGCAATTTTATACACTAGTATATAATTCAAGAAGCCAGGTCAAATTCATCACTCTTCATAACATGCCGATTACCAGTGAACAACCTTGCTGCTACACCATTTGCGATTTCGTCGCATTATTCCATAGAACACGCCACATCCTATCTTAATTAGCTAGTTACTACTCATTGGAGGCTGGCGTTCGCATATCATGCACTTGCACCCGACGGCGTCACACTTGCCTTGTTTGGGTACCCCCATGAGGTTGTAGCACGCCACATTACAAGTGTCGTCGTCACATGGCTTTGGTGATGGGATAAGGGTATCCTCACACCTGTACCTGAACTTAGCGCTACCGTCCATTGACGCCTCCGTTACCGCACCTGCGAAATCTCTATGAAGAAAGGGCATGGTCACAACATGATTTGTAGCATGAGATTGTGAAGAAATGCACAAGAACAAGCGAGTACCTGATGCTAGCATGAGCAAGGCGAGGGCCAGGAGCAACACCTGGGTAGTCCTCATCTTAACTAGCAGTTGCGGTGTTCAAGGAGAGAGTCGTCGATTGTTGTGTGATATGCGAGTTCTGGAGGAGAACAAACGAAATGGACAAGGCTTTTTATAGCTGATTTAGCGCATTAAAGTACAAGATTTGGTGGATCTTATGAAATTAATAACCAACAACTGAATTAATGTACTCTATTTATATTTGATTTGGTGAGTTAATATATTCATTAACTGTATATAGGATTTTATGAAATTATTTTATATATTTAGTAAATGACTATTAATTTATATAGAGCATGATTGAGTGAGTGAGTGCGTGTGTGAGCACATTATCATTCTTTTCCTTAGAGAGAACGACACGCTTTGGCTCATGTGTGTGATCATCGACAAACTTGGTTCTGTATATCACCTACAAAATAAATATTTAGTTATATGCTATCTAGCACACACAGTGCATATTGTTGGATTATAAATGGGCTTAGACCCATATAAAACAATAATCCCTGGTTAATCTTTTAGGCCCATTTAGGTGCATGGCAAGTGGTTTGTTTAGTTGTGACGCCCCCGATTCAATCGTACACTAATCATACACGCAAACGTGTACGATTAAGATCAGAAACTCACGGGAAGATATCACAACACAATTCTACAAATAAAAATAAGTCATACAAGCATCATATTACAAGCCAGGGACCTCGAGGGCTGGAATACAAGAGCTCGATCATAGACGAGTCAGCGGAAGCAACAATATCTGAGTACAGACGTAAGTTAAACAAGTTTGTCTTAAAAGGCTAGCACAAACAGGGATACATAACGAAAGAGGCGCAGGCCTCCTGCCTGGGATCCTCCTAAACTACTCCTGATCGTCGTCAGCGGCCTGCACGTAGTAGTAGGCACCTCAAGAGTAGTAGGAGTCGTCGTCAACGGTGGCGTCTTGCTCCTGGACTCCAACGTCTGGTCGCAGCAATCGGGTATAGAAAGGGGGAAAAGGGGAACAAAGCAACCATGAGTACTCATCTAAAGTACTCGCAGGCAAGGAGCTACACTACATATGCATTGGTATCAATGAAAGGGGGTAGTATATATGGACTGAACTGCAGAATGTCAGAATAAGAGGGGGATAGCTAGTCCTATCGAAGACTACGCTTCTGGCTACCTCCATCTTGCAACATGTAGAAAAGAGTAGTTGGTAAGTTCACCAAGTATCATCGCATAGCATAATCCTACCCGGTGATCCTCCCCTCGTCGCCCTGTGAGAGGGCGATCACCGGTTGTATCTGGCACTTGGAAGGATGTGTTTTATTAAGTATCCGGTTCTAGTTGTCATAAGGTCAAGGTACAACTCCAAGTCGTCCTATTACGAAAGATCGCGACTATTCGAATAGATTAACTCCCTGCAGGGGTGCACCACATTTCCCAACACGCTTGATCCCCTTTGTTCGGACACACTTTTCTGGGTCATGCCCGGCCTCGGAAGATCAACACGTCGCAGCCCTACCTAGGCACAACAGAGAGGTCAGCACGCCGGTCTAAATCCTATGGCGCAGGGGTCTGGGCCGATCGCCCATTGCACACCTGCACGTTGCGTGGGCGGCCGGAGAGCAAACCTAGCAACCTCCATTACAAAGGAAGTTGCGTTACGCGGTCCAACCCGGCGCGTGCCACTCAATCGCTGACGTCATGTAGGCTTCGGCTGATACCACGACGTCGAGTGCCCATAACTGTTCCCGCGTAGTTGGTTAGTGCGCATAGGCCAGTGGCCAGACTCAGATCAAATACCAAGATCTCGTTAAGCATGTTATTTTGACATAACCACGGACGCCGACCAGGGCGAGGCCCACCTCTCTCCTAGGTGGTCTCAACCTGCCCTGTCGCTCTGCCTCAAAGTAACAGTCGGGGGCCGTCGGGAACCCAGGCCCACCACTACCTGGGTGGATCCACCTGCCCCTTCAACCCCCAACATCGGAATCACTTGCGGGTACTCAACGAGCCGACCCGACTTTAGTCACAACATGTAATATGTATAAAGTATATAGTATATACCCGTGATCAACACCCGGCGTGATCACGGCCCGATAGTATAGCATGGCAGACTGACAAGAATGTAGGGCCACTGATGATAAACTAGCATCCTATACTAAGCATTTAGGATTGCAGGTAAGGTATCAACAGCTGTAGCAACAATGACAGGCTATGCATCAGAATAGGATTAACGGAAAGCAGTAACATGATACACTACTCTAATGCAAGCAGTAGAGAGAAGTGTAGGCGATATCTGGTGATCAAGGGGGGGGGGGCTTGCCTGGTTGCTCTGGCAAGTAGGGGTCGTCAACAACGTAGTCGGATGGGGCTCCAGCAGCGGCGTCAGTCTCGTAGTCTACTGGAGAGAAGAGGGGGAAGAAACAATGAATATAATGCAAACAGATGCATAACGATGCATGAAATATCAAGTAGCGGTGCTAGGTGTGCCCTAACGCGGTATGAGGTGATACCGGTGAAGGGGGGAAACATCCGGGAAAATATCCCCGGTGTTTTGCATTTCTGGACAGATGAACCGGAGGAGGAAAGTTGTGTGTTCGCTATGCTAGGGATGCGTGGCGGGAGAACGGGCTGCGTATCCGGATTCATCTCGTCGTTCTGAGCAACTTTCATGTACAAAGTTTTTCCATCCGACCTACGGTTTATTTTATATTGATTGTAAAAAATTTAAATTAAGTTTAGCATTTGTTTAATTAATTTTATTCAACATTATCCAGAATAGTGTTTGCTGACGTCATCACGACGTCAGCATGACGTCAGCAGTCAACATGGTTGACTGGTCAACCTGACCAATGGGTCCCACTGGTCAGTGACACATTTAAATTAACCTAACCAGGATTAATTAGGGGTGGGCCCCACTGTCATTGACTACATAATTAACTAACAGTAGTTAGTTTAATTAGTTATTAGTTTAATCTAATTATGATTAATTAGTTTAATTAATCAAAATTAATTAAGTTAATTAATTCTTTAATTAATTGATTAATTATTATTTATTTTAATTCTTTTTTTATAAAACGTTCTCAGGGGCATGGGCCCTGGCTGTCATAGGGCCAGGGGCCAAACGGGCGCGGGCGCTAGCGGGCGCTGGGTCGTGGGCGCCCGATGGAGGCAGACCCGGGCGGAGGCGCTGCGGGTGGCTCGCCGGAGTTGGCCGCGAGTGCAGGGGGCGCGGCTAGAGGTGGTGTTGGCAGGGGGAGGCGCTCGACAGCGAGGCCAGGGGCGGAGCGGCGGCGTAGCCGAAGCAGGGCAGCAGCAGCTAGGGGCCAGCGGGGGTCGGCCGTGATGCGGGCTGGCATGTGGGCGTGCGGGAGGGGGAGCCATGGCAGCGGCCAGGAACGAGGCGGGGCGCGTGCGCGCACAAGGGCGGCGGGCGCAGCGTGGCGGGGAGTTGCGGCAGCCGGTGATACGTCCATTTTGCATCATGGTTTTATATCGATATTTATTGCATTATGGGCTTTTATTACACATTATGTCACAATACTTATGCCTATTTTCTCTTATTTTACCAGGTTTACATAAAGAGGGAGAATGCCGGCAGCTGGGATTCTGGGCTGGAAAAGGAGCAAATATTAGAGACCTATTCTGCACAGCTCCAAAACTCCTGAAACTTCACGGAAGACGTTTTCAGAATATATAAAAAATGCTCAGCGGAAGAAGTTCACCAGGGGGGCCACACCCTGCCCACGAGGGTGGGGGCGCGCCCTACCCCCTGGGCGCGCCCCCTACCTCGTGGGCCCCCTGCTGGCCCTCCGGTGGCCATCTTCTGCTATATGAAGTCTTTTGATGGGAAAAAAATCAGAAGCCATCTTCTCGGACGAAACTCCGCCGCCATGAGGTGGAACCAATCTAGGGCTCTGGCGGAGCTGTTCTGCCAGGGAAACTTCCCTCCCGGAGGGGGAAATCATCGCCATCGACATCACCAACGCTCCTCTCATCGGGAGAGGGCAATCTCCATTAACATCTTCATCAGCACCATCTCCTCTCAAAACCCTAGTTCATCTCTTGTATCCAATTCTTGTCTCCTAGTCCGGGATTGGTGTTAGTAGGTTGCTAGTAGTGTTAATTACTCCTTGTAGTTGATGCTAGTTGGTTTAATTGGTGGAAGATCATATGTTCAGATCCTATATGCATATTAATACCCCTCTGATTATGAACATGTTTATGCTTTGTGAGTAGTTACTTTTGTTCCTGAGGACATGGGAGAAGTCTTGCTATTAGTAGTCATGTGAATTTGGTATTCGTTCGATATTTTGATGAGATGTATGTTGTCTCTCCTCTAGTGGTGTTATGTGAACGTCGACTACATGACACTTCACCATTGTTTGGGCCTAGAGGAAGGCATTGGGGAGTAATAAGTAGATGATGGGTTGCTAGAGTGACAGAAGCTTAAACCCTATTTTATGCGTTGCTTCGTAAGGGGCTGATTTGGATCCATATGTTTCATGCTATGGTTAGGATTACCTTAATACTTTTGTTGTAGTTGCGGATGCTTGCAATAGAGGTTAATCATAAGTGTGATGCTTGTCCAAGTAAGGGCAGTACCCAAGCACCGGTCCACCCACATACCAAACTATCAAAGTACCGAACGCGAATCATATAAGCGTGATGAAAAATAGCTCGGCGATATTCCCATGTGTTCTCGGGAGCGCTTTTCTCTATATAAGAGTTTGTCCAGGCTTGTCCTTTGCTACAAAAAGGATTGGGCCACCTTGCTGCACTTTATTTACTTTTGTTACTTGTTGCTCGTTACAAATTATCCTATCACAAAACTATCTGTTACCACTTATTTCAGTACTTGCAGAGAATACCTTGCTGGAAACTGCTTATCATTTCCTTCCGCTCCTCATTGGGTTCGACACTCTTACTTATCGAAAGGACTACGATAGATCCCCTATACATGTGGGTCATCAAGACTCTTTTCTGGCGCCGTTGCCGGGGAGTGAAGCGCCTTTGGTAGGTGGAATTTGGTAAGGAAAAATTTATATAGTGTGCTGAAATTTACTGTCACTTGTTACTATGGAAAGTAATCCTCTGAGAGGCTTGTTCGGGGTATCTTCACCCTGACCAGTAGAGCAAAGAGTTGCTCCTCAACCTACTGAACCTACTGAAAATCAAAATGAAAATGTCTGCTTTGAAATTCCTTCGGGTATGATAGAAAAATTGCTAGCTAATCCCTTTTTAGGAGATGGAACAAAACATCCTGATGAGCATCTAATATATGTGGATGAAGTTTGCGGATTATTTAAGCTTGCAGGTGTACCAGGAGATGATGTTAAGAAGAAGGTCTTCCCTTTATCTTTGAAGGGAGATGCATCGACATGGTATAGGCTATGAGATGATATGGGGTCTTGGAATTACAAACGATTGAAATTGGAATTTCATGAGAAGTTTTATCCTATGCATCTTGTTCATCGCGATCGCAATTATATATATATATATAATTTTTGGCCTCGCGAAGGAGAAAGCATCTCTCAAGCTTGGGGGAGGCTTAAATCAATGTTATATTCATGCCCCAATCATGAGCTATCAAGAGAAATGATTATTCAAAATTTATATGATCGGCTTTCTGATAACAATCGCACCATGCTCGATACTTCTTGTGCTGGCTCTTTTATGATGAAGACTATTGAATTCAAATGGGATTTATTGGAAAGAATTAAACGCAACTCTGACGATTGGGACCTCAACGAAGGTAAGGAGTCAGGTATGACACCTAAGTTTGACTGTGTTAAATCTTTTATGGATACCGATGTTTTCCATAAATTTAGCACTAAATATGGACTTGACTCTGAGATAGTAGCTTCTTTCTGTGAATCTTTTGCTACTTATGTTAATCTCCCCAAGGAGAAGTGGTTTAAATATCATCCTCCCATATAAGTAAAAGTAGCTGCACCTATTAAAGTTGAAGAAAAGATTGTCACTTATAATGATCCTATTGTTCCTACTGCTTATGTTGAGAAACCACCTTTCCCTATTAGGATAAAGGATCATGCTAAAGCTTCAACTGTGGTTCATAAAAGCAATATTAAAACACATACACCTCCTGAGCAAGTTAAAGTTGAACCTAATATTGCTATTGTTAAAGATCTCTTGTCTGATAATATTGATGGGCATGTTATTTATTTCTGTGATGAAACTGCTAGAATTGCTAAACCTTGTGCTAAAGATAAACCTAGACCTGTGGTAGGCTTGCCTATTATTTCTGTTAAAATAGGAGATCATTGTTATCATGGCTTATGTGATATGGGTGCCAGTGCTAGTGCAATACCTATTAGCCTTTATAGAGAAATTATGCATGATATTGCTCCTGTTGAGTTAGAAGATATTGATGTCACAATTAAACTTGCCAATACAGATACTATTTCACCAATAGGAATTGTTAGAGATGTTGAAGTCTTGTGTGGGAAAACTAAACATCCTTCTGATTTTCTTGTTCTTGGTTCTTCACAAGATAGCTTTCGTCCCATTATATTTGGTAGACCCTTCCTGAACACTGTTAATGCTACCATAGATTGCAAAAGGGATGTTGTTACTATCGGTTTAGATGATATGTCTCATGAATTTAATTTTTCTAAATTTAGTAGACAACACCGTGAAGAAGAATTACCTAGTAAGGATGAAATTATTGGTCCTAGTGATCCTTTAGAACAATATTTGCTAGACCATGAAAATGATATGTTTATGAATGAAAGAAGGAAAATAGATGAAGTATTATTTAAACAGGAACCTATACTGAAACACAATTTTCCTATTGAAATCCTAGGGGATCCTCCTCTACCCAAGGGTGATCCCGTGTTTGAGCTTAAACCGTTACCTGATACTCTTAAATATGCTTATCTTGATGAGAAAAAGATATATCCTGTTATTATTAGTGCTAACCTTTCAGAGCATGAGGAAGAGAGATTACAGAAAACTCTGAAGAAGCACCGTGCTGCTATTGGGTATACTCTTGATGATCTTAAGGGCATTAGTCCCACTCTATGTCAACATAAAATTAATTTGGAAGAAGATGCTAAACTAGTTCATGATCATCAACGACGACTGAATCCTAAAATGAAAGAAGTGGTAAGAAAGGAAATACTAAAGCTCCTTGAGGCAGGTATAATCTATGCCGTTGCTGATAGTCAGTGGGTAAGTCCTGTCCATTGTGTCCCTAAGAACGGAGGTATTACTGTTGTTCCTAATGATAAAAATGAATTGATTCCTCAAAGAATTATTACAGGTTATAGGATGGTAACTGATTTCCGCAAATTAAATAAGGCTACTAAAAAGGATCATTACCCCTTACCTTTTATCGATCAAATGCTACAAAGATTATCCAAACATACACATTTTTGCTTTCTAGATGGTTATTCTGGTTTCTCTCAAATACCTGTGTCAGCCAAAGATCAATCAAAGACTACTTTTACAGGCCCTTTTGGTACTTTTGCTTATAGACATATGCCTTTTGGTTTATGTAATGCACCTGCTACCTTTCAAAGATGCATGATGGCTATATTCTCTGACTTTTGTGAAAAGATTTGTGAGGTTTTCATGGACGATTTCTCCGTCTATGGATCTTCTTTTGATGATTGCTTGAGCAATCTTGATCGAGTTTTGCAGAGATGTGAAGAAACTAATCTTGTCTTGAATTGGGAAAAGTGCCACTTTATGGTTAATGAAGGTATTGTCTTGGGGCACAAAGTTTATGAAAGCGGTATTGAGGTTGATAAAGCCAAGGTTGATGCTATTGAAAAGATGCCATGTCCCAAGGACATCAAAGGTATAAGAAGTTTCCTTGGTCACGCCGGATTTTATAGGAGGTTCATTAAGGACTTCTCAAAAATTTCTCGGCCTCTGACTAATTTATTACAAAAATATATACCATTTGTTTTTGATGATGATTGTGTAGAAGCATTTGAAATACTTAAGAAAGCATTAATCTGTGCACCTATTGTTCATCCACCTTATTGGAATTTACCCTTTGAAATTATGTGTGATGCTAGTGATTATGCTGTAGGTGTTGTTCTAGGACAAAGAGTTGATAAAAAATTAAATGTTATTCAATATGCTAGTAAAACCCTAGACAATGCTCAAAGAAATTATGCTACCACTGAAAAAAAAATCTTAGCAGTTGTATTTGCTTGTGATAAGTTCAGACCTTATATTGTTGATTCTAAAGTAACTATTCACACTGATCATGCTGCTATTAAATATCTTATGGAAAAGAAAGATGCTAAACCTAGACCTATTATATGGGTTCTCTTGCTACAAGAATTTGATTTTCATATTGTTGATAGAAAGGGAGCTGAGAACCCCGTTGCAGACAACTTGTCTAGGTTAGAAAATGTGCTTGATGACCCACTTCCTATTGATGATAGCTTTCCTGATGAGCAATTAAATGTCATAAATGCTTCTCATACTGCTCCATGGTATGCTGACTATTCTAATTACATTGTTGCTAAGTTTATACCACCTAGTTTCACATACCAGCAAAAGAAAAAGTTCTTCTATGATTTGAGGCATTACTTTTGGGATGACCCACATCTTTATAGAGAAGGAGTAGATGGTGTTATTAGACGTTGTGTACCTGAGCATGAACAGGAACAGATCCTACGCAAGTGTCACTCCGAAGCTTATGGAGGACACCATGCTGGAGATAGAACTGCACATAAGGTATTGCAATCTGGTTTTTATTGGCCTACTCTCTTCAAGGATGCCTGTAAGTTTGTCTTATCTTGTGATGAATGTCAAAGAATTGGTAATATTAGTAGATGTCAAGAAATGCCTATGAACTATTCACTCATTATTGAACCATTTGGTGTTTGGGGCTTTGACTATATGGGACCCTTTCCTTCCTCTAATGGATATACACATATTTTAGTTGCTATTGATTACGTTACTAAGTGGGTAGAAGCTATTCCAACTAGTAGTGCTGATCATAACACTTCTATTAAAATGCTTAAAGAAGTTATTTTTCCAAGATTTGGAGTTCCTAGACAAGTTGTGATCATAACACTTTAATGACTAATGGTGGTTCCCATTTCATTCATGGTGATTTCCGTAAAATGCTTGCTAAACATGATGTTAATCATAGAATTGCATCTCCTTATCATCCTCAGTCTAGTGGTCAAGTAGAATTGAGTAATAGAGAGCTCAAATTAATTTTGCAAAAGACTATTAATAGATCTAGAAAAAATTGGTCCAAGAAACTTGATGATGCATTATGGGCCTATAGAACTGCATATAAAAATCCTATGGGTATGTATCCATATAAAATGGTTTATGGAAAAGCATGTCACTTACCTCTCGAACTAGAACACAAGGCATATTGGGCTATTAAAGAACTCAATTATGATTTCAAACTTGCCGGTGAGAAGAGGTTATTTGATATTAGCTCACTTGATGAATGGAGAACCCAAGCCTATGAAAATGCCAAGTTGTTTAAAGAAAAAGTTAAAAGATGGCATGACAAAAGGATACAAAAGCGTGAGTTTAATGTAGGTGATTATGTATTGCTATACAGCTCTCGTTTAAGATTTTTTGCAGGAAAACTTCTCTCTAAATGGGAAGGCCCTTACGTTATCGAGGAGGTCTATCATTCCGGTGCCATAAAAATCAACAACTTCGAAGGCACAAATCCGAAGGTGGTGAACGGTCAAAGAATCAAACATTATATCTCAGGTAATCCCATAAATGTTGAAACCAATGTTATTGAAACCGTAACCCCGGAGGAATACATAAGGGACACTTTCCGAAACGTTTCAGACTCCGAAAAGGAATAGGTATGTGGTACCGTAAGTAAACCGACTCCAAAACAGTTTTTAAGGAAATATTTCTCCGTTTTGGAATATTTAGAAAAATAGAAAAATAAGTAGCAGTCCGGGAAGGACACAAGGGCTCCACGAGGGTGGAGGGCGCGCCCTACCCCCCTGGGCGCCCCCCTACCTCGTGGGCACCTCGTGTGCTCTCCGGACTCCGTTTTCTTACATGTTACGTATTTTGGTTGGTAAAAATTCATTATATATTCTCCCGGGGGTTTTGACTCCCGTATCACACAAAAATCTCCTGTTTTTGTTTCGAGCTATTTTTCTGACAGATCCAGGTCGTCATGTCGTCTTCAAGTGCCCCCAAGGACTAGTTCTTCGAGAAGGTCATCAACCCCTACCTCGCAGAAGTGCTGCAACACCCTCAAACCATTGAGATGCGTGAGGGGTTGTTGCACATCCGCGATGCTGAGGGACCAAGGTAGACCGAAAGCACGGAGGCAAGGCTCGAGGCATTGGAGCAAGAAGTTTTCAAGTGTGAGGAGATGGTGGATCATGGACTCGATTCCAATCACATTATGATCACGGAGTTCACCAACAACCACAAGATGGACTCAAGGACATTGGGGAGGCCATCTTCAAGTTTCATGAGAAAAACAAACACCTCCAGGCCCAAATCTACGACCTACAAAATCAAAACTGTGAGTATGAATATAGATTCAAGAGGATGAGTTTGGCTGTAGATTTGAGGTTTCAGGAGACTCGATCATCCTTCTATGATGGTGAGCCTATACCTTGGAAGAAGGACGACGAGCCTACGCCATCAACAAAATCATCACCGTCTCCACCAATAAAAAAGAATTGAGTATCTAGTATGGGCACTCCCCTTGGCAACTGCCAAGCTTGGGGGAGTGCCCCGGTATCGTATCAACATCACTTTTACCTTTACCGTTTTTCTTAGTTCGATCCTTTTGGTAATATATTGATCTAGTAGAATAAAAGTTTTTAGTTTGATCTAGTTGTGAGTTTTGCTTTATAATCCTTCTATGTAATCGAGTCCGTGAGCTATATATAATAAAGATTAGTGTTGAGTCAAGGGCTTGATTTTTTTGTCATTATCTTAAGTGAATAAAAGAAAAGAGAAAGAAATAAAAAGAAACAAAGGGATCATATGGATCTTATGGAGCGTAATGAGCTCACATAGAAAAAGTATGTTGAATAAAAGTTGTTGAGAGTTGACAAACATAGTTTTGGTCATCGTTGCAATTAATAGGAAGTAATAAAGAAATAGATGTCTTCACATATAGATATACTATCTTGGACATGTTTTATGATTGTGAGCACTCATTAAAATATGACATGCTAAAGAGTTGACGTTGGACAAGGAAGACAACGTAATGGGTTATGTTTTCTTACATCTGAGATAAATTATATTGTCATGGATCGTCTAACATGGTTGAGCTTGCCTTTCCCCCTCATGCTAGCCAAAATTCATCGCACCAAGTAGAGATACTACTTGTGCTTCCAAATACCCTTAAACCAGTTTTGCCATGAGAGTCCACTATACCTACCTATGGATTGAGTAAGATCCTCCAAGTAAGTTGTCATCAGTGCAAGCAATAAAAAATTGCTCTCTAAATATGTATGACTTATTAGTGTGGGAGAAATAAGCTTTATACGATCGTGTGATATGGAAGAAATAAAAGCGACAGACTGCATAATAAAGGTCCATATTACAAGTGGCAATATAAAGTGACATTCTTCCGCATTAAGATTTTGTGCATCCAACTATAAAAGCGCATGACAACCTCTGCTTCCCTCTGCGAAGGGCCTATCTTTTACTTTTATCTCCTACCCTGCATAAGAGTCATGGTGATCTTCACCTTTCCTTTTTACATTTTATCCTTTGGCAAGCACAGTATGTTGGAAAGATCCTGGTACATATGGCTAATTGGATGTGAGTTTTCATGAGCTATTATTGTTGACATTACCCTTGAGGTAAAACGTTGGGAGGCAAAACTATAAGCCCCTATCTTTCTCTGTGTTCGATCAAAACTCCATACCCATAAGTATTGCGTGAGTGTCAGCAATTGTGAAATACTATATGATAGTTGAGTATGTGGGCTTGCTGAAAAGCTCTTATACATTGACTCTTTCCTATGTTATGATAAATTGCAATTGCTCCAATGACTGAGATTATAGTTTGTTAGTTTTCAATAAAGTTTATGATTCATACTTGAAATTGTGATTGAATTATTACTCTAGCATAAGAAATCATATGACAAGAATTATATAAGTTGATGTTCTAAGAATGATCATGATGCCATCATGTCCGTATTTTATTTTTATCGACACCTCTATCTCTAAACATGTGGACATATTTTTCAATTTTGGCTTTCGCTTGAGGACAAGCGAGGTCTAAGCTTGGGGGAGTTGATACGTCCATTTGCATCATGCTTTTATATCGATATGTATTGCATTATGGGCTTTTATTACACATTATGTCACAATACTTATGCCTATTTTCTCTTATTTTATAAGGCTTACATAAAGAGGGAGAACGCCGGCAGCTAGGATTCTGGGCTGGAAAAGGAGCAAATATTAGACACCTATTCTGCACAGCTCCAAAAGTCCTGAAACTTCACGGAAGACGTTTTCAGAATATATAAAAAATACTCAGCGGAAGAAGTTCACCAGCGGGGCCACACCCTGCCCACGAGGGTGGGGGGCGCGCCCTGCCCCCGTGGGCGCGCCCCCTACCTCGTGGGCCCCCTGGTAGCCCTCCGGTGGCCATCTTCTGCTATACGAAGTCTTTTGATGGGAAAAAATCAGAAGCCATCTTCTTGGATGAAACTCCGCCGCCACGAGGCGGAACCTTGGCGAAACCAATCAAGGGCTCTGGCGGAGCTGTTCTGCCGGGGAAACTTCCCCCCGGAGGGGGAAATCATCGCTATCGCCATCACCAACACTCCTCTTATCGGGAGAGGGCAATCTCCATCAACATCTTCATCAGCACCATCTCCTCTCAAAACCCTAGTTCATCTCTTGTATCCAATTCTTGTCTCCTAGTCCGGGATTGGTGCTAGTAGTGTTAATTACTCCTTGTAGTTGATGCTAGTTGGTTAATTGGTGGAAGATCATATGTTCAGATCCTATATGCATATTAATACCCCTCTGATTATGAACATGTTTATGCTTTGTGAGTAGTTACTTTTGTTCCTGGGGACATGGGAGAAGTCTTGCTATTAGTATTCATGTGAATTTGGTATTCGTTTGATATTTTGATGAAATGTATGTTGTCTCTCCTCTAGTGGTGTTATGTGAACGTCGACTACATGACACTTCACCATTGTTTGGGCCTAGAGGAAGGCATTGGGGAGTAATAAGTAGATGATGGGTTGCTAGAGTGACAGAAGCTTAAACCCTAGTTTATGCGTTGCTTCGTAAGGGGCTAATTTGGATCCATATGTTTCATGCTATGGTTAGGTTTACCTTAATACTTTTGTTGTAGTTGCGGATGCTTGCAATAGTGGTTAATCATAAGTGGAATGCTTGTCCAAGTAAGGGCAGTACCCAAGCACCGGTCCACCCACATACCAAACTATCAAAGTACCGAACGCGAATCATATGAGCGTGATGAAAACTAGTTGGACGATATTCCCATGTGTCCTCGGGAGCGCTTTTCTCTATATAAGAGTTTTTCCAGGCTTGTCCTTTGCTACAAAAAGGATTGGGCCACCTTGCTGCACTTTCTTTACTTTTGTTACTTGTTGCTCGTTACAAATTATCCTATCACAAAACTATCTGTTACCACTTATTTCAGTACTTGCAGAGAATACCTTGCTGGAAACCGCTTATCATTTCCTTCTGCTCCTCGTTGGGTTCGACACTCTTACTTATCAAAAGGACTACGATAGATCCCCTATACTTGTGGGTCATCAGAGCTACACTACATATGCATTGGTATCAATGAAAGGGGGTAGTATATGTGGTCTGAACTGCAGAATGCCGGAATAAGAGGGGGATAGCTGGTCCTATCAAAGACTATGCTTCTGGCCACCTCCATCTTGCAGCATGTAGAAGAGAGTAGTTGTTAATTTCACCAAGTATCATCGCATAGCATAATCCTACCCGGTGATCCTCCCCTCGTTGCCCTGTGAGAGAGAGATCACCGGTTGTATGTGGCACTTGGAAGGGTGTGTTTTATGAAGTATCCGGTTCTAGTTGTCATAAGGTCAAGGTAAAACTCCAAGTCGTCCTGTTACCGAAGATCACGACTATTCGAATAGATTAACTCCCTGCAGGGGTGCACCACATTTCCCAACACGCTTGATCCCCTTTGTTCGGACACACTTTTCTGGGTCATGCCCGGCCTCGGAAGATCAACACGTCGCAGCCCTACCTAGGCACAACAGAGAGGTCAGCACGCCGGTCTGAATCCTATGGCGCAGGGGTCTGGGCCGATCGCCCATTGCACACCTGCACGTTGCGTGGGCGGCCGGAGAGCAGACCTAGCAACCTCCATTACAAAGGAAGTTGCATTACGCGGTCCAACCCGGTGCGCGCCACTTGGTCGCTGACGCCACGAAGGCTTCGGCTAATACCACGACGTCGAGTGCCCATAACTGTTCCCGTGTAGTTGGTTAGTGCGTATAGGCCAGTGGCCAGACTCAGATCAAATACCAAGATCTCGTTAAGCGTGTTATTTTGACATAACCGCTAACACCGACCAGGGCCAGGCCTACCTCTCTCCTAGGTGGTCTCAACCTGCCCTATCGCTCCGCCTCAAAGTAACAGTCAGGGGTCGTCGGGAACCCAGGCCCATCACTACCTGGGTGGAACCACCTGCCCCTTCAACCCCCAACATCGGAATCACTTGCGGGTACTCAACGAGCCGACCCGACTTTAGTCACAACATGTAATATGTATAAAGTATATAGTATATACCCGTGATCAACACCCGACGTGATCACGGCCCAATAGTATAGCATGGCTGACTGACAAGAATGTAGGGCCACTGATGATAAACTAGCATCCTATACTAAGCATTTAGGATTGCAGGTAAGGTATCAACAGCTGTAGCAACAATGACAGGCTATGCATCAGTATAGGATTAACGGAAAGCAGTAACATGCTACACTACTCTAATACAAGTAGTAGAGGGAAGAGTAGGCAATATCTGGTGATCAAGGGGGGCTTGCCTGGTTGCTCTGGCAAGTAGGGGTAGTCAACAACGTAGTCGGACGGGGCTCCAGCAGCGGCGTCTGTCTCTTAGTCTACCGGAGAGAAGAGGGGGAAGAAATAATGAATACAATGCAAACAGATGCATAACGATGCATGAAATGTCAAGTAGCGGTGCTAGGTGTGCCCTAACGCGGTATGAGGTGATACCGGTGAAAGGGGGAAACATCCCGGAAAATATCCCCGGTGTTTTGCGTTTCCGGACAGATGAACTGGAGGAGGAAAGTTGCGTGTTCGCTATGCTAGGGATGTGTGGTGGACGAACGGGCTGCGTATCCAGATTCGTCGCGTCGTTCTGAGCAACTTTCATGTACAAAGTTTTTCCATCCGAGCTACGGTTTATTTTATATTGATTTTAAAAGATTTAAATTAATTTTAGCATTTATTTAATTAATTTAATTCAACATTATCCAAAATAGTATTTGCTGACGTCAGCATGACGTCGGCATGACGTCAGCAGTCAAGAGGGTTGACTCGTCAACCTGACCAGTGGGTCCCACTAGTCAGTGACACATTTTAATTAACCATTTTTAATTAACCTAACCAGGATTAATTAGGGGTGGGCCCCACTGCCATTGACTACTTAATTAACTAACAGTAGTTAGTTTAATTATTTAATAGATTAATCTAATTATGATTAATTAATTGTTTAGTTTAATTAATCAAAATTCATTAAGTTAATTAATTATTTAATAATTGATTAATTATTATTATTTATTTTAATTATTTTTTTATAAAACGTTCTCGGGGGGCGTGGGCCCTGGCTGTCATAGGGCCCGGGGCCAAACTGGCGCGGGCGCCGGGTCGTGGGCGCCCGATGGAGGCGGACCCGGGCGGAGGCGCTGCGGGTGGCTCGCCGGAGTTGGCCGCGGGCACAGGGGGCGTTGCTAGAGGTGGTGTTGGCAGGGGGAGGCGCTCGGCAGCGAGGCCAGGGCCGGAGCGGCGGCATAGCCGGAGCAGGGCAGCAGCAGCTGGGGGCGAGCGGGGGTCGATCGCGACGCGGGCGGGCGTGTGGGCGTGCGGGAGGGGAGCCACAGCAGCGGCCAGGAATGAGCCGGGCGCGTGCGCGCGCAAGGGCGGCGGGCACGCAGCGCGGCGGGGACCTGCAGCAGCCGGCGGTGTGCGGGCGAGCAGGGGAGGCAGTAGCGATGTGGCTGTGCCAGTGGCCTGCCGGGCTGGAGCCCAGTGGGGGGGTTCTCTTTTTTCTTGTTAGTTTTTTTTCTCTTTTGTATTTTCTTTCTTTTATTTATTTTGGTTTCTGTTTTATTTCAATTTAAATTATTTAGGCATTTTATAAAAATGTATTTATTACACCATATTTACATATGCAAAATATGGCACCTCCCGAACATTTTTGTTTTAACTTTTGAAAACTTGTATTGTTGACATTATTTTGAATTTGAATTTTGAAACGGTTTCGAATCAACGCAAGGTTAACAACAGTAACCGTGGTGATGTGGCACCATTAGCGTGGGATTACTGTAGCTTAATTACCCGGGCGTTACATTAGTACCATACTGCTAGTGGAGTTAGAGTGAGACCCCTCTATAAGGGCTGCTCTACCACATGCCATTGGGAGAGAGAGGAGTTGTATACGCGCGCTCCTCCTCCTCCGCCGCCGCTCGCCTCGCCTCGTCATGACGGGCGCCGCGGGAGTGCATCGACTCGTCCGTGGGCCTAAGGGTAGGCCCACGACTCCTTACCCGACGGCCTATATAAGAAGCCTCTGGAGACTGGAGTGACCTAACTCAGTTCACTCACTCCCTTTGCACAACCCTAACTGTCATCTACTCTTCCTTTCAATGAACTACTTCCGGTGATCCCATCCCGACGATCGCATGCATGGTTGGTCGTGAGAGAAGGTGCCTCCGGAACCCTGTCATTCGAGATCCTGCCCGAGAGAACGGCAATAAGGCTTTTGGGGAGCGTCTCGACGCGAATGCTCCCTATCCGTCCCCATCTCTGTCATCTTCGTCCTCCTCTGCTTCCACTAATTCCCCTGCATCGACTCCATGACAAACGCCGCCGCCGTCGCTGCCGCCAAGAAGAAGGCCATGAACGACACCGAGGCTGCTGCTGCTGCCGCCGCGTTGGCCTGGCCAACCGGAGGGTATGATTTGTTCATCCCTCACTTACTCGTTTATATGCTTGTTCATGTGCTAGCCGTATATGTTGTGGTCGTAGATGTTTCTGTTCTATGTACTGTACATGCTCACATGTTTAAGCATTGGTATGTGTTACATACTGTGGTTGCCATATTTTATTGTTTACTCGTGAATTAATCTAATCAAAAATGTGCTCATATTTCCAACAATACAAAAACCTTATTTTAGGCACTTTTCGATTCAAGGCTTTCCTGCTACTCTAAAACCGAAAAAGTTTACCGGGACGCATTTTAAGCGTTGGCAGACAAGGGCCACATTATGGCTCACAGTGATGAACGTGTTCTGGGTTGGTGGTGTGCCTCCCACAGAAACTATTGCTCCTGAATAGGAGAAGGCGTTCAGGGAGGCAACCACCATCTTCATGGGAGACGTTCTGAATGTGATTGGAGACAAGTTGGTTGACGCATATATTCATATGCGGGTTGCCAAAAACTTGTGGGATGCGCTCGAAGTTAAATTCGGCGCAGCAGATGTTGGAAGCGAACTGTATGCTATGAAGCAGTTCCATGATTATAGGATGGTTAATAACCGTCTTGTATTGGACTAGGCTCATGAGTTACAGTGCATCGCTAAGGAGCTGGAGCTCCTGAAGTGTGAGTTACCGGACAAGTTTGTCACAGGTTGCATTATTGCATAACTCCCTCCTTCATGGAGGAACTTTGTTACTTCTCTCAAGCACTTGAGATGTGTTCTCTATTGAGGATGTCATCGGTCATCTGAGTGTTGAGCAGAACTCGAGAGCAAAGGACTCACACGTGAAAAGGGCAGAGGGTTCTTCTAGCGCCAATGTGGTGTAGAAGAATTTCCATAATTTCAAGGGAAAGAACATTGTCCGGTAGAATACCACCTTCAAGAAGAAGGGTAAGAAGAAATACAAAGGGAGAGATGGCTGCTTTATTTGTGGTTCAGATGAACATTGGGCAAACAAGTGCCCAAATAAGTAAAAGAAGCCAGGACAAGACTCCAAGTCTGTCAATGTGACTATGAGCAACAATGATGGGGCAACTGGGTATGATAATTTGTTTACCGTACTTTCAGTTTGTCAGTCCACCGATTGGTGGATTGACACGGGGCCAGTATTCATGTATGTGCTGATATGTCTTTGTTATCTTCTTACCAGGTCGCACGAGATTGTTCCATCCGGATGGGAAATGGCTAGCATGCTTCTGTTCATGGTGTTGGCACGGTAGATCTGAAGTTTACTTCGAGAAAGGTCGTGCAATTGAAGAACATGCAACATGTCTCCGCCATCAAGAAGAATCTCATTAGTGGCTCCCTTCTATGTAAAGAAGGCTTTAAGCTAGTATTTGAGTCCAACAAAGTAGTTGTATCTCGATATGGATTGTTTGTTGAAAAAAGATATGATTGCGGTGGTATGTTCCACCTTTCCCTGAAGGATTTCTATAATAAAGTTGTGAACTAAATACATTCTAGCATGAGTGAATCTAGAGTTTGGCATTCATGTCTTTGTCACATCGGTTCCTAGATGTAGGCCTGGTGAAGGGTGACCTGAACCCTCACATGAACTGAATGGATCGGTCACTGTTCACAAGTAGCATGCACACATCGATGGTAGAATCCGTTTAATTATCATTCGAACCCCTCTCAAGAAAACAATCCAATTAACTATCACCCGAGGCAGTTTCTTCCATAGGCATGCGGTCGGTCAGTCAGGCATGCTCCCTCCCTCCCGTGTTAGAGAAAGGTGCACGAACTTTGAAGCGCCCATGATTGTAATCAAGCGAGGAAAAACCATGCACCAATCTGCCCATCATTTGTTTGTTTTATTTTTCTCCTACGTTATTAGGGCATCTCTAAGGCGGACCCGCAAACCGCCTGCATTCGTCTGAACCGCGGGAGCCATCCAACGTGGGCATGTATCGGTCCCGATGCGATTTCTCCTGTAAAATAGAGATAACAATGAGGGAGCTCTGCGGGACTCCAGACCGCGGGAGCCATCCAACGCAGGCCTGTATCGGTCCGCGGGGCGGTCCGAACGCGATTTATCCCATAAAATAGAGATAAAAGTGAGGGAGCTCTATGGGAGTCCGGACCGAGGGAGCCATTCAACGCGGGCCTGTATCGGTCCGCGGGGCGGTCCGGACACGATTTCTCCTATAAAATAGAGATAAAAGTGAG
Source organism: Triticum urartu (assembly GCF_056163025.1). Taxonomy (NCBI): domain Eukaryota; kingdom Viridiplantae; phylum Streptophyta; class Magnoliopsida; order Poales; family Poaceae; genus Triticum; species Triticum urartu. The sequence continues at coordinate 579,541,231 of NC_141878.1, read as the reverse complement.
GGAGCTCTGCGGGAGTCCAGACCGCGGGAGCCATCCAACGCGGGCCTGTATCACTCCGTGGGATGGTCCGGATGCGATTTCTCCTGTAAAACGGAGACAAAAAATGAGGGAGCTTTGCGGGAGTCCGGACACGTGAAACATAGGAATCTGACACTCCAAGCCCACCCAAAATCCTTCTCGGACCCCGCGACTCCATCGTCCCCATTTTCTCTCATTTCTTCTTTCTCTTGTCGTCGCCGCCGCTCCACCACCCCGGCTACCACGCCACACCCCTGCCGGAAATCTACGTCTCCATCACCTCCAACGCTCCAGCAGGCCTCCACCCCACTTCTCCACCATCTCTGTTCAACCCCTGTCCTCCAACCGTCCCTCCAGGTACCATCCGCTACTGCTATTCTCACCATGACCGGAAACTATTCAATGAATAGCCGGAGCTGAAAACAGTTGTCCCTTCTTCTATCTAGCAATTGATTTCGATTTGGAGTACATATACGAGAAGTATGTTGAGTCGTTCGACGGCTCGTCGGACGAGGAGTACTCCGATGAGATGGCAATGATGCAGGCGGTCCATAAAGACGCGAAGTGTGCGGAAGAGCATGTTCTCAATTTCAAGGGCTTGATCAAGGGTCATCGGGTGCTCAACCGCAACAGGGCGCGGAGCCATTTGACACTGATGGATGACTACCTTTGCCCCCGATGCACTATTCGCTGAACATTTCGTCAGTGCTTTTGGATGCCCAAGACTGTCTTCGATCGTTTGTACCATGGCATCCGGTCCTATGATGACTACTTCATCCTGAATAAGGATGCCATGGGAAAGATTGGCTTCTCTGGTTACTAGAAGTGCACTGCCGCACTCCGGATGCTTGCATGCACAGCCGCTGATTCGTGGGACGAGTACCTATGGACGTCTGAGAGCACATGGGGAGATGCCATGGTCTGGTTTGCAACTATCATGGTCACGGTGTTCGGACCTCAGTACCCGAGAGAATCAACTATGGCAGACACCGAGGGGTTCCTGGTAATCTCAGAAGCAAGATAGTGGCCAGGTTTGCTTGGTTCTCTTGAATGCATACATTGAAAATGGAAGAACTGCCCGAAGGCTTTACAAGGGCAATATCAGGGTCATGTTAAGAAGCCCACCATCATTCTTGAAGCAGCTGCATCACATGATCTTTGGATTTGGCACGCTTTATTTGGCATGCCCGGGTCTCACAATGACATCAATGTGGTGCAACGATCACTGTTGTTTGCGAGGCTGACTGAAGAAAAAGCTCCTCCTTGCCACTATACTGTCAATGGATATTAGTACAACATGGGATACTATCTAGTTGACGGTATCTATCCTCCATGGGCAACCTTTGTCAGCACCATCTCAAACCTAGTTGGCCAAAAAAAGGCTCACTTTTCCCAAAGACAACAAGAAACTAGAAAGGATGTCGAGAGGGCATTTGGAGTTCTGCAGGCCCGTTTTGCAGTTGTTCATGGACCTGCAAAAACAATGGGATCCAGAAACCTTGTGGGATGTTGATGACCCACAAGTATAGGGGATCTATCGTAGTCCTTTCGATAAATAAGAGTGTCGAAGCCAACGAGGAGCAAAAGAAAATGACAAGCGGTTTTCAGCAAGGTATTTTCTGCAAGCACTAAAATTGTCGGTAACAGGCAGTTTGGTAGCAAGATAATTTGTAACTAGCAAGTGATAGTAACGGTAAAAAAAAGTGCGGCAAGGTATCCCAATCCTTTTTGTAGCAAAGGACAGGCTGAAACGGTCTCTTATAATAAGCAAAGCGTTCTTGAGGATACACGGGAATTTCATCTAGTCACGGTCATCATGTTTGTTTGATTCGCGTTTGCTATTTTGACAATTTAATATGTGGGTGGACTGGTGCTTGGGTGTTGTTCTTACTTGAATAAGACTCCCACTCATGATTAACCCCTCTCGTAAGCATCCGCGACTACGAAAGAAGAATTAAGATAAAATGTAATCATAGCATTAAACATATGGATCCAAATCAGCCCCTTACGGAATAGCGCATAAACTAGGGTTTAAGCTTATGTCACTCTAGCAACCCATCATCTAATAACTACTCCAAAACGCATTCCTTTAGGCCCAAAGATGATGAAGTGTCATGTAGTCAACGTTCACATAACACCACTAAGGAAATCAACAACATACATATTATCAAAATATCGAATGAATACCAAATTCACATGATTACTTATGACAAGACTTCTCCCATGTCCTCAAGAATAAAAGTAACTACTCCCAAAACATATTCATGCTCAAGATTGGAGGGGTATTGAATAGCATAATAGATCTGAACATATGATCTTCCACCGAATAAACCAACTAGCATCAACTACAAGGTGTCATCAACACTACTAGCAACCCACATGTACCAATCTGAGGTTTTGATGCAAAGATTGGATACAAGAGATGAACTAGGGTTTAAGATGAGATGGTGATGTTGAAGATTATGATGAAGATTGGCCCTTCCTTGATAAGAGGGTTGTTGGTGGCGACGTTGGCTTCGATTTCCCCCTCCCGGAGGGAAGTATCCCTGGCGAAATCTCTTCGTCGGAGAGCAAAAGTGCTCCTGCCCAAGTTTCGCATCGAGACGGCGGTGCTCCGTCACGAAAGTCCCCCCTCTATTTCTTCGAGGCCAAATAGGCTTATATACCAGAAGACGGGCACCGGAGACTGGTCAGGGGCCCGCTACCCACCAGGGTGCGCCAGGGGGGGTACCCTGGTGCCTAGTGGGCTCCTGGGTGGCCTCCTCTGATATTTCTTTTCTCTGGTAATTTTTATATATTCCAAAATAAATCTCCGTAATATTTCAGCTCATTTGGAGATGTGCAAAATAGGTATCTCTCACATAGCTTTTTTAGGTCCAAAATTCAAGCTGCCGGCAATCTCCCTCTTTGTGTAAACCTTGCATATTATGAGAGAAAAGGCATTAGAATTACTCCATAAAGTGTTATATTGATTGAACCCACTATAAATAATAGTAGGAAAATATGATGCAAAATGGACGTATCAGAGGTGATGACATGTTGTGTGATCATGCACAACATGATCATCAAGGATGAGGGTGACGATGCTACCGTAGCTATGGAATTTGAGAACATTGGTGATCATATCCAACTTTTGGACCAGAATCCGGCCACATTTGAGGAGTTTATTCAAATGCATCAACAAATTTGGCATCGACAAACTCACGAGCAACTGAAGGAAGATCTGATTGAGCATCAGTGAGTGGTGAAAGAGGATAACCATGTTGGGGTGTAATATTTGAACTTTTTAAAATTTGAGCTAGTGCTGCATGCGGCTATTTGAATGTCAGTACCCTTTGCATGCGGCTATTTGATCGTGCGGACATGAAAAATAATGAGAAAGGCCGGATGTATGCGGCTAAGGTTGGATGGCGTCCTCCCGCATCTGTGTCCACGGACTGGGGCCCCTGTTCGTGCACGGATGCGGAAGGAAATTTACGGGTTGCTATTGAAGATGCCCTTATAGTTCGAAGAGTCACCTCATGACCATAAAAAAGAACCAGGCGTTATCTCTCTCCACCGACACTCTCAATTCTCTCTTATGTTCTTTTTCATCAATTAACGAGTGATCTCAACACGCAACTGGCCATACCCGTGATTTATCTTACCCAACTATATGTCCATTTTCACATTAACTCAGTTGATCTGGTTTGCAAGTCCACCCAACATGTAACTAGGAAATTGTTTTTTTGTCTCAGTTAGAACTCTCCCTCGACATACAACTGGGGTCGTCATTTTTTCCCAATTACAAGTCCACCGTCAATACGTAACTGGAACTATCAGTTGTAAGTCCACCTTCATCACGCAACTGAGGTAAAACCTTTTTTTCAATTGCAAGTCCATCTCGACTCGCAGCTGGGGTCTGATCTTTATTTTCTCACATACAAGTGCACCCTTGACTAACAACTGCGTCTCGTCATTTTTTGTCGCAGTTTCAAGTCCACCTTTGACTCACGAGTCAAGCCCGACTTTTTTGTCCCAATTGCAAGTCAACCCTCGACTCGCAACTGGGGTCCGACATTTTTCCCAGTTATAGTCCCACCCTCGACTCGCAACTGGGCCCCGACATCTTTTCCTAGTTGCAAGTCCAACCTCGACTCGCAACTGGGGCCCGACCTTTTTTTTCCAAGTTGCAAGTACATCCTCGACTCGTTATTGGGACCCGACATTTTTTTCCTAGTCGCAAGTACAGGCTCGACTAGTAATTGAAGGCCAACCTTTTTATGTCCCAGTGGCAAGTCCACCCTCCACTCGCAACTGAGACCCGATATATTTTTGTCCGAGTGGCAAATCTACCCTCGACTCGCAACTTGGTCCCGACCTTTTTTGTCCCTGATGCAATTCCACTCTCGACTCGGAACTACGGCCCGATCATATTTTTTGTCCCATTTGCAAGTCCACCCTTGACTTGCAACTGGGGCCCAACCTTTTTTCGTCACAGTTGCAAGTCCACTCTCGACTCACAACTGAGGCCCGACCTTTTTATGTCCTAGTTGCAAGTCCACCATCGACTCGGACCTGGGGTCCAACATTTTTTTGCCCAAGTTGCAAGTCCACCCTCCACTCGCAACTAGGGCCCGAGCTTTTTATGTCCTAGTTGCAAGTCCACCCTTGACTCACAACTGGGCCCAATCTTTTTTTGTCCCAGTTGCAAGTCCACCCACGACTCACAACTGGGGCCAACCTTTTTTGTACCAGTTACAAGTTCACCCTCGACTCTCATCTCGGGTCTAACCTCTTTTTTGTCCCGGTTGCAAGTCCAAACCCAACTCTCAACTAGGGCCCGTCCTTTTTTAATCCCAATTGTGAGTCCACTCTCGACTTGCAACTAGGGTCCGGCCTTTTTGTATCAGTTGCAAGTCCATTCTTGACAGGGAACAATCCGAAGATGCGCCGATCCAAGTAGCTAGGATACATTTTGTTCTTCATGTTTTTTCTGTTTTTTTCTTTTATCATTTTTTGCTTCATTGTTTTCCTCTCCTTTTATCTTTTTCCTATTTTTCAAATGTCGATCGCATTTTTTTGTTTTTTCTGATTCTTTTTCCATAAATTAACAAGTTTTAGAATTTTTTCCAAAATTCATAAATTTTCTTCATTTAAAAAAATCATGTTTATAAAAAATTAGAATTTTCAAAACGTGTTCATGTTTTAAAAAAATTGTTTGTGTTTTTTTCAAAACAAGTTCAAATTGTTTGAGACAATGTTCGCATTTCCAAAACTTGTTTGCAAATTTTTAAAAACGTTCAGCTTACGAAAATGTTTGTTTGCAATTTTTTAAAATGTTCAACTTCAAGAAGGCTTCGGCTGATACGAAAACATTCAGCTTACGAAAATACAAGAGCAGGCGTTCCAGTCCAACCCGGCGTGCGCCGCCCAGTCGCTAACGTCAAGAAGGCTTCGGCTGATACCACGACGTCGAGTGCCCATAACTGTTCACGCGTAGTTGGTTAGTGCGTATAGGCCAGTGGCCAGACTCAGATCAGATACCCAGATCTCGTTAAGCGTGTTAATTAAATTAACCGCGGACGCCGACCAGGGCCAGGCCCACCTCTCTCCTAGGTGGTCTCAACCTACCCTATCACTCTGCCACAAAGGTTCACTCAGAGGGCCGTCAGGACAAACGTCCTTTCGGACCCAATCCGTGAATCACTCGCGGGTACTCTATGAGCCGACCCGACTTTAGTCACCACATGTATCATGTATAAAGTATATAGTATATACCCGTGATCACCTCCCGAGTGATCACGGCCCGATAGTATAGCATGGTAGACGGACAAGAAAGTAGGGCCACTGATGGAATATTAGCATCCTATACTAAGCATTTAGGATTGCATGTAAGGTAACAGCAGTAGTAGCAAGGATAGGCTATGCATCAGAATAGGATTAATGAAAAGCAGTAACATGGTATACTACTCTAATGCAAGCAGTAGAGAGAAGAATATACGATATCTGGTGATCAAGGGGGGGTTGCCTGGTTGCTCTGGCAAGTAGGGGTCGTCAACAACGTAGTCGACCGGGGCACCAGCAGCGGCCTCAGTCTCGTAGTCTACAGGAGAGAAGAGGGGGAATAAACAATGAATACAATGCAAACAGATGCATATCGATGCATGACATGACAAGTGATGGTGCCAGGTGTGCCCTAACGCAGTAAGAGGTGATACCGGCGAAGGGGGAAACATCCGGGAAAGTATCCCCGGTGTTTCGCATTTTTTGACAGATGGACCGGAGGGGGAAAGTTGTTTGTTCGCTATGCTAGGGATGTGTGGCGGACGAACGGGTTGCGTATTCAGATTCATATCGCCGTTCTGAGCAACTTTCATGTACAAAGTTTTCCATCCGAGCAACGGTTTATTTTATATTAATTTAAAAAGATTTTAAATAATTTTAGGATTTATTTAATTATTTTAAATCAACATTATCCAGAATAGTGTTTGCTGACGTCAGCAATCAACGGGGTGTTGACTTAGTCAAACTAACGTGTGGGTCCCACATGTCATACTCTGTTAACTAATTAACCAAATTAATTAGTTCTAAATAATAAATTAGTTAGGTTAATCAATTAATTAGGCTAATCTAATCAGGATTAATTAAGTTAATTAATTTAATTATTATTTATTTATTTTTTTATAACTTTTTTATCAAAAACATTCTGGGCAGGGGCCCACTTGTCATTGGCCCTAGGGGCCTTGGCGGGTTTGGTCGCTAGTGGGCGTGGGCGCCAACCCCACCTCCCTTCGCTCCCCCTGCTCATCACGCACTTGCCCTGCTCGCGCCCGCGGTCACCGTGTCCGCGGCTGTGCTCCGCCCGCTGCTGCGGCCTCGCTGGCCTGCACGCTCGCAGCCGCTTTCACCCGCGCTCGCCTAGCTCCGCACCGCCCTGCCCGCGGGCTGTGCCGCCGCCGCTCGGCTCCGGCCACTGCGCCGCGGCGCCGCTCGGAGGCCCCGCGCCCTTCGCCCCGCCCCCTGCCTAGCTCGCCGTGGCCAGCGGCCCTGCCGTCCCACTTCGACCCCGACGCCCTCCCCTCCTTCTCCGGCGGCCGCGCCGTTCCCCACTACTCCTCGCCTCGCTCCCCGCCTCCGCTGCCGCTCTGCTGCTCTGCCGTGCTGCGCGCTGTCGTCACCATCGTAGCTCGCCCCTGCTCCGCCCACCGCACCGCCCGCAGCCCCCCTGCGCTCGCGCGGCCCGCGGCCCTTCGCTCCGGCTGGCCTCGCCGCGCCGCCTCGCTCCGGCCACGGTCGCCGACGCCGGACCTCACGCCGGCCCCCTTCACCGCTGGCCGCAGCGCCCTGTCGGGCGAGTTGGCGCCCACGCCCACTAGCGACCAAACCCGCCAAGGCCCCTAGGGCCAATGACAAGTGGGCCCCTGCCCAGAATGTTTTTGATAAAAAAAGTTATAAAAAAATAAATAAATAATAATTAAATTAATTAACTTAATTAATCCTGATTAGATTAGCCTAATTAATTGATTAACCTAACTAATCTATTATTTAGAACTAATTAATTTGGTTAATTAGTTAACAGAGTATTACATGTGGGACCCACACGTTAGTTTGACTAAGTCAACACCCTGTTGATTGCTGACGTCAGCAAACACTATTCTGGATAATGTTGATTTAAAATAATTAAATAAATCCTAAAATTATTTAAAATCTTTTTAAATTAATATAAAATAAACCGTAGCTCGGATGGAAAAACTTTGTACATGAAAGTTGCTCAGAACGACGATATGAATCTGAATACGCAACCCGTTCGTCCGCCACACATCCCTAGCATAGCGAACAAACAACTTTCCCCCTCCGGTCCATCTGTCAAAAAATGCGAAACACCGGGGATACTTTCCCGGATGTTTCCCCCTTCGCCGGTATCACCTCTTACTGCGTTAGGGCACACCTGCACCATCACTTGTCATGTCATGCATCGATATGCATCTGTTTGCATTGTATTCATTGTTTATTCCCCCTCTTCTCTCCTGTAGACTACGAGACTGAGGCCGCTGCTGGTGCCCTGGTCGACTACGTTGTTGACGACCCCTACTTGCCAGAGCAACCAGGCAACCCCTCCTTGATCACCAGATATCGCCTATTCTTCTCTCTACTGCTTGCATTAGAGTAGTGTACCATGTTACTGCTTTTCATTAATCCTATTCTGATGCATAGCCTGTCGTTGCTACTACTGCTGTTTCCTTACATGCAATCCTAAATGCTTAGTATAGGATGCTAATATTCCATCAGTGGCCCTACTTTCTTGTCCGTCTACCATGCTATACTATCGGGCTGTGATCACTCGGGAGGTGATCACGGGTATATACTATATACTTTATACATGATACATGTGGTGACTAAAGTCGGGTCGGCTCATAGAGTACCCGCGAGTGATTCACGGATTGGGTCCGAAAGGACGTTTGTCCTGACGGCCCTCTGAGTGAACCTTTGTGGCAGAGTGATAGGGTAGGTTGAGACCACCTAGGAGAGAGGTGGGCCTGGCCCTGGTCGGCGTCCGCGGTTAATTTAATTAACACGCTTAACGAGATCTGGGTATCTGATCTGAGTCTGGCCACTGGCCTATACGCACTAACCAACTACGCGTGAACAGTTATGGGCACTCGACGTCGTGGTATCAGCCGAAGCCTTCTTGACGTTAGCGACTGGGCGGCGCACGCCGGGTTGGACTGGAACGCCTGCTCTTGTATTTTCGTAAGCTGAATGTTTTCGTATCAGCCGAAGCCTTCTTGAAGTTGAACATTTTAAAAAATTGCAAACAAACATTTTCGTAAGCTGAACGTTTTTAAAAATTTGCAAACAAGTTTTGGAAATGTGAACATTGTCTCAAACAATTTGAACTTGTTTTGAAAAAAACACAAACAATTTTTTTAAAACATGAACACGTTTTGAAAATTCTAATTTTTTATAAACATGATTTTTTTTAAATGAAGAAAATTTATGAATTTTGGAAAAAATTCTAAAAATTGTTAATTTATGGAAAAAGAATCAGAAAAAACAAAAAAATGCGATCGACATTTGAAAAATAGGAAAAAGATAAAAGGAGAGGAAAACAATGAAGCAAAAAATGATAAAAGAAAAAAACAGAAAAAACATGAAGAACAAAATGTATCCTAGCTACTTGGATCGGCGCATCTTCGGATTGTTCCCTGTCAAGAATGGACTTGCAACTGATACAAAAAGGCCGGACCCTAGTTGCAAGTCGAGAGTGGACTCACAATTGGGATTAAAAAAGGACGGGCCCTAGTTGAGAGTTGGGTTTGGACTTGCAACCGGGACAAAAAAGAGGTTAGACCCGAGATGAGAGTCGAGGGTGAACTTGTAACTGGTACAAAAAAGGTTGGCCCCAGTTGTGAGTCGTGGGTGGACTTGCAACTGGGACAAAAAAAGATTGGGCCCAGTTGCGAGTCAAGGGTGGACTTGCAACTAGGACATAAAAAGCTCGGGCCCTAGTTGCGAGTGGAGGGTGGACTTGCAACTTGGGCAAAAAAATGTTGGACCCCAGGTCCGAGTCGATGGTGGACTTGCAACTAGGACATAAAAAGGTCGGGCCTCAGTTGTGAGTCGAGAGTGGACTTGCAACTGTGACGAAAAAAGGTTGGGCCCCAGTTGCAAGTCAAGGGTGGACTTGCAAATGGGACAAAAAATATGATCGGGCCGTAGTTCCGAGTCGAGAGTGGAATTGCATCAGGGACAAAAAAGGTCGGGACCAAGTTGCGAGTCGAGGGTAGATTTGCCACTCGGACAAAAATATATCGGGTCTCAGTTGCGAGTGGAGGGTGGACTTGCCACTGGGACATAAAAAGGTTGGCCTTCAATTACTAGTCGAGCCTGTACTTGCGACTAGGAAAAAAATGTCGGGTCCCAATAACGAGTCGAGGATGTACTTGCAACTTGGAAAAAAAAGGTCGGGCCCCAGTTGCGAGTCGAGGTTGGACTTGCAACTAGGAAAAAATGTCGGGGCCCAGTTGCGAGTCGAGGGTGGGACTATAACTGGGAAAAATGTCGGACCCCAGTTGCGAGTCGAGGGTTGACTTGCAATTGGGACAAAAAAGTCGGGCTTGACTCGTGAGTCAAAGGTGGACTTGAAACTGCGACAAAAAATGACGAGACGCAGTTGTTAGTCAAGGGTGCACTTGTATGTGAGAAAATAAAGGTCAGACCCCAGCTGCGAGTCGAGATGGACTTGCAATTGAAAAAAAGGTTTTACCTCAGTTGCGTGATGAAGGTGGACTTACAACTGATAGTTCCAGTTACGTATTGACGGTGGACTTGTAATTGGGAAAAAATGACGACCCCAGTTGTATGTCGAGGGAGAGTTCTAACTGAGACAAAAAAACAATTTCCTAGTTACATGTTGGGTGGACTTGCAAACCAGATCAACTGAGTTAATGTGAAAATGGACATATAGTTGGGTAAGATAAATCACGGGTATGGCCAGTTGCGTGTTGAGATCACTCGTTAATTGATGAAAAAGAACATAAGAGAGAATTGAGAGTGTCGGTGGAGAGAGATAACCCCTGGTTCTTTTTTATGGTCATGAGGTGACTCTTCGAACTATAAGGGCATCTTCAACAGCAACCCGTAAATTTCCTTCCGCATCCGTGCACGAACAGGGGCCCCAGTCCGTGGACACAGATGCGGGAGGACGCCAGCCAACCTTAGCCGCATACATCCGGCCTTTCTCATTATTTTTCATGTCCGCACGATCAAATAGCCGCATGCAAAGGGTACTGACATTCAAATAGCCGCATGCAGCACTAGTTCAAATTTTAAAAAGTTCAAATATCACACCCCAACATGGTTATCCTCTTTCACCACTCACTGATGCTCAATCAGATCTTCCTTCAGTTGCTCGTGAGTTTGTCGATGCCAAATTTGTTGATGCATTTGAATAAACTCCTCAAATGTGGCCGGATTCTGGTCCGAAAGTTGGATATGATCACCAATGTTCTCAAATTCCATAGCTACGGTAGCATCGTCACCCTCATCCTTGATGATCATGTTGTGCATGATCACACAACATGTCATCACCTCTGATACGTCCATTTTGCATCATATTTTCCTACTATTATTTATAGTGGGTTCGATCAATATAACACTTTATGGAGTAATTATAATGCATTTTCTCTCATAATATGCAAGGTTTACACAAAGAGGGAGATTGCCGGCAACTAGAATTTTGGACCTAAAAAAGCTATGTCAGAGATACCTATTTTGCACATCTCCAAATGAGCTGAAATATTACGGAGATTTATTTTGGAATATATAAAAATTACCGGAGAAAAGAAATACCAGAGGGGGCCACCCAGGAGCCCACTAGGCACCAGGGTACCCCCCCCCCCCTGGCGCACCCTGGTGGGTAGCGGGCCCCTGACCAGTCTCCGGTGCCCGTCTTCTGGTATATAAGCCTATTTGGCCTAGAAGAAATAGAGGGGGGCTCCCCGTGCGGCGCGTGACAGTTAGATGCAACGCCCAGGAGTCGCACAACCAAACAAAAAAATCGAGACAAGCAAATAGGCCCAAGACAAACAAAAGAGAAACAAACAAAAAGGGGCCACAAACAGTGCCGACGTCATACGATAGATGTAAGGTATTATCTCACGTCTAGATGAGATATAATTAGACCATTTTCTTATCCACGCACCGCTCAGGGCATCTCCAACGCCGTCCATTCAAACAAACACACCACCCATCCAAACGAACACACCACCCAAAACACACTGTTCTCTGAAACTGAAGAAGATGAGAGTGTTGTTTCAGACGAAGCCAGATCAACAGCACATGCCTTCCTCTCTTCCCCTCTCGAATCCCTCCTCTCTCTGTACTTGTTCCTGTGAAAGGTGAGAATTGTTCCCCGTGGTGTAGAGAGTTGTTCCTGGAACTTGTGAGAGATGTCCCGCTTGATCTGTAACTACCGGGATCATGATAGAAAGTACACACAAACCTTATGTAGCATAGCTTCATAATTTTATAGTATAGTTCAAGAAGCTAGGCCGCTTGATCTGTAAATACAAAATTCAAAAAGAGTCGAAATTTCCTGAAACTTTTTGGAATCAAAGATGATCAAGTGTTACACTCATGTGAAAAGTTTGGAGAATGAATGGCTGTCATGATATTCTGGGCGGAAAAAAATCAACACTACATAAAAATTACTATTCACACTTTTTGTACTCGCAATTTTGTTTTCTTGGCCATGGAGTCGGTCAAAGGCTCAAAGCTATTACTTCACAAAACTTTTCACACTGAGTGTAATACCTGATCATGTTTGATTCCAAAAGGCTTCAGGAATTTTTGACTCTTTTTGAATTTTCTAAATTATTATTTTCAATTCAGGTCCATTGGGATCCAAGGCCCACTAGGTACTTCAGCGGGGAGACTCCACTATATAAGTTGGTCTCACACGACCTCCACTTGCGGCGTGGGATTAAAGATTGCAGCTCCACTCTTGCATTTATTCATTGGCCTTTGAGATTTATTAGGATTTAGCTATTGGGCCAAGCCCAAATATTCGAACATAATATGCCCGAAGAAATACACATAAACATTATGTAGCAATAGCTTCATAATTTTAGATCATTCAAGAAGCTAGATCAAATCCATCATTCTTCATAATATGTCGATTATTAGTGAACAACCATGCTGCTATACCATTTTCGATTTCCTCGCATCATTCCATTGAACATGTCATCCTACCTTAGCTAGTTTCCACCCACTTGTCATTATAGTGGAGAGGTGTCTTCGCATATCATGCACTTACATTGGAAATCAGTACACTTTCCTTGTTTGGGCAGCTTTATAAGGTTGAAGCATGCCAGTTCGCAAGTGAAGTTGTCACATGGCTGTGGTGATGGTATACTGGTTGCCGCACACCTCAAGATTTTAACGCTATCATCCATTGACGCCTCTGTTACCACATCTGCAAAATCTCCATGAAGAAAAGGATGGTCACAACATGGCCATTATTTGTTGGATGAAACTGTGCAGAAATGTATTACAAGAACAAATGAGTACCTGATGCTAGCATGAGTAAGGCGAGGGCCAGAAACAACACATGTGTAGTCCTCATCTTAACTAGTTGCAGTGTTTAAGGAGAGAGTTGTCGATTGTTGTGTGATTTGTGAGTTCTGGAGGAGAACAAACGAAATGGGCAAGGCTTTTTATAGCTGATTCACCACATTAAAGTACAAGATTTGGTGAATCTAATGAAATGAATAGCCAATAAGTGAATTAACACATTTATATATTATGTTTATTTGATTTGATGATATGTACTCCCTCCGTTCGTTTTTATAAGGCGTTTCAGACAGCTGGGTTTGAACTGTTTAGTACACTGTCTGAATTTGCTAAAACGTCTTATATAAGTGAACAGAGGGAGTATTAAATTAGTATTCATTAACCGAATACATATACAGTAAAAGTACAAGATTTGGTGAATCTTATCAAATTATATTATATATTCAGCTAATGACTATTAATTTGATACATCTCACCAAATCAAATACTAATGTATGTGTGTGTGTTGCGCGCGCGTGTTCTAACCAAGTTTTGAACATACACCTACATTCGGAGCACATTATCGTTCTTTCCTCACGGAGAACGCACGTACATTTGGACAAGCTTGGTTCTGGATATCACCTACTCCCTCCGTTCCAAAATAGATGACCCAACTTTGTACTAACTTTGTACTAAAGTTAGTACAAAGTTGAGTCATCTATTTTGGAATGGAGGGAGTACAAGATAACTATTAGTTCTATGCTATCAGTACAGACAGTGCATACTACCACAACGCTTAATCAATACGCACCTTGTCCTCTGGAAGAAAGAACCAACGACATGTAAAGTAGTGGCACTGGTCGGTACCCTCAAAGAACTCAGTTATTCGGCCAATGTAATCAGCCTCATTTTCCCCAGCTTGTGAATGGCAAAAGAAAACAACGATTTAAGATACAGTGATTATAAAGAGTGATAGCAATATAAGAGCTCAACTATCTGATCTTTACGCATTTTAATCAAAGTGGAACTTTTTGGATAAAGAGCCATAGATTCATATAAGTTTGCAGTGAAGAACAGGGTGTAAACAAGTACTAACTTTGCAAGTTAGGTCCAGGTTAAGCAACATTTAGAGCATCCATCATACAATCGAAAAATCATAATGCCAGAAATGAATAGAGCCTTTGTAAGAAAATCCAAATGTTCTAAACTACCCCGCTTCAAATCCTATCGGGAGCATCTTTATGCATGTGTCAAGCCATCTGTATACAGATGTAAACAGTAGCTATTCTATGCAAGCGGAGCAATTACTACTCCCTCTGTAAAGAAATATAAGAGGATTTAGATCACTACTTTAGTTATCTAAATACTCTTATATTTCTTTACAGAGGGAGTATTATTTTACAAAAACAAGGGTTTCCCCCGTGCTACAATGAACGAACGAAGCAACAGAATACAAGTACATGAGTTTCACGGAGGAAAGCAGACTTCCTCGGTGTATTTGAAGTTCAGGGAGAACACGCTAAGGCCAACTCCACCGCGCGACCCCAAACGGACGTCCGGTTTGGCCGGATTTTGTCCCTTCGGGGCGCCGATGGGTTCGCCCATGTCCGCGTTTGTCCGATGGGTCGTGGGTGCGCCCAACGCGCGGCCGCACCCCAAAACCTGTCCGGGGTGGACGTGAATAAAAAAAAATTAAAAACTTAAATGAAATGACTAAAAAAGTAAATAAACGCAGTTAAAAAAACATAAAACATATATCTAGGGGTTACGGCCACAAAACGGCCCAGTTTATCAGTCCACTTAAACGGCCCAGTTCATAATTAACATAAAACCAAAAAAAAAAACGCCTCCCACGCGCTCCTGCCGCGCCCGTCGATGCCATGGCCGTCGCCGTCTTCACTGGCCGCCGGTGTCGACGTATTCCAACGGCGTCCACAGGTGGGCCGGCGGTCCGTGGTGCACGGGGGCGGCGGGCTGCAAGGTGGCCAGTGGTGCCTGCACCACTTCCTCCCGAGCCGAGGCCTCCCGCTCCGGCGACCGCGGCGGCGTGGGGCACTAGTTCACGGCCCCCAGGGCGGTCGCCATCTGCTCAGCGGAGCACGACCAGCTCCACTCCTGGCCCACCAAGTCAGGGTGGAACGCGGCCACCGGCGGCTCCTCCACCACCTCCTCCCGAGGCGCCATCTCCAGCTCGGGGATGGCGACGTCGCCGGCCGCGGAGAGGGCCATCGTCGCCTCGAGGTCCGCCCATTGGCGCTCGTCGTGCGTGTGCATGGAGTCCTCCAGCACACGCGCTATGAGCCGGGCCTCCTCCTCCGCCGTCATGCGAGGAGGTGGGGATGGCGATGGAGATGGCGACGGCGACGGCGTGGGCGTCAGGCCGCGGACCCGCGTACGCCCACGTGCCTAGGGAGCCGCTCGGGGCTCACGTGGCCGCCGCGGCCCCGTCGACGTGCCGGCGAAGAACGACGCCCGCCGCACGTCGTGCTCATCGCGGAGCCACGTGTCCCACAATGTCGAGTTGGGGGCGTACCTCTCGTCGTAGTAGAGGTCGTCCGGGAGGAGGCAGCGGCGGCGCTCGATCTCCTGGCAGCGCGCACGGCCGCTCTGCGGGACGGGCGAGATCGGCACGCGGTCGGCCGACAAGTGCCAGTTATTGGGGAGGTGGACGTCGCTCCAGGGCAGCGGCGTCCTCGTCTCCCAATAACGGCGGTAGACGGCCGCCTCGATGTAGTGCCGGTCGCGCTCACCGGCGGCCGTGGGCGCGATGGAGAAGGCGGGCGGCGCGGGGACCCGGCGTGGTGGCGATGGCGACGCGGGCTCCTCTTTCTTCACCGAGCCGCGACGGCGTCCCGACGAGGAACCAGCCTCGCGGTCGTGCTTGCCTTTGCGGCCGTAGTTCCAGAGGCCCATGGCTGCGGGTGGCCGGCCGGCGAGTTCTTGGCTAGGGTTTGGGTTCGGCGCTGTCGGGTTTCGAGGAGGCCGCGGGGTGGCGTGGGGCAGTGTGGACGACGACCCGTCCACGCTTCCCACTTAAAGAAGGACGGCGACCGTTCAACGTGCGGATGACAGGTGGGGCCGCCTGCTCGTGCGCATTGATGTGGACGGGTGGGAGGTAGGTGGCCGCCTGCCACGCGGCCCCGGCGCAGACGAGGCGTGCGTCCGTTTGGTGTCCGTCGCGACCCAAACCCGGCGCAAGTTTGCGCTCGAAATGGGTCGGCCCGGACACAAAAAGGACAAGATGGGTCCGGGCCGTCGCGCGCTGGGCCGCCTCCTTTGTCCATTTTACCCCAAACGGACGGGGCCGGACAGGATAGGGTCGCGCGGTGGAGTTGGCCTAAGCTAGTGAGCAAGCACTTTTAACAGGCTTACAACCAGTCATGGCATAGATAGCCTGCAGATACACTTATTTTGCAATCAGAAAATGCAGGGAATTTTTCTGGTAGAAGAAAGCCAGGGAACAGGAGATGCAGAGTAGATCTGTTACCATGACATAGTCGTCGTCGCCCAGCGTGTAGACTACGTCGTCAACCTTGGCAGAGCGGTATTGGCACCGCGCCATGACGTCGTCCTCCTCATCTGGCCTGTGCAACAACGTACACGGTTCAACACAAGACCACCCACCGAAGGGAAAAGCCGGAGACCAGATCCGGGACAGACACCGGCGTACATACCTCTTTGCGGGGCCTTGCTGGTAGCGTTGTGGCCACTTGGTGCGTGCCTCATCGGCGTTGAAGGGCTCCCCGAGGAAATCGGGCTCCTTGTCGCCACCAGACGCGTTCCTGGCTTTCTTGGGCGGCTGCACCACGCGCCTCCTTGGCCGCCGCGTGCTCCGTTCACTCTTGCTGCTCCCCTGAGGACTAGGTGATATCCAACCCCAGCACCAGCTCCTCCTCGTCTTGCTCCTTTGCTGCATTAGGTGTCCGATGAACAAGTGGCTAGCTCGAGGAGGTTAATAATGGGTTAGGCAGACATGGCACAATTGCTGCATAAGGTGTCAGATGGCCAGTCAATACTAGGATTCTGATTTCTTCTTCATATTCCTCCATTTGACTCTCAGATCACTCGGGAGGCGTGCCTTGTGAAACACATTCCTACCATATTCTAATATCTGAATCCATGGAATCAGCTCATCGTCCTTTGGGGTGAATTTTAACATTGCATCCTGAGCCAGAATAGCCAATGAATTGATGTTAGTATGCTAGCAAGGACACGAGTACATACACATTGGTAACAAGGAAAGTTCAGTCGTGCAAGATTTCAGCATAAGTAATGAAATTTAACAGCCTGGGGTGGGTATGCGTACCCTCAAAGCTTGCTCTTCTTCTTCTGTCCAACAGAGCTTTGAGCGCCTTCCAGCTGGTGCAACAGGATTACAGCTGCAAAGACAGATATGGCTCAGTTTTTGGAATTACAAAAACGGACGCTATTAAATTGTACACTTCAAAATACAGAAAATTTCACAATAACTGGAAAGCATCCGAATAGCACTCCGTGCTAAGAAACATTAGTACTCTAAATGAAATATAGGGAAAAATAGCAAAATATACATTTCCACTACCATTCTATGTGTGCAGATTATCTTAATGCAGGCATTCTCTCACAGACGAGAGTAATGCCCAGTTGTGCTTGTGCAAAACTGCTTTAAAATAATAACGTGCCTTAATATATGCCAGCATTCAATACCATATTCAGTTAACTACAGTCTTCACTTCACTATCCCGTATGTAACTTCATTCTGACCATGAGTTCTCAAAAGCTCTTGAATTTGAAATTAACCATGAATACAGAGGCAACTTACCTTGTATCAATATCATGACATAGAGTTGCCACTTCCTCTAGAGATACAACATTCAATCATCATGAAGCTAATTAGCACCATACTATCTATGGTGTTGAACTAAGAACTTCGAATAATAGAAAGTGCTTTTGCAAGAGCACTGGGACTCAGTAGGTTTGATCTCATAAACATCCACCCTACAACTCTTTTATCACAAGTCTAAAAAGATGTTCAATGTCACTTAATTCTAGGTTAATCAGTCTCAAAGACATTTTTAATTAATCCAAAGAATAGAATCAGGAAAAGAAGTGTTTATAAAGCACCGTCCTAACACTTACTAACGCTTGGGTGGTGCATACTTCCGTTTTCTTGATGGTGAAGGCATGTGCTGATCCTGGCATCCCAATGCCTTTTTAGAATTTTTTGATACTACAGTCTCCTTTTCTTGAAATTTTGCTTTGTGGTGTCTCATGTTTCGCCAAAGGGGTGACAACTGCTTGCCAGAATCATTTGAAGACGTAGCTTCTATTTCATCGGAACTTTCACACTCATGAGAAGTTGTAAGACTGACATGTTTATCAGCCTCAACATTCTGACTGACAACAGGACTACATCTGTTCTGAGATGAATGTTGCGGTTCACAAAATGAATTGCCGTTACCATCTTCATGGGCTTCTGCATTTTCCACAGACTGCTCATGCTCTGTAACATGAACTTGTTTTCTTTTATTTTGGAGTACAGAATCTTTATTTGGTGCAATATTAGAATTCAGACCAAAAGATGCCTTTTCAGTGATTACCTCCTCACAACAAGCATCACTTGTCGCATTTGTCTTCTGCTGCTTCCTCTGCTGACCAGGTTCTAAATCCTTATGAGAAAGGTTATATGCATTAGACTTATTGTTACCTTGCCTTTTGGAAGTATTACACCCATTCAACTGATCCTCCTCAGGACATGCATCACTTGTATCATTTGTTTTCTGCTTCTTCCTCTGCTCACCAGGTTCTTCATCCTTATGAGAAAGGTTGTCAGCTTCAGACTGATGGTTACCTTGCCTTTCGGATGTATTACACCCATTCAACTGATCCTCAGGACACGCAACACTTGTATCATTTGTTCTCTGCTTATTCCTCTGCAGACTAGGTTCTTCATCCATATGAGAAAGATTATCCGCTTCAGATTGATGGTTACCTTGCCTTTTGGATGTATTACACTCATTCAAGTGATCCTTGCTGTTGGTAGCTATTTGTTGTTTTCCAGTAGATTGTTCATCTAGCTTTGGGAATTGCTTTGTGCCAAGGAAAGCAGATAGGTTCTTCCTAGCTTCCAAATATGCTTTTTTAGCCTTTTGATATGCTTCGGTAGCTTTAGTATAGAAGCATACAGGGCAATGAAACTGGCCAGAAGCATCAAAAGTCACTGGTGAACCAAAACAGCCATCATGGGCGGCTAATGAGCAGCTGCTACATTTCAGCAACTGTCCATCTTTACCACATTTTATGCACAAATCTTGCTCCGTAAGGCCCTTGATGGAACCATTGGCATCTTTATCCTGACTAGAGGACGGCACATTGCAGCAAGGAGAATCTAGAGCAGTCTGCCTACCACCGGATGTATTATTTTCCAAGATGTTGACATCATCAAGTAGTGCTGGATTAGCTTTGTCAGCACAACTGACCTCGAGATGAGCCTTAACGCCATTCTTCTCAAATATTTTAGAATGCCCTGTAGCATTCTCTTGTTGAAGGTTGGTTTCAGATTTATCTCCTTGAACAGCCCTGTTGCAGCTTACAGAAGGTACAACACCAGCAGTTTGCAGATTCAGTTCATTATGACCAGGACCCTTTTCCACTAGCTGAATCCTGGCACTACCCTCATCCAGAACTTGAACTGCTGTCTCGCCACTGTCATGTTGCAGTGAATTCCTTTGGGTTTTTCTGCCATGTAATTCTGTCATCACGCCTGTAACATCTGCAGCAACAAACTCAGGCAAGTGATTCGTTTCAAATGTATTTGTCCATAAAGCATTAGTTCTGTCAGAATCTGGAGCCACCATAGCCTGCATGGTCAATCCTTCATGACTGAGATTCTTTGATAAATGAATGTTGGTGTCATCACCATGTGGTCTCTCTCCATCATTATCGTGGCATGGATTTCTGTACTTGTCTCCACAGGATTCTTGCTGAAGAATGGTAGTAGGACTCTTTTCTTGGGACATGGTAGTCTCCACCGCATCCTGCTTTGACATAAGTTCAGTATTACTTCGGAGCAAAGCAGCACTGCAGCTAGCTGAAGCAGGCTCAGTTGTAATGGACATTTTTCTACTATCTTTACTTGGACTCGTTTGTGCGGACCTGACACTGACACCAATGGTATCTTCTTGAGGGCGATCGTAACACCTATTGTACAGCCTAGATGGTTCATGCAAATCTGGAGTTCGCTCCATAGGATCCTTCTGTCGCTGAAAATCAGAACTATCTGTATGGCACCCATGCCTCTCTGTGTTTACATGATCAGGGCTGATGCTGCAGAACGACTGGTCATTGCCATTGTTCTTGCCACCCTGCTGCACTGGGGACGGTGGGACCATAGATGCGAAATCTGGGATCACTTCTCTAAGCTGAACATAAAACGAGAAGCTTAATCATACGTGAATCAAGTCCTTTTTTTCAGTTTTGAGAATAACTGTTTTCACATACCAACTCAAAAGAAGTTTCTGGTAAAGCCGGTGTTTTGGTACATATAAACTTTTGGATATCCTTGATAAAAGGCAGAACCATATTTTTCTCCAGGCTTCCTGAACTACCAACCTGCACATGTTACATTCATGTAAAGCAAAACCTCAAAAAGATCAACATCTAGGCACTAACTAAACTGCAGCATGTATTAGCTTCCACATATTAAAGACACCAAAACATATGATGATTATTTTGCAAAATATAGGAGAGCTTAGTCGCACAAAAAAAAAAGTGTAGCCATTAGAACACATGCCTAATTATCTGATGCAAATATCTAACATGGCATCTGCCGCATCCCTGCTCCTTACACAAATTGAAGAATTTATTAATCTGTAAAGTGATGCTGTTTTGACCTTTGGGGACATCATAAATGTATAACTAGCTAGAACACCATTGGCACTTGGCAGGACTTGAGACATAATTGCTAGGGATATATCAGTTGCTGTACAGCGAAGCCTGTCATCTCCAACTTTTAACTGAAGGGCTACACTTCGGCCATCGGGAGAATCAAGTCAGAATGAGAGTATGATTTGCAAGAAGCAATCAAGATTATGATTTCTGGTCGAGTTTGCATCATGATCTGGGAAAATTTTAATTCAACTCGCAACATCACTGAGCAGTAAATGCAGCGACGGTATGTTGCATCTTGAATTGTCCACCTTTCATTTTCTGCTTACAGAGAAATGACTGCATGTATCACAGACACATGATCCGAAAGTGTACTATTCTTATCAAATCGTGTGAACAAGGTAATCCTTCAAATTTAATTCACCATATTATAGTCCTTCAACCTCCCACGACAAAACTCCAATTGTTCTTCCATATTACAGGGGTACATCTAATCAACACCAGGAAATACAAATCCAATATGTATAGCAAAATGCAAGTTGTACAAACTTCCCTGGTTTTATTATCTTTCAACTCACTGTGATAAACGATAATGTGTGGCTGCAATCAGATACTCTATCCAAATGCCATGAGCCTGTGATATGCTATAATTTCAACCTGGATGAAACTTCAAATGCTCCAGTACACAGATATTACTTCAATGTCACCAGGTAAATCAGAGATTCTGAACAACCAGAATGAGTGCACGTGGTAACAGAAGCACGGCATACCTGTCCGAGTAGCTCCAGCAGCAACTCCTCGCAGGAGCGGGCGGCATCAACCCTAAGCATCGTCCTGCCCCCCACCCCCGCCGCCGCCGCCGCCGCAGCCGGGGCCTCGCCCTGGGCGGCGACGGAGACGACCTCCTGCAGGCATCGGAGCGCGAGCCTCTCCCGCGTTGCCTCCGGCGCGCCCGCGAGCGGCTCCGGCGAGGCGCCCACCAGCGCTGCGGAGCACCGATAACCAACCCTAGGTGAGATGACCGGAAGCGTCGGGTCGAGGCGAACGGGGCACGCGAGGGATCCTCTTACGGTATGGTGTTACCTTGGACGAGGGAGAAGTCGAGGGCCTCGTCGCCGGCGAGGGCGTCGACGACCCAGTGCCAGTGGGCGGCGAGCCGGCGAGCGGAGGAGGACGCCATTGAGAGACCCGGAGGAGTTTGAGGGGCAAAACTGCAAAAATGCTCCGCTTTTTGCCTAGGAGTACTCCGTAGATCAGATAGAAGCACCTGGCCGCGGCATGGAGATTTCAGATTTCTATGTGTGTGGTTTTTTTGCCAGTTTTACTCGTTTTTTCCTTCCTAAATTACCGCATACGTGATGCCTTTGTGTATCTTCATTTTAAAACAAAAATTTGACGACTCGGGGTTAGAATTCTAGATTGAAATGGTTGATTCGCCCGAGAAAACGACCCCTAGGATTATGGTTGTACCTCCATTGTCCTGCAGGGGTTCAATTGTGATATGCGAGGGATATATGTGTTCTAGCTAGAAGAAAACCTAAAAGATGGTGTGTCGCTCCCACCCTCACCCTTCCCTTTCCTCGGGCGACGAGAGCGAAACTTCGATAAATCCCCAATTTACTCGCCCGCCGCACCTACCTCGCATCGATTCGAGCTCTCCCCACCCCCAGCTTCCACCTACCAACTCTCATGGCAGGGGCGCGCCGTCGCGGGATGCGGATCCGGCGGCTTATGCCGTCGTCTCGGGTGGCGGAGCCACGGGCGCTCCCGATTCCAGGGACGGCGCTCCTCCCCGAGATCGATCCCAACTCACCGGAGGCTCAACGGGAGATGCGACGGGTGGTGCGGGAGCGGTTCCCCAACCGGGAGGCGTGGGGGGACATCCACCTCGACATCCTTCGCCGTGCGAACTTCGCCGAGCGCGCGCGCTTCATCGGCGACGACGGCTGCATGGATGTGGAGCTCCTCTTCTGGGCGATTCAGGAAGCCGAGTCGCTGGATCCTGGGCAGGCGGCGAGGTGGGCGTTCTTCAAGACGGCGAATCCCTCTCGTCTCAACATCAGGCTGCCGTCGGTGGAGGGGATTGCCCGCATTCCGCCGGAGTTCCTCCCCCGGGGGTGGAGCTGCCCCGCCGTCGTCAGTAATGGATCCCGCGCCCCGCCTGTCCCATCACCGCGCCATCGCCCCCCCTCCTTGGCCTGGTGAGAACGGTATGCATAATTTCCGCCTCCCCCGTACATTTCGTCCACGAATTTTGGCTCTGCGTTTGCGGAGATCCCAGCTTATGAGACCGATGGGGTGCTTTCCGTCTCAATTAGTTGAATCAAATGTGGGTGGGACTCTTCCTACCTTGTATGATAAACAAATTGACGCTGCTGCTGCCATTTCTATGGCTTCTGGACTTGCGATTAACTCAAAACTAGGTGAGATTATGGGTAAATCAGATGCGACGATTGCTTCTATCAATGATGTTGCCGTTTCTACGGTCAGTAAATCTATGAACAATTTGAATTTAGGCGATAGCCTACTCCGTGGCACGGGGGGATTCTGCAAAAAGTCGTCCTCTGTACCTACTTTGACTGCGACAGGCCCCAGTTTCAGAATTCGTGAGCTAGGGAGGAAAACGTATTCTCAGGGGGCGCGTTCGCGTGAGCAGGGTGACCTAGAAACTATAGAAGAGCATTTTGGCCAGCTTTGGGTCATTCCGTCCCCTCCCCGCCGCCGCCTACCTTCTCCACAAAATTTTGCTCGTGTCCATACCTCCTCTTCTGGGTTCACTTGCTGGATCCGGAAGGATTTGATTTCCAACCTCTCGTTCACGGCTGCTGACTGTCATCCGGCACCGCGTCGATCCTTTGATCCAATTCCAAGAACTATCAAGGTGTCGAGGGAGGGTTTGGGCCCCGGATCTCTTTCGTTTGCGGCTGCTGTGAAGCAAGGGAGTGTGATGGCTGACCGGCGGGGGACTGGTACGGGATCTGGGGTAGGTGGCCCCTCGAAGACTGCTAACCAAAGAGCCAACCCACAAGGAGGGAGGAGGCAGCCATCTGCCACCACCTCGAAAGATCTGGTGCCAGCAGCTAAACCCACCAGATCCACGGCCTCTACAGCCGCTTCATCCCAGGTGCAGTCCTCTCAATCGATTGAGGTAGAGATGGAACAAGTTTTAGATCCTAGGTACAAAGATATGATCTGCTTCAACTGCGGTGGTCCAGGGCATTATGTTGGGAATTGTATTAAGCCAAAATCATGCTTCATATGTCAGCAAAATCACAATGTGAACAATTGTGCTGCCTGGACTAAGGTACAACCAACAGCTGCCTTTTTTGGTAGTGGAGCAAGTGGTCTTGGTTTTTACCATGTGGATGTCCCTGTTGCTAATGAATCCAATTGGTTGAATTTTCAAAACTGTGATGTGGTCAATATTCTCAAAGGTGATGTGGATAAGGAGTTGCTGTTAAATCTTTTGACTGCTACCTTTTGCAAAACCAGACAATGGCCTTGGCAGATCAGGGGTCTGTCCAGTAAGACATTTCTGGTGAGATTCCCACCATGGAAGAAAGTGGAGGATCTCATTGAGTTGCCTAGATTTTCCTTGCCTCAAGATGTTTCTGTCACACTTACTGAGTGGAAAGGGGCTTGTGACCCGTTTGGAGAACTTATTGAGGCTTGGGTTTTGATTGAGGGAATCCCACCCAAATGGTGTACCTGGAAGGTTTTCACCCAGATTGCTTCCCTGTTTGGGGTTCTGACTGATGTAGACTGGAATGGGATGTTTAGGACTTTTTTTGAGAATGTAAGGATCAAAATTGCTTGCAGAGACCCCACAAAAATTCCTTTTGAAAGGCTCATTGAAATGAAGAAGAAGAAGTTATTTTTGCTGGGTTTTACTGTGGAGGGCTTTGAACAAGTGGGTGGGGTTGATTCTATTATTGATATTGAGGATGATGAGGAGTTTGAAGGAGATGGTGCTGCTGAGAGACAGGAGGATGAGGGTGGAGATGGTCATAAGGATGGTCTGGAGGACTTACATGACAGTGAGGAGGCAATTGATGAGTTAGATAAGGCTAATGTCACTAGTTTGGGGAAGAGTACACAGAAAAAGGTGCAAGCTGGTATGTTCTGCTCTGATTCTGATCATGAAACCTTTATCCTGGAGTGTGTTAACACTGGCGGAAAAAACACCTAGTAACTGATAAGAGAACTGACCTTGAGGATTTCTGTCCTCCTGTCCTGATGGATTCCACTCCATCTAAGTCAGTGGTGAAGTTTGTTGAGGGAAACACTAGCTCTAGGAGGAAGCTTGAGAACATGGAATATTGTGAGAGTATCCTTAAATCTGTTGACTTTTCTGAGTCTGAGGAAGAGGACCCCAACAATGATGACCTTGAAACTCTTCCTGCTGAAGCTATACAGGCTATTCAGACCACTTCTCTAAAAAGATCTCTGATGGAATCTCTTGACCAAGCTCATATCTCTTCAGAGGCTGGGAAATCCAAGTGGGGGCCTGTGTTGGTTCAGAAGCCTAATACTAGAGGGCATGGCAATTTAAACATCATGGAGAAGGCTGCTGCTTATAAGATGAAGCAGAACCTGGAAATTCCAAAAAACTTTAAAGGTAAATCATTCACTAACACTGGTCATGACATCCTGCTTGATCATATGAATAAAATTGACATTTGCATGGGGGGGGATGATGTTAATAGACTTGAAACCATTGGCATTTTGGTTGATGGGGAGAAGGAGAGGTGTTTGGCTTTTGCCAATAATAACCCTGAAATTGTGCTGCCAGATAACTTAGAACTAAACCATGATGAATTGGTTGGGACACCTTTGGATGTTCACCCTCTCAAGCCAGTTGGCACTGCTGATGCTTTGAGGAGAACCCCAAATGTCCTAACCAAAGCTAGGCCTTGTGGCTTGTCTCATCCTTTTAAAGTTGCTTAGATATGATAGGTCTCATTTGGAATATTAGAGGGCTTGGTAAACCTGGTAAAGTTCAGTGCCTGTGTGACAACATTGCTAGAGCTAACCCTGATTTTATTGGATTCCAAGAAACTAAGAAAGAGGTTATTTCTGAGGGTTTCCTCAAGGCTATAGACAGAAGTGGTAACTTTGATTGGCATTATTTACCTGCTGTTAATACTGCTGGGGGGATCCTTTTGGGTCTTAGGAAAAGCTTGTTTGATACTGTTGGTTTTATTAACCATGAATTTTCAGTTACTGCCACAGTTAAAAATAAGGAAGATGGTTTCCTATGGCACCTTGTTATTGTTTATGGTTCTGCTTACCCAGAATTCAAGGTAGATTTTGTGGCCAAATTGCATAGTATTCTTGAGTCTGCCTCATATCCTATTTTTGATATGTGGGGACTTCAACTTAGTTAGGAATGTGAGTGAGAAGAGTAGTGGGATTGTTAACCATCATACCACTTTTATGTTCAATGATTGGGTTAACAGATGGGGGCTGCTAGAGATTTCTATCTCCAACAGGGGTTTCACTTGGTCCAATAATCAGGATGACCCTGTTTTTGCTGTGCTAGATAGGGTGTTTACTTCTGTGGATTGGGATGCTCATTTTCCTTTGTCTTCACTAACTGCTCTCCCTAGAGTGGGGAGTGATCACACCCCTTTGGTGTTAGATACTGGGGGGCGTCGATCGTCTAGCCCTAAAATGTTCAGGTTTGAGAAGTGGTGGCTTTCTCAACCTGGTTTTGATCAATTGGTTCGTGAAACCTGGTCTTCTGTTTCATCATCCACTTCTTCGGTGGATAATTGGCTATCTAAAACCAGACTCCTTCGTAAAAAAACAAAAGGGTGGGCTATTAATATTGAGGCTGCGATGAAAAAAAAGAAGAAATCTCTCCTTATGGAGTTTGACCTGCTAGATGTTTTATCTGAATCCCAATAATTGTCTTCTGCTGACCATGACAGAATGAAAGCTATGAAAAAAGAATTGGAGGATATCTGGAAAAAAGAGGAGACCGCCTTCTGGCAGAAGTCTAGGGATAGGAAAATTCTTGAAGGGGACCGCAATAATGCTTATTTCCAAGCATTAGCTAACCACAGACATAGAAAGAATCATTTGTCTGAGTTGATGGGTCCTTCTGGACCTGTGACATCCACTACTGATATGCTGGAAGTAGCTACTAATTTCTATAAAACCCTGTTTGCTTATGAACCTAAACCTGACCTACATTTAGGGAATGGTTTTTGGTCTGAAACAGAAATGATTAGTGAGGAAATGCAGAGAGACCTGGAGAGATCCTTTTCTGAGGATGAGATCAAAGAAGCAATTATGAGTTCATATGCTAATGGGGCCCCTGGCCCTGATGGTTTGTCATTCCTCTTTTACCAGAACTTCTGGGATCTCATTAAGAATGACTTTATGTGGATGGTTAGGGATTTTGAGAATGGGGTACTAGATATCTATAAAGTGAATTATGCTATCATTACCCTCATTCCTAAGGTGCCCTTAGCTAGAGAGATGAAGAATTTCAGACCTATTAGTCTTAGCAACTGTGCTGTTAAAATCTTTTCCAAAGCTATGAATACTAGGGCTTCCCCTATCTGTGATAAACTCATTTCTCATAACCAAACTGCCTTTATTAAAGGGAGATTTATATTGGAAAGTGTTGTTATGGCCCATGAAGTGATTCATGAGGTTCATAGGTCTAACACTAGTGGGCTGATTCTTAAACAGGATTATGAGAAAGCTTATGATAGGGTCAGCTGGGAATTCCTGGAGGAAATGCTTCTTTCTAGAGGCTTTGGGACTAAATGGGTTAGTTGGGTGCTTAGCACCTTGAAACATGGTACATTTCAGGTTAGAATCAATGACACAAATGGGCCACACTTTGTTGGGGGTAAAGGGTTGAAACAAGGGGACCCCCATTCCCCCATTCTTTTCAACCTGGTGGCTGATGTATTTTCCAAAATGCTGGTTAAAGCTGTTAATAATGGCTTGATTGGTGGGCTTCTTGTTGGGGAACGTAGTAATTTCAAAAAATTTCCTACGCACACGCAAGATCATGGTGATGCATAGCAATGAGAGGGGAGAGTGTGATCTACGTAACCTTGTAGACCGACAGCGGAAGCGTTAGCACAGCGCAGTTGATGTAGTCGTACGTCTTCACGGCCCGACCGATCAAGCACCGAAACTACGACACCTCCGAGTTTTAGCACACATTCAACTCGATGACGATCCCCGGACTCCGATCCAGCAAAGTGTCGGGGAAGAGTTCCGTCAGCACGACGGCGTGGTGACGATCTTGATGTACTACCGTCGCAGGGCTTCGCCTAAGCACCGCTACAATATTATTGAGGGTTATGGTGGAAGGGGGCACCGCACACGGCTAAGAATATGATCACGTGGATCAACTTGTGTCTATGGGGTTCCCCCTGCCTCCGTATATAAAGGATCAAGGGGGGGTGCGGCCGGCTAGGAGGAGGGCGCGCCAGGAGGAGTCCTACTTTCCCCCCTCTTTCCTAGTTGGAATAGAATTCGTGAAGTGGGAAAGAGGAGAGAGAGAAGGAAGGGGGGGGCGCCGCCCCCCTCTCCTTGTCCTATTCGGACTAGGGGGGAGGGGCGCGCAGCCCAGCCCTGGCCACCTCTCCTCTCTTCCACTAAGGCCCACTAAGGCCCATATACCTCCCGGGGGGTTCCGGTAACCTCCCGGTACTCCGGTAAAATCCCGATTTCACCCGGAACACTTTCGATATCCAAATATAGGCTTCCAATATATCAATCTTTATGTCTCGACCATTTCGAGACTCCTCGTCATGTCCTTGATCACATCCGGGACTCCAAACAAACTTCGGTACATCAAAATGCATAAACTCATAATATAACTGTCATCAAAACCTTAAGCATGCGGACCCTACGGGTTCGAGAACAATGTAGACATGACCGAGACACGTCTCCGGTCAATAACCAATAGCGGAACCTGGATGCTCATATTGGCTCCCACATATTCTACGAAGATCTTTATCGGTCAGACCGCATAACAACATACGTTGTTCCCTTTGTCATCGGTATGTTACTTGCCCGAGATTCGATCGTCGGTATCTCAATACCTAGTTCAATCTCGTTACCGACAAGTCTCTTTACTCATTTTGTAATACATCATCTTGCAACTAACTCATTAGTTGTAATGCTTGCAAGGCTTATGTGATGTGCATTACCGAGAGGGCCCAGAGATACCTCTCCGACATTCGGAGTGACAAATCCTAATCTCGAAATACGCCAACCCAACATGTACCTTTGGAGACACCTGTAGAGCACCTTTATAATCACCCATTTACGTTGTGACGTTTGGTAGCACACAAAGTGTTCCTCCGGCAAACGGGAGTTGCATAATCTCATAGTCATAGGAACATGTATAAGTCATGAAGAAAGCAATAGCAACATACTAAACGATCGGGTGCTAAGCTAATGGAATGGGTCATGTCAATCAGATCATTCACCTAATGATGTGATCCCGTTAATCAAATAACAACTCTTTGTCCATGGTTAGGAAACATAACCATCTTTGATTAACGAGCTAGTCAAGTAGAGGCATACTAGTGACACTCTGTTTGTCTATATATGTATTCACACATGTATTATGTTTCCGGTTAATACAATTCTAGCATGAATAATAAACATTTATCATGATATAAGGAAATAAATAATAACTTTATTATTGCCTCTAGGGCATATTTCCTTCAGTCTCCCACTTGCACTAGAGTCAATAATCTAGATTACACAGTAATGATTCTAACACCCATGGAGTCTTGGTGCTGATCATGTTTTGCTCATGGAAGAGGCTTAGTTAACGGGTCTGCAACATTCAGATCCGTATGTATCTTGCAAATCTCTATGTCTCCCACCTGGACTAGATCCCGGATGGAATTGAAGCGTCTCTTGATGTGCTTAGTTCTCTTGTGAAATCTGGATTCCTTTGCCAAGGCAATTGCACCAGTATTGTCACAAAAGATTTTCATTGGACCCGATGCACTAGGTATGACACCTAGATCGGATATGAACTCCTTCATCCAGACTCCTTCATTTGCTGCTTCCGAAGCAGCTATGTACTCTGCTTCACATGTAGATCCCGCCACAACACTTTGTTTAGAACTGCACCAACTGACAGCTCCACCGTTTAATGTAAACACGTATCTGGTTTGCGATTTAGAATCGTCCGGATCAGTGTCAAAGCTTGCATCAACGTAACCTTTTACGATGAGCTCTTTGTCACCTCCATATATGAGAAACATATCCTTAGTCCTTTTCAGGTATTTCAGGATGTTCTTGACCGCTGTCCAGTGATCCACTCCTGGATCACTTTGGTACCTCCCTGCTAGACTTATAGCAAGGCACACATCAGGTCTGGTACACAGCATTGCATACATGATAGAGCCTATGGCTGAAGCATAGGGAACATCTTTCATTTTCTCTCTATCTTCTGCAGTGGTCGGGCATTGAGTCTTACTCAACTTCACACCTTGTAACACAGGCAAGAATCCTTTCTTTGCTTGATCCATTTTGAAGTTCTTCAAAACTTTGTCAAGGTATGTGCTTCGTGAAAGTCCAATTAAGCGTCTTGATCTATCTCTATAGATCTTAATGCCTAATATGTAAGCAGCTTCACCGAGGTCTTTCATTGAAAAACTCTTATTCAAGTATCCCTTTATGCTATCCAGAAATTCTATATCATTTCCAATTAGTAATATGTCATCCACATATAATATCAGAAATGCTACAGAGCTCCCACTCACTTTCTTATAAATACAGGCTTCTCCAAAAGTCTGTATAAAACCAAATGCTTTGATCACACTATCAAAGCATTTATTCCAACTCCGAGAGGCTTGCACCAGTCCATAAATGGATCGTTGGAGCTTGCACACTTTGTTAGCTCCCTTTGGATCGACAAAACCTTCTGGTTGCATCATATACAACTCTTCTTCCAGAAATCCATTCAGGAATGCAGTTTTGACATCCATCTGCCAAATTTCATAATCATAAAATGCGGCAATTGCTAACATGATTCGGACAGACTTAAGCATCGCTACGGGTGAGAAGGTCTCATCGTAGTCAATCCCTTGAACTTGCCGAAAACCTTTTGCCACAAGTCGAGCTTTGTAGACAGTAATATTACCGTCAGCGTCAGTCTTCTTCTTGAAGATCCATTTATTCTCAATTGCTTGCCGATCATTGGGCAAGTCAACCAAAGTCCATACTTTGTTCTCATACATGGATCCCGTCTCAGATTTCATGGCTTCAAGCCATTTTGCGGAATCTGGGCTCACCATCGCTTCTTCATAGTTCGTAGGTTCATCATGATCTAGTAGCATGACTTCCAGAACAGGATTACTGTACCACTCTGGCGCGGATCTCACTCTGGTTGATCTACGAGGTTCAGTAGTATCTTGTTCTGAAGTTTCATGATCATCATCATTAGCTTCCTCACTAACTGGTGTAGGTGTCACAGAAACAGGTTTCTGTGATGTACTACTTTCCAATAAGGGAGTAGGTACGGTTACCTCGTCAAGTTCTACTTTCCTCCCACTCACTTCTTTCGAGAGAAACTCCTTCTCTAGAAAGTTTCCGAATTTAGCAACAAAAGTCTTGCCTTCGGATCTGTGATAGAAGGTGTATCCAATAGTTTCCTTTGGATATCCTATGAAGACACATTTCTCCGATTTGGGTTCGAGCTTATCAGGTTGAAGCTTTTTCACATAAGCATCGCAGCCCCAAACTTTCAGAAATGACAACTTTGGTTTCTTGTCAAACCGCAGTTCATAAGGCGTCGTCTCAACGGATTTTGATGGTGCCCTATTTAACGTGAATGCGGCCGTCTCTAGAGCGTATCCCCAAAACGATAGCGGTAAATCAGTAAGAGACATCATAGATCGCACCATATCTAGTAAAGTACGATTACGATGTTCGGACACACCATTACGCTGTGGTGTTCCGGGTGGCGTGAGTTGCGAAACTATTCCACAATTTTTCAAATGTACACCAAACTCGTAACTCAAATATTCTCCTCCACGGTCAGATCGTAGGAATTTTATTTTCTTGTTACGATGATTTTCAACTTCACTCTGAAATTCTTTAAACTTTTGAAATGTTTCAGACTTATGTTTCATTAAGTAGATATACCCATATCTGCTTAAGTCATCTGTGAAGGTGAGAAAATAATGATATCCGCCACGAGCCTCAACATTCATCGGACCACATACATCTGTATGTATGATTTCCAATAAATCTGTGGCTCTCTCCATAGTACCGGAGAACGGTGTTTTTGTCATCTTACCCATAAGGCACGGTTCGCAAGTACCAAGTGATTCATAATCAAGTGGTTCCAAAAGCCCATCAGTATGGAGTTTCTTCATGCGCTTTATACCGATATGACCTAAACGGCGGTGCCACAAATAAGTTGCACTATCATTATCAACTCTGCATCTTTTGGCTTCAACACTATGAATATGTGTGTCACTACTATCGAGATTTAATAAGAATAGACCACTCTTTAAGGGTGCATGACCATAAAAGATATTACTCATGTAAATAGAACAACCATTATTCTCTGATTTAAATGAATAACCGTCTCGCATCAAACAAGATCCAGATATAATGTTCATGCTTAACGCTGGCACCAAATAACAATTATTTAGGTCTAATATTAATCCCGAAGGTAGATGTAGAGGTAGCGTGCCGACTGCGGTCACATCGACTTTGGAACCATTTCCCACGCGCATCGTCACCTCGTCCTTAGCCAATCTTCGCTTAATCCGTAGTCCCTGTTTCGAGTTGCAAATGTTAGCAACAGAACCAGTATCAAATACCCAGGTGCTACTGCGAGCATTAGTAAGGTACACATCAATAACATGTATATCACATATACCTTTGTTCACCTTGCCATCCTTCTTATCCGCCAAATACTTGGGGCAGTTCCGCTTCCAGTGACCAGTCTGCTTGCAGTAGAAGCACTCAGTTTCAGGCTTAGGTCCAGGTTTGGGTTTCTTCTCTTGAGTAGCAACTTGCTTGCTGTTCTTTTTTAAGTTCCCCTTCTTCTTCCCTTTGCCCTTTTTCTTGAAACTAGTGGTCTTGTTGACCATCAACACTTGATGCTCCTTCTTGATTTCTACCTCCGCAGCTTTCAGCATTGCGAAGAGCTCGGGAATAGTCTTATTCATCCCTTGCATATTATAGTTCATCACGAAGCTCTTGTAGCTTGGTGGCAGTGATTGGAGAATTCTGTCAATGACGCAATCATCTGGAAGATTAACTCCCAATTGAATCAAGTGATTATTATACCCAGACATTTTGAGTATATGCTCACTGACAGAACTGTTCTCCTCCATCTTGCAGCTATAGAACTTATTGGAGACTTCATATCTCTCAATCCGGGCATTTGCTTGAAATATTAACTTCAACTCCTGGAACATCTCATATGCTCCATGACGTTCAAAACGTCGTTGAAGTCCCGATTCTAAGCCGTAAAGCATGGCACACTGAACTATCGAGTAGTCATCAGCTTTGCTCTGCCAGACATTCATAACATCTGGTGTTGCTCCAGCAGCAGGCCTGGCACCCAGCGGTGCTTCCAGGACGTAATTCTTCTGTGCAGCAATGAGGATAATCCTCAAGCTACGGACCCAGTCCGTGTAATTGCACCATCATCTTTCAACTTTGCTTTCTCAAGGAACGCATTAAAATTCAACGGAACAACAGCACGAGCCATCTATCTACAATCAAGCATAAACAAGCAAGATACTATCAGGTACTAAGTTTCATGATAAATTTAGGTTCAATTAATTTACTTAAAGAACTCCCACTTAGATAGACATCCCTCTAATCCTCTAAGTGATTACGAGATCCAAATCAACTAAACCATGTCCGATCATCACGTGAGATGGAGTAGTTTCATTGGTGAACATCACTATGTTGATC
The DNA here is from genome assembly GCF_056163025.1 of Triticum urartu. NCBI lineage: Eukaryota > Viridiplantae > Streptophyta > Magnoliopsida > Poales > Poaceae > Triticum > Triticum urartu. The sequence goes on along the minus strand of NC_141878.1, from coordinate 579,507,376 downwards.
ATATCTACTATATGATTCACGCTCGACCTTTCGGTCTCCGTGTTCCGAGGCCATATCTGTATATGCTTGGCTCGTCAAGTATAACCTGAGTATTTCGCGTGTGCAACTGTTTTGCACCCGTTGTATTTGAACGTAGAGCCTATCACACCCGATCATCACGTGGTGTCTCAGCACGAAGAACTTTCGCAACGGTGCATACTCAGGGAGAACACTTCTTGATAATTAGTGAGAGATCATCTTATAGTGCTACCGTCAATCAAAGCTAGATAAGATGCATAAAAGATAAACATCACATGCAATCAATATAAGTGATATGATATGGCCATCATCATCTTGTGCTTGTGATCTCCATCTTCGAAGCACCGTCATGATCTCCATCGTCACCGGCGCGACACCTTGATCTCCATCGTAGGATCGTTGTCGTCTCGCCAATCTTATGCTTCCACGACTATCGCTACCGCTTAGTGATAAAGTAAAGCATTACAGCGCGATTGCATTGCATACAATAAAGCGACAACCATATGGCTCCTGCCAGTTGCCGATAACTTGGTTACAAAACATGATCATCTCATACAATAAAATTTAGCATCATGTCTTGACCATATCATATCACAACATGGCCTGCAAAAACAAGTTAGACGTCCTCTACTTTGTTGTTGCAAGTTTTACGTGGCTGCTACAGGCTTAAGCAAGAACCAATCTTACCTACGCATCAAAACCACAACGATAATTTGTCAAGTTGGTGCTGTTTTAACCTTCGCAAGGACCGGGCGTAGCCACACTCGGTTCAACTTAAGTTGGAGAAACTGTCACCCGCTAGCCACCTCCGTGCAAAGCACGTCGGGAGAACCGGTCTCGCGTAAGCGTACGCGTAATGTCGGTCCGGGCCGCTTCGTCCAACAATACCGCCGAACCAAAGTATGACATGCTGGTAAGCAGTATGACTTATATCGCCCACAACTCACTTGTGTTCTAATCGTGCATATAACATCAACATATAAAACCTAGGCTCGGATGCCACTGTTGGGGAACGTAGTAATTTCAAAAAAAATCCTACGCACACGCAAGATCATGGTGATGCATAGCAACGAGAGGGAGAGTGTGATCTACGTACCCTTGTAGACCGACAGCGGAAGCGTTAGCACAACGCGGTTGATGTAGTCGTACGTCTTCACGGCCCGACCGATCAAGCACCGAAACTACGGCACCTCCAAGTTTTAGCACACGTTCAGCTCGATGACGATCCCCGGACTCCAATCCAGCAAAGTGTCGGGGAAGAGTTCCGTCAGCACGACGGCGTGGTGACGATCTTGATGTACTACCGTCGCAGGGCTTCGCCTAAGCACCGCTACAATATTATCGAGGATTATGGTGGAAGGGGGCACCGCACACGGCTAAGAATATGATCATGTGGATCAACTTGTGTATATGGAGTGCCCCTGCCTCCGTATATAAAGGATCAAGGGGGGGGGGTGCGGCCGGCCAGGAGGAGGGCACGCCAGGAGGAGTCCTACTCCCACCGGGAGTAGGGTTCCCCCCTCTTTCCTAGTTGGAATAGGATTCGTGAAGTGGGAAAGAGGAGAGAGAGAAGGAAGGGGGGGCGCCGCCCCCCTCTCCTTGTCCTATTCGGACTAGGGGGGAGGGGCGCGCGGCCCAGCCCTGGCCACCTCTCCTCTCTTCCACTAAGGCCCACTAAGGCCCATATACCTCCCGGGGGTTCCGGTAACCTCCCGGTACTCCGGTAAAATCCTGATTTCACCCGGAACACTTTCGATATCCAAATATAGGCTTCCAATATATCAATCTTTATGTCTCGACCATTTCAAGACTCCTCGTCATGTCCTTGATCACATCCGGGACTCCAAACAAACTTCGGTACATCAAAATGCATAAACTCATAATATAACTGTCATCAAAACCTTAAGCGTGCGGACCCTACGGGTTTGAGAACAATGTAGACATGACCGAGACACGTCTCCGGTCAATAACCCATAGCGGAACCTGGATGCTCATATTGGCTCCCACATATTCTACGAAGATCTTTATCGGTCAGACCACATAACAACATACGTTGTTCCCTTTGTCATCGGTATGTTACTTGCCCGAGATTCGATCGTCGGTATCTCAATACCTAGTTCAATCTCGTTACCGGCAAGTCTCTTTACTCGTTTCGTAATACATCATCTTGCAACTAACTCATTAGTTGTAATGCTTGCAAGGCTTATGTGATGTGCATTACCGAGAGGGCCCAGAGATACCTCTCCGACATTCGGAGTGACAAATCCTAATCTCGAAATACGCCAACCCAACATATACCTTTGGAGACACCTGTAGAGCACCTTTATAATCACCCATTTACGTTGTGACGTTTGGTAGCACACAAAGTGTTCCTCCGGCAAACGGGAGTTGCATAATCTCATAGTCATAGGGACATGTATAAGTCATGAAGAAAGCAATAGCAACATACTAAACGATCGGGTGCTAAGCTAATGGAATGGGTCATGTCAATTAGATCATTCACCTAATGATGTGATCCCGTTAATCAAATAACAACTCTTTGTCCATGGTTAGGAAACATAACCATCTTTGATTAACGAGCTAGTCAAGTAGAGGCATACTAGTGACACTCTGTTTGTCTATGTATGCACACATGTATTATGTTTCCGGTTAATACAATTCTAGCATGAATAATAAACATTTATCATGATATAAGGAAATAAATAATAACTTTATTATTGCCTCTATGGCATATTTCCTTCACTTCTCCCACATGCCATCCCTGGTGGTGTAGTTAGTTTACAGTATGCTGATGATACCATTCTGTTCATTCAAGAATCTGTGGAATATGCAAAAAACTTGAAGTGGATCCTGACCTGTTTTGAGAAGCTGTCTGGCTTAAAAATCAATTTTCATAAAAGTGATTTGCATACCATTCATGTTTCTGAGCAAATGTCTAGAGAATTTGCCCAAATCTTTTGTTGTTAGTTTGGTGACTTTCCTTTCAAATATCTTGGGGTGCCACTTCATTATAAAAAACTGAGGAGGGAAGACTTGCAACCTATCATTGATAGGATTATAAAAAATATTGCTAGTTGGTTAGGCAAACTCTTATCCTACAGAGGGAAGCTGATTCTTTTAACTAGTTGCATTGCCAGCATTCTATCATATCTTATGGCCATGATTAAATTCCCAAAGTGGGCTATTGATATGATCACTTCCCAAATGTCTCATTTCTTTTGGGGCAATGTGGGTGAGGTTCACAAATATCACTTAGCTAACTGGGGCCTTGTGGCCAGAAGGAAGGAATTTGGTGGCCTGGGTGTCCCTAATCTCAGGGAGTTTAACATGGCTCTCCTGGCTTCTTGGGGGAAAAGGTTCTATGATGGGAGGGAGGGGGATTGGAAAAAACTTCTTTGTTTCAAATATGCTACTGATAAACCTAATATTTTCCATGCTAAGCCTGCCTCTGGGTCTCCCTTCTGGAAAAGCATTTCTTGGGCTTTTGCTGCTGCAAATTTTTTTTGGAAATGGAATCCTGGGAATGGGGATAACATTGCCTTCTGGCATGATAACGGGATTGGGGGGTGCTCCCTAAAAGCTGCCTTTTGGGAATTATATGATATTTGTCATCAACAGGATGCCATTTTGTCCCAGGTTTGGGATGGTGTGAACCTATGTCTCACCTTTAGGCGTTGTGTGGATGAGGCCATGATGCAGAGATGGGGTTATTTGGTTAGCCTGGTTTCACAAACTACCCTTTCAGATCGGCCAGATAACCCTGTCTGGGCCCTGGAATCAAATGGTCAATACTCTGTTAAATCATTCTATAAACTGATCAACTTTGGGGGGGGGTTCTTCTGAGATTAAAGATTCCATTTGAAAAATCAAAGTCCCTCCAAATATCCATGTCTTTTTATGGCTGATGTATAATAATAAAAGCCTTACTAGAGACAATTTGGCCAAAAGAAGGCATGTTGATGATAAAACTTGTGTTTTCTGTGCTGAGTTGGAATCTACCCAGCATCTTCTATTTGACTGCATTGTTGCGTCTAATGTCTGGTCTGTGGTTGCCGAAGCACTTGGCATTCCCCCTCCTGTCTCATTTTCATCCTTGACTTCTTTTTGGAAGAGAAAAAAACAATGTGAAGCTGTGAATATGGTTACCTCTGCTACCTTGTGGTGCTTATGGCAGTTACGCAATGACTTTGTCTTTCAGGGGGGAAGATGGCGAGATATACGCTGTGTGCTGGGACAGGTGGCGGCAACAATCAGGCAATGGAAAATCCTATCTTCAGAGGCCCAGGGTGCTCTACTTCTCCAGTGCTTAAGACTTTTGGAGCGTCGAAGAGGGGAACTGCTCAGAATTGCTTGGGTTTAGTGTTTGGTAGTGAGTGAGTTATCATCTGGTGTGTGGTCTGTTGAGTCTGACTCTCTTATGGGATGTAATAGGGGTAGTAGAAACCCTGATGTATGTTTGATCTGTGGCAGCTACTTTTGGTTGTCGCCGAGAGCTGTTTAACAGTCTGGTCTCTGCCGTTGCCTTGGCTTAATAAAAGTTGGGGCGGGGGGCGACCCCTCTCTTTTCAAAAAAAAAATATGTGTTTTAGCTTCCATGATGTGTTTTCCCATCTTTTAGATAAAGCCTAATGTTGTTTCCAATAGAAAATTCGCTAAATGTTCTATCTGATGTATAATAATTACAGGTTCAAGCCTCCCTATGATGTTTTCTCTAATTTTTTACCCATATTTTAAAAAGCAGAAGACTTTTTTGCACTTTTCCTCCTTTTTCAATTCTTTCTTTTCATACAGTTATGCTGGATATGATTTGACAAAGTGCAGCTTCAAACGATTATAACACACACATTAACTTTGAACTGGTCAACTATTATTCCATGCCTACATCTACAATTTGAGCTTTTGCATAACTTGACTGCCAGCAAATAGAACAAATCCAACATACACCAGACCAATTCCAGTGATGAAACAACAGACAATAATAATTGTCAATGGGTAGCAACAATGGAACAACATACTACCAGTTTCTTCATCTACGACTCAGGATCTCAATGATCACAAGTTCAACCAGCGAAGTACAGTAACAACTGGAGCAATCCTTACATGCTGCAGCATTTTAGTTCCTGTGACAAATGGACTAGACTCAAACCCCACACCCCACATAACACAACAGATAGGCTCTGTTCTACTGCTCAACAACCTCGCCTGCAGGGGTCCCAACGGAGGAGGCCCTTGCCCTCGCACCGGTCTGTCCGATGTTGGTGAAGCTGTCAGGAAGAACAAACAGCGCATCATACCCCGCGTCCACCTCGCCCTGGTATGCTCGGCCCAAGGAGTAGCCCAGAGCCCGTGCAACCGGGACAGCCACCGCATTACCGACTTGGATGTACCTGCAATCATCATCAAGATGTTTCAGTTTCTGTCTCCAGTTTTTCAGAACAGTTTCAGTTTTTAATTTTCAACAGCATAGAGGAACTTACTTCTCCTTCATGGGACCATACATCCGGTAGTAGTCAGGGAAACCCTGCAGCCTTGCGTTCTCACGGACAGTCAAAACACGTCCCTGATTCGGGTGCAGTATGATCTGCAGGCAGCACAAACAAACAAACAAACTCAGCAACAAGGACAAGCCTGATTGCAGACAACATTAGAAGCTGTGCCAAAACTGACCTGGTTATGGGGCTCTGCTCTGGTCACCACCGTGGGAACTGTCTCATCCCACCACAACCGACCAAACGGCCTGCAAAAACATCATAGCACGTCATGTGTGAGTAACAGAAGATGTAGTAACACAGTACAGGTGGAGAAATGAAAGCAGAGATTCAGTGGCACTTACTTTGGTGATCTGCCCTTGATGAAGGACATTGCATAGTCAGGGACCTGTGCACATAAACAAGCTAGCATTTCAGCAATTGTACATTGCGCCCGTTTATAAAGAGTGAAGGCAAATATGCAGCATTTTCCTTTCACTTTCATTACTAGCATTAGTTGTCATATGTTCAGGTCATGTAACATCCTAGGTCATGTAACAGAAACTTTGCACCAGCATACAAACATTCAAAAAGGAATTAGGCAGTAGAATCTGTACCAAAGGTTTGCCGGACTTGAGGTAGACACGCTCAACATCTGGATCCCACTCCACAATGTTATTCGCTCCGACCTTGACGCCTGGCAAGTCACGGAAGTTTGCCCCCTGAAAGACAGGTCAATCATGGTCACACAGAAGGAAAAAGGAGAGAACAAGCGCTGAAACTGTCCAGTCACCTACCTTCTTTATCGGAATCTGCTGGACACGGTCATAATCATCTTGGTTTAGCCTCAAAGGCTGGTGGTCCAAGAGCTTTCCTTCTTCAGGACAAGTGGCATCACCAAAGGAATAGTCCAACATATCTGGAAATTTGAAGCAGCAAGAACAAAATTCACTATACATATACAGGCATAAGACAGGAACTAGTTTCTTAATGCAAAAGGAAAGGCCCTTCACAACGTAAAGAAGATGAAATTCATATTATTGGTAGAGCTATTTGTATTACCTTTACGACTAAGTCGAATGTAGCGCTGGAAGTCAGTCTTGGGTTGACCACCATATTCAATTACCTCATGAGGTTGACAGTTGTCTACCTGCATAATAATGGATGTAAGAACAAATGTAGAAGAGGAAGAAATGAAACAAGGGAAGAAAGCACTTGCCTTGGGCAAATCTGAAATGGCATCACCAAGAAGGAGAGCTTTCTTCAAAGTCGGTCTTTGCGTCTCATCATATGCAACAATGCTTTGCTGCAAATGAAACAAGCTAGTCAGCAGATTTACATTTCTCCCAATTCATTTCATTAAATTTGTGATCAGACTTACCGAGAAAGCATTTGGAGCACCACCACGTACAACTACATCATGAGTAGGGAGAGGATACTTTGGGAGGACCTGGCAGGCAAAATACGTCAGATCACTCCATGAGGCAACATATTTGTAGCAGAAATTGATAGTGACAAAGAAACAGAACAAACCATGGTAGGGAGAGCTCCCCAAAGGAACACCCGCATTCTGAACTGAGGAAGCCCGTAGCAACCAGCTACCATCATTCCAAGGCGGGCTTGGTAGTTCAGGGATACAAGACGGCTCAATGCATATCTTCCAAGATAGCCATCAGCAAATTTCAGAATGTCCACCACATTCTCCATCAAGACAAACTTTGGTTGCAGATAAGAAACAATGTCCATATAGGTAACCATTTGTTGATTTTTCTCATCTTCTAAAGGGTTATCACGGTTTCTAAATCGGTTGAACCCACTTATCCCTTGGCAGGGCGGGCCACCACAAATAACATCAACCTGACCCTATGGATTTTGACAGCACAAGTAAATGGAATCAGACAATCTGGAGTGGAACTAAAAAACTGAGAAGAAAAGTTACTCACAGGCTGGGGTAGAATGTTTCGCCTGTACCCTTCTTGCACAAACTCTTTAATTTTCAATGGGCAGTCACTAGGTACAAAACAAAAGTCAGTGCACTGCAAACTAAAATTAAAATGCTGTGAGCATACAGCAAATGAGGTACCTACCTCAGGTTTTCTATGGGCTCCCAGGTATCCTCTTCTGGGCCATATCCTTTCCATTGAACCTGTAACAGATTATATTAGATAAATTGATCTATGCATAAAAACCACAAGTATTAACACTCCCACACAGGGAAGGCCAAAGAGAATGGCATTAGAACCTTAAAATAGATTCCATTTTTCCTCCCAGTGCCACCATAGCAGATCTCAAGTAGCTTTTCCACCACAAACTCATCCTTTCCAAGAGGCTCATCATCTTCCTCTTCCTCAACAGGATCTGCTGCATCAGAATCATTGCTATGGACATATTTGTCACATAGAATCGCCCATTCCTTAAGAAGTGCAAGAAAATCCTCGGCTTTTTCATTTCGAACCTACAATCAGAGATGAAGATCTTTTATACCAGGTCTAAAGAACAAATACTAGAATCTAAGAATGAAATTTAGAAGCCACCTCTGTTTTGGGATGGTTATATTTAAGGCTCTTGCATGCAAAGTTGTTCAGGTCAACAGCCCATTTCTATAAAGAAGAAATAGAACAGTTAGTGCTGAGAAATGTCAAAAACAGTCTTAAACAAAATGTTTGGCGGGCTTATTACTGTTTCAAGTTTCAGGCCAGCAAGTGCTGAACCCAAGCACAGCCCTGTTGACATCCCACCACAACCAGAATACAGGTCAAGGAGGGATGCCGTTTTTACTGGGGTCCCATTCTCTGAATCAGCATCAGTAGAAATACCAGAATTCTCTGTGGTGTCTACAGAAAATGCAAATTGCAAAGTGAATATTGATCATAAGATGGAAGAATACAGGGGCAAATCAATTGTTTAAATTCTGGGAGTAAATAATCTGTCAACCAGTTTATCTGTCACTAATAAACCATCTAGTCATAAAGTAATCATTTTTTTTAGATCACAAGTTAACAACTTGGATTAGATTTAACATTGGAGGATCGTAGAAATTTTAGCTCAGCAACTTATGTTGGAAGTTGTATTACAAGTTCAAGTGACAAAACTCAGAACCAGACATGATTATGATCACCAAGGAATGGTGAAAGAATATCTTTTTATTAATTTTCTCAAGGCTTATGAGTTAACCGAAAAACAAAGCACCCCTTGCAATGAACTGTGGAGGAGCTAAAATAAATAAACCATAGGGTGCAAAACATGCAGCAGCAGCAGCACACAATGCACAGATCAATAGCTAGTTTGTGTAAGAGCAATGCCATGTGCAAATAATGTAAGCAAGGAACTGCAATTACCTGATGGGATGTTAGCAAATGTAGAATAAGCAACTGTATATGACATGTCATAGTATAAGTCGGTGCGAGCCACCAGTTTGGCCTTGGCTGCTGGGTCCATCTGAAATCAAGGAGAACATTGGTGAGAAACAATATATAGGTGGCGCTTTGACAATTGACAAAGTTTGAACAGTGGCACCTACATTGGGATCAACATGGATTATCTTGACCTTTGATATGATGCAATCAAGCAGATTATCATTCTTTTCCTCGGAGAGAAAGACACGCTTTGGGTCATGTGTGTGATCATTGACAAATTTGGCTCTAGATATAACCTGCAAGATGACAGTTAGTTACAAGCTATCCAGGCATTAGTACAGACAGTGCATACTGCAACAATGCTCAATCACTACGCACCGTGTCCTCTGGACGGAAGTACCAACGACAGGTAAAGTAGCTGGTCTTGTCAACACCCTCAAAAAACTCAGTTATTCTGCCAATGTAATCAGCCTCATTTTCCCCAGCCTATAAATGGCAAAAACAAATAACAATTTAAGATAGGAAGTGATTACTGAAGCATGATGAAAATACAGGAGCTCGACTATCTGATTGTTATACATTTTCCACCGAATAATGAAGTTCACAATCAGGAATAATGTGTAAACAAGCACAAACTTTGCAAGCTAGATCCACATTAAGCAGGCATTTAGAGCATCCATTATACAATCAGAAAAAGGTAAAAATGCCAGAAATGAACAGGGCATTTTTGTAAGAAAATACAGTACAAGTATCCCAGACTACGTTCATTTAAAATCCTATTTGGAAGCATTTTTATGCAAGTGCCAAACCTTTTGTATACAGGTGTAAACAATACCTAGAAATGGAAAGACATTCTGTAAGAAAATCGAGTATTCTAGAGTACATCCATTTCAAATCCTATCAGGGGCATTTTTATACATGTCAGGCCTTAGCAGTAACTAGTCAATGCAAGTGGAGCAATTTCTACTAGTATTATTTATATATAAAAAAAACAGGGCTTTCCGTCTTGCTCCGTTGAACGAGCCAAGCATCACAACCCAAGTACAGTTTCACGGAGGAAAGCAGGCACTTTTACGGTAGGAAGGTGCAGAGTGGGTCTTTTACCATGACGTAGACGTCGTCGCCCAGCGCGTAGACCACGCCATCGACCATGGCGGAGCGGTAGTGGACGCGCGCCTTCATGTCCTCCTCATCCTCCGGCCTGCACGAGAAACAAGCAATGCTCAACAACCAACCAAAATGCAAAGCCAGGGATCAGATCCGGGGCAGACTGCGCACGCACCTCTTGGGGGAGCCGCGCTGGTAGCGCTGGGGCCACTTGGCGCGGGCCTCGTCGGCGGGGACGGGCTCGCCGAGGAACTCGGGCTCCTTGTCGCCGGCGGCGACGTTCCGGGCCTTCTTGGACGGCTGCGCCACGCGCCTCTTGGCCGCCTGCCCCTCCTCCCGCGGCTGCTGCTCGCCGGAGGCGGAGGGCTCGTCCTCCTCGCCGAGGGCCAGCTCCTCCTCGTCAGGCTCCTCCGCGCACACCTCGTCCTCGGGCCGCTCCTCCGCCGCCTTCTCCTTCTTCTCCCGCGGCGCCTTGGTGGCCTTCTGCTGCTTCTTCTTGCCCGCCGCCTTGGGCGCCGGCTTCTTCTTGCCGGAGGTGGTGCCCTTGCGGGGGCGCTTGGTGACCGTGGCCTCCTCGGGCGCGGCCTTGGCGGAGGCGGAGCGCTTGCGGGAGGAGGACCGCGCGGGCGCGGCGGCCGAGGGCGGCGAGCTGGGCGGCGCCATGGGGTCGTGCGCGGTGGCTAGGGTTCCGGGGGAGGGTCCGGATCTGGGAGGGGCTTCGGCGGCTGGGGTTTGGGGTTTGGGGATTGGGATTGGAATGGGGGTGGGAGGGGGGAGGGCTGGGGGTTTTAGAACTGGAGCGGGCGGGCGGGCGGCGATGGAAATAGCGGGCGGGAGGGGGTGCCCGGAGCCCAAAATTTTGGGGCGAGCGCGTGGGGAGGGCGGGACGGTTCGAATTTTCGGGGGGATTCGGGATTTGAATTTTACCGTCTGTGGGTGTGCGTGTCCGCGCTCTGTCTTGTCGTCCCTGGGTCCGGGTGTGTGGGGCACACGCGCACCGCGGTGTGAAACAGAGCAGGGTTTTTACCCCCCGCCCCCACCAGGCACCACGGTGTGAAACTCAGAAGGGTGTGAAAGCCGTGTCAAAAAATATATGGATGTGAAAGCCTCGACAGAAGGGGAAAAAACGGAATAAGGATGTGAGAAAATGGGGAGCTCCTAATTGGCGCTTCAGGCGCCAGTTCGACCGCCGGCACCTTCGCTGCCGGCTGGGCCGGCCCCACAAGCACAAAAGCAGTCCGCCAGATCGCTCGTCTCCATTCTTTTCCTGACCATTGACTATTCTAAAATTTAAACAAATTTGAAATTTTGAAAAAGGTTCAAGAATTTGAATATGACGCTCGTGAATTTGGGAAAAGTTCACGAAGAAAATCACAAATTTGAAAAAAGCTCATCAATTTTGGAAAAAGTTTCACCTATTATGAAACAAAGTTCATCGGATTTGAAATAAATCATCAAATTTGGAATAAGCTCACCGGATTTGAAAAAAAACATCAAAATTGAAAAAAGTTCATCGGGTTTGGAAAAAAATCATTTAATTTAAAAATATCATCGAATTTCAATAAAAAACATCTAATTTGAAAAGGTTCATTGAATTTGAAAAAAGTTCATCGGATTTGGAAAAAAATCATCAAATTTGAAAAAAGTTCATCGGATTTTAAAAAGTTAATTGAATTTTAAAAACATCAAATTTGAAAAAAGTTCATCTAATTTAGAAAAAAATGAATTAAGGAAAAAAGCACGCATTTAAGAAAAGAAAACAAGAAAAAAGAAAAAAAAACTGAACTAAAGAAAAAAAATAAAAGGAAGAAACAACATAATTGTGCACAAGCGGGTTAGATAGCCTGGTGGTTGTTGTGCTTCCTTCGAACAGTGAGGTGTCCAGTTCGATCCCGTTACGTGCCTAGTTTTTGCGGGTTAAAATCCGAAGAGGGAAACTTTAGGTTGGCTGGCCCAACTCGCAGGAGCTGTGTGCACCCGTTTGCCAAATGCACTATATCGGGGCGCCTGAAGTGTCAAATAGGATGTGCCGAAAAAAAAGTGCACAATTTCTTCGAAAGGTCTCGTGAGGAAACCCCTGGTCCAGCCGGCGTGACGAAGCTGGTCGGCCGGTGACGCCGAAGCCCCCGTGCAACCGACATGTCAAAGCAGGTCGGCGTGTAAAAACATCCACTTGAAGAAGAGGTGGCACGATAATGCCGACGTAGGTCAAAGTTTGTGACGTGGACGATGTCAGCTTAATGAAGTGGGTTAGATAGCCTGGTGGTTGTTGTGCTTCCTTCGAACAGTGAGGTGTCCAGTTCGATCCCGTTACGTGCCTAGTTTTTGCGGGTTAAAATCCGAAGAGGGAAACTTTAGGTTGGCTGGCCCAACTCGCAGGAGCTGTGTGCACCCGTTTGCCAAATGCACTATATCGAGGCGCCTGAAGTGTCAAATAGGATGTGCCGAAAAAAAAGTGCACAATTTCTTCGAAAGGTCTCGTGAGGAAACCCCTGGTCCAGCCGGCGTGACGAAGCTGGTCGGCCGGTGACGCCGAAGCCCCCGTGCAACCGACATGTCAAAGCAGGTCGGCGTGTAAAAACATCCACTTGAAGAAGAGGTGGCACGATAATGCCGACGTAGGTCAAAGTTTGTGACGTGGACGATGTCAGCTTAATGAAGTGGGTTAGATAGCCTGGTGGTTGTTGTGCTTCCTTCGAACAGTGAGGTGTCCAGTTCGATCCCGTTACGTGCCTAGTTTTTGCGGGTTAAAATCCGAAGAGGGAAACTTTAGGTTGGCTGGCCCAACTCGCAGGAGCTGTGTGCACCCGTTTGCCAAATGCACTATATCGGGGCGCCTGAAGTGTCAAATAGGATGTGCCGAAAAAAAAGTGCACAATTTCTTCGAAAGGTCTCGTGAGGAAACCCCTGGTCCAGCCGGCGTGACGAAGCTGGTCGGCCGGTGACGCCGAAGCCCCCGTGCAACCGACATGTCAAAGCAGGTCGGCGTGTAAAAACATCCACTTGAAGAAGAGGTGGCACGATAATGCCGACGCAGGTCAAAGTTTGTGACGTGGACGATGTCAGCTTAATGAAGTGGCTGCGCGGCGACTCTAGTATGCCCGCCTTGTGTAATCAGTGGGGCGATGATGTTGGTGATGACTTAGACTTCGCCATGCCGAACTCTTGGTTGGCTCGCCGGATTGATGATCCAATGAGGTTGACCTCGGCTCGACAAAGCGACGACCTGTCTAGCACATGTCGGTAACCGTGGAGCAACGTGTCCGGCTGGTTTGACATTGACGTGCCGGTGAAGATCTCCTCGGAAAAAGATCAAAATTTGTGGGCACATGTTTGTGAACAAAACACGATACTTTGGAAAAAAATCCTTCAAAAAAGGATGTCCGATAACCCTTCATCAAAAAGATGAACTCAGGTTCGATTCTTCGCGCAAAAAACAAATCCGAAAATTGATGTACTCATTGGATGTTTCCCGGAGTTTGAACGGTCGAATCGAGTTGAAATTATGAGGGGTTGTTGATATAGTAATTCCGCAGCCGGTGAACGGTGGGATTTGCTAAAGGATCTCCGAGCTGGATGTTGGACCCCTCGCCCTAAACTCATCCAGATTCCTATCCAGATTCGACAGGGCTCCAGTATATCAGAGTTTGCTAGAGACTCCTCCATCGGAACGCGGCGAAATTTTCCAAGGTTGTTCTATACTCAATTCCTCACAATTCCATCAAAACAATCGTCAAAGCGACGCTCGAGGAGACAGGGATGGCGAACATGAATCCGTTGTCTAGAAAAAAAACTGATGTCAATCTGCAGACGAGCCATCGATCCTTTGCGATCACACATCGGTCTCTCAATGAAAGCACCAATGTCGGTGTCAAAACCGGCCGATCTCGGGTAGGGGGCCCTGAGCTGTGAGATCGGATCGATGGTAAGAACAGACAAAGAACACACAGTCTTTACCCATGTTCGGGCCCTCTCTATGGAGGTAAAACCCTACATCCTGCTCTTGCTTATATTATGAAAGTATCGAAGTACAGAGTTGATCTACCTCGAGATCGTAAGTTGTGGTCTAAACCCTAGGGATACTATGATGAATGTATGAATGATCTAGAATATGAGATGTCATAATTATCTATTCACTAGCCTGGCCTCGGTTTATATTATGTGTCGGAGGCCTAGGACAACAAGAGTCCTTGTCGGTGTCAAAACCGGTGGATCTCAAGTAGGGGGTCCCGAACTGTGCGTCGAGGCGGATGGTAATAGGAGGCAGGGGACACGATGTTTTACCCAGGTTCGGGCCCTCTCGATGGAGGTAAAACCCTACGTCCTGCTTGATTAATATTGATGATATGGGTAGTACAAGAGTAGATCTACCATGAGATCAGAGAGGCTAAACCCTAGAAGCTAGCCTATGGTATGATTGTTGTTTGTCCCTACGGACTAAAACCCTCCGGTTTATATAGACACCGGAGAGGGCTAGGGTTACACAGAGTCGGTTACAATGGTAGGAGATCTACATATCTGTATCACCAAGCTTGCCTTCCACGCCAAGGAAAGTCCCTTCCGGACACGGGACGAAGTCTTCAATCTTGTATCTTCATAGTCCAGGAGTCCGGCCGAAGGTATAGTTCGGCTACCCGGACACCCCCTAATCCAGGACTCCCTCAGTAGCCCCTGAACCAGACTTCAATGACGACAAGTCCGGTGCGCATATTGTCTTCGGCATTGCAAGGCGGGTTCTCCTTCAAATTCCGTGTACCTGTCGAATAATGTCCGGTTTCTTGTAAATGTAGCGCTCCTTGGCTTCTACGCCCAATAATGGCCGTCTTCCACGTGTTAAACGGATATGAAAAGTCAGGGTGTTTTCATATTTACACCCCTAGCCGCGTAAATGAGCCGCCTATTTAAGGAAACGAGGATTTAGATCCAAACCACATCTTCTCCCTTCCGCGAGTATTCATCAGAGCGTGTCCGACAGAGGTCCATTCTATCATGGCCGGCCACCGCAGCTCCTCCTCTCGCCCTTCCAGCCCTCAGCATGGAGATTGGAAGAGATGCTCCATCCCGCACAGCGAGCTAGTGATGCTCCAGACCAAGGGATTTCTCCCTCCGGCCTATATGGTCCCGGTTCGAGCCGGACTTGCCACCTATAATGGCGGAGAGCAAGCGGAGAGCGCCCACAATCCCTCCAAAGGAGAGCGGGTATGCCTTGTCCCTTACTTAATAAGAGGGCTCGGATTTCCGATTCATCCGTTTCTCCGGGGGCTCCTGGAGTTCTATGGCCTCCAGCTGCACAACCTCATGTCTGCCTCCATATTGCATATCGCGGGCTTCGTAGCCCTTTGCGAGCTGTTTTTGGGCTGCGAGGCTCATTTCGCGCTGTGGAAAAGGCTATTCTGCCTTGTGCCCCGTTCTCAGAAGGGGTCAATATATCAAGTGGGCGGAGCCGAAGTGTGGCGCATCGCCGGGACCGGATATCTATCCAGAACCCCAAAGAAGGCGTCCGAGGACTGGCCTTCGGAATGGTTTTATATAGAGAATGTCCCGCTGCCGGATCCTGTCCGGATCGGCCTCCCTAAGTTCGACAGTGCTCCCCTGAAGAAGCGCCTAAGCTGGCGTCCATGGAGCCCTCAGAGGGAAAGCGACAAGGACGTTCTTTACCTGATGGGCCGGATAAGATTGTTAGCTCATTCCGGACTGACCATGATCGGGGTTATGGCCGAATGCATCATGCGAGGGGTGCAGCCGCTTCAGTATAGAGGCCACCCCATGTGGGACTTCAATGGGGAGGACGACGCCACCCGCTACGGCCGTAAGGGGCCGAATTCGGCTGCCGCTCTACTAAAGATCTTGTCCACTTTGTACAAGGGAGAAGAGGAGGAATTTCTCCGCGTCAACCCACAGGGTGGATTTTCTATGTACAATCCCCCAAGCTGGGTAAGTGGTCACTGTCGGTGTCAAAACTGGCAGATCTCGGGTAGGGGGTCCCGAACTGTGCGTCTAGGCCAGATGGTAACAGGAGGCAAGGGACACGAAATTTTACCCAGGTTCGGGCCCTGTTGATGGAGGTAAACCCTAGATGCTAGCCTATGGTATGATTGTTGTTTGTCCCTACGGACTAAAACCCTCCGGTTTATATAGACACCGGAAAGGGTTAGGGTTACACAAAGTCGGTTACAATGGTAGGAGATCTACATATCCGTATCGCCAAGCTTGCCTTCCACGCCAAGGAAAGTCCCTTCCGGACACGGGACGAAGTCTTCAATCTTGTATCTTCATAGTCCAGGAGTCCGGCTGAAGGTATAGTCCGGCCATCCGCACACCCCCTAATCCAGGACTCCCTCAGTAGCCCCTGAACCAGGCTTCAATGACGACGAGTCCGGCGCGCAGATTGTCTTCGGCATTGCAAGGCGGGTTCCTCCTCCAAGTACTTCATAGAAGATTTTGAACACAAAGATAGTGTCCGGCTCTGCAAAATAAGTTTCCACATATTGCCATAGAGAGAATAATATTTACACAAATCTAATCTGCTGACGTATTCCGTAGCGTGACATCGCACCACGGCCAAGCCTTTATTCGAATCGTTTTATTGTCCCACCTCAGCGTGTCATGCGAGGCGGTTTCCTTGGCACATCTCGTCGAAGCAGAGATCGTGTCCCCTTATTCCGGGATTCTCATCAATACGGGCGTGGGTAACCCAACCGCTTCTAGGACTCCTAGACTATAGGCAAGTCCAAACGGCCACGGAGAGGACGCTTGATATTCACCCTCTTTATAAAGGGACAAGGCTTTTATTTTTTCCCTCCCGTGCTCAATCGAATCCTTCCCCCACCTCAAGCTCAAACACCCAAAGTTCAGGTCAGGTGCTCCGAACCTCCAATCATGTCCGGATCTAGCCTTCAAGGCCGATGGGTGCCTTCCTCCGTTATGGAAGAAGACATCAAAAAGTTGAGGGAGGCCAGATATCTGACCGTCGAGATTTTGCATTGGCTGCCTACCCGAGGGCAGGCCGTCCCCTCCCCCGAACCCAACGAGAACGTCGTGTTCGTCTCACACTTCCTCCGAGGTCTAGGCCTTGCTCTGGATCCTTTCGTCAGGGGTTTGATATTTTATTATGGGCTAGATTTCCATGATCTAGCTCCGGACTCCTTTCTTCATATCACGACATTTATTGTCGTGTGTGAGGCCTTCCTCCGGGTTACCCCTCACTTTGGCCTATGGCTCAAGAACTTTGAAGTAAAGCCGAAGATGATCGAGGGGCAACATGCAGCGTGTGGAGGTGCCTCAATATGCAAGATGACGGGAGCTCCATGGCCCAAAGGTTCCATTCCAGAGGTTTCTGAATTGTGGCACAGGAGTGGTTCTACATCACGGCTCCTAGAAGTGCCAAGTGGGCGGCCGCCCCTGTTTTCTGCTCGGGCCCTCCACCACAACTGATGTCATGGATCAGCAGAGGCCTGAGCTGGGGTCCAGCCAAGGACGTGCCTATACTGCAAAGCCGCATTCGAGATCTCTTCAATGGAGATTTTAGTTTGGTTGCGGTAATACAAGTTATGCTGGTTCGTCAAGTCCAGCCTTGCAAACACCGGGCCCTTCGCTTGTGGGAGTTCAATCCCGAGGGACCGCGTGTCATTCAAAATTTCCTCGGCCTGATGCACGAAGAGATGTACAAGTCATTCTTCGGACCTCAGGTAGAGTGTCCAGAAATCACCGAGGACGTGGGCCTGAGCAGTAACCGCGCCACTGAACAGGTAAGGAATCTTCCGACCGAACATACCATCTCTCATTTGTTACGAAGTTATTTCTGAGAGTTCACTTTTTGACCAGGACTGGCTAACAAAGGCGAAGTTGATTCGGCGTTCGGCCCCCCTCCCCGAGGGTTTGGACAATCCGGTATTGGAAAAGATGCTCCAGGTCGCACCTTGCCCGGAGCCCTTGAAGGAAGATACCGGGGAGGATAATACGGGAGGACGTGGGCCCCCAACACTGCCCATTCTAACCGAGGGAGTGAGCGTCTCCATGAAGGAAGACGACCGGAGGAGGAAAAGGATTGCGCCCGGGGATTCGGGAGCCGAAGCTTCCAAATGGGAGAAGAAGTCTCCCACAGAGGGTCCTACCTTGGGGGGTGCTTTTGCCGCACAAAGTCCGCGGGGGGGATCAATTCTCCAGCGAGTCGTAAGTGACCCGAAATACTTTAATAGTACAGGTATGCCATCTTTTTCTTCTGAGAAAATAACCACCGCATATATCTTTGCAGTTCGGGCCTTAGCCCCTCTCAAATGAGCTCGTCTTCGGGGGATCTTCTTCCAGAGATGATGGAGAGCGAAACGCCTTCTCCGGACTCCTCCGCTCCGGAAGCGGGCGACCCTGAAGTGTCGTCGCGGAGGGCCTCTTCGAGTCCTGTTAGGCCAGAAGATAATCCCATTGACCCCCGAAGCTCCCAGTGTCCGGCTCCCAAAGAGAGCGGACAAAAGAGTCCGGCACCGTCTGGTGTGCGATCGGATGTTCTGAGGGAGTTGGTGGGGCGAGCGGCCATCTCAGATGAACACCGTGTGCTGATGAATACGGTGATGGAGAGAATCTTGTCCGTCGAAAGCGTATTGCATGAAGCTTTTATGAGTCTACTGACAGGCTTTGAGGTACGTAAAATAATGTATGATAATCCTGCACATGCTAGGTGTGCCCTGTGTAGATAGTAGCCCATGAGACTCTGGTTGTCGTCGGAAACGACGACGAATAGAGGATCATATTCCCAGGTAATAACCATACTGCCTCTATGTGCAGGTGATGGAAGCTCCGGTGGCTAGCCGGACTAGTGAGTTTGCCCATTTAAAACGGCAGTTGGATGCGGCAGACGCCGACATCGAGCTTGTTAACAAAAGGCTTGGCGAGGCACATGGTAAGTGTCATTATCTGGTAAACGCCACCTAGTAAGAGCAGCATGATGCCAGTATCTTTAATATGTTGTGACTGTAGATGGAGCTGCCACTGTTGAAGCCTTGCGGGCAGAACTTGCCCGAGCCAAGGAACAAGCGAGGTTTGGTAATGCGACTGCTTTGAAGGCGGCCGAAGAGTTGAAAGCCGAGAAGGCCACACATGGCGAGAGCCGAGATAAGATGGCCAAGATGGCCATAGAATTAAAAGCCGCCGCCGATCGTTGCCGGGTTCTTGAAAAGGAAAACTTAGCGAAGGCATCGGACCTTGAGAAGGCTGCTGCGACGAGAAAAGACATCTGCTCTACTATGAGGGCGAAGAAGGAGGAGCTGCGGGAAGCCGGGGATATTGTAGCTGGGAAATCCTTTATGTTGCGGAGGAAGTTCGGAGATCCACGGTATGCCTCTCTGGATCGCCTGTGGAGCTCGGAGGATGTGTATATGGATTTGGCGGCAAGCGCTGCCGATGCGGCCAAGTACTTCCAGGGTCAGATGGACCGTGAAGTGGACCAGCTGTTTTGGACACAATTCCATTCTCCCGAGCGTCCGCTTTCATTGACTGACCAATTAGCCGAATGGGCCGAACTGAATAGGTTGTCCGGACTCGCCATGAGGTCTGTTGTGGATCAGCTATGGCCGGAAAGGCCAAAACCGAATAGCTATTTCAGCTTGGTGCAGCAGTTCCTTGACGTGGTGCTCCGCATTAATGCGATGAAGAGGTCGGCGTGCATAGAGGGCTCACGGATGGCCTTTGCCCGTGTTAAAGCATACTGGGCGGAGATGGATGCCACCACTGTTGCAGCGCGGGATTCGGCCATAGGTCGAATGGCTGCTGAGCACTACTTTGAAGAAGTTTTTGAGGGTGCTCGTTTGATAGAGACCCAGTGCTCAAAAAATATTATGTTTGAGTGATATGTAATCTCGTTGTAAGCGAAATGATTTTATAAATTTTTATAAGGCTATTTTTATACTTTTGCCTGAAAGTAATATGATGCCTCCTGGGCGGCCGTTTATGTATACATGTGTATAACCTGAAAGATTGCAGTCGTCGGCTTCAACCCCCACGCATATAATGCGAAGGTGTTCGCAGAAACGCGCATTCACACTTAACCCAACGTCTTGGTCCTATTAAGGAGGTAATAGCGGAGCGAGCGAGGCAACCAGACTATAATGCTTTAACACTTTCACTTAGCCATAGGAGTTTGACAGTGGGGCTACTAGATAGACCCTGGTGGCTCCGCACTCTCCCGATCCCGGGGTGCGTACATGCCTGGCCGGAAAGCGACCGTTCGTTAAGGCAGAGGAATTCTAACATTCCCATGGGTCATCAAGTGGTTGACCAGTCTCACACTAGATCATGACAGTAAGTTTTCGGCTTTCTCTACTGAGGTGCTCGTCCGGATGAACCAGGGCACAATCGCAGTAGTTCTCTTGGTGCTACCTTAGCCGGTAAAGCGGAACATAAGGCACCAAAACACAGGAGCCGTGCAAACCCAACATTTGACCAAAGACAATGATTCGGAGCAGATGCATATAGGGCCAAACTAGCGACGCCGAACACTCCCTAAGGTATTCGGTCTTTGTGGTATAAACCGGGCCTAAATAATGGCCTTTGTAAGAAGCCCCTTGTGTCCAGGTACATGCATTGTTCTGGCGTGGCCACATGCCAAGACGTCAGCATCCTTCTCAACGGTGGATATGTATCAACAAGAGACAGTAAAAAAGGTTTACGCAGGGTCTTAATCTAAAAAGAATCCTTGGGGCGGGTCCCTGCTGCACGTCTGCGCCTGTGTCTCCGTTGTGCCGTATCCTGGACGGGTGTAGCACGATGATCGTCTGTAAAAGAGAGGAATTTAGGTGAAAAAGTTGTCGTGCAAAAAGATAGTTTTTAAAGAAACCATGTATAATTCAAGATGAGAAGAAATTGCCACTTGTCTGCGCGCGTTGAGCCCCTTGTATTGACAAATAGGGGTGTGACCATTTATTCGGTATAAATAGCGGCGCCGGACTTGATTAGTTGTGTCTGAGGTCTTGACGACCTATTGGATGCTTTCACTGGTCCGGGCGCCTTTAGTGTGCGGCTGCCAAGGCAGCCGCACTCTCTTCGGCGCGTAGAGATCGCTTGATACTTCCATTCACTGAAATGATGCCACATGGACCGGGCATCTTGAGTGTGAGGGAGGCGTAGTGTGGTATTGCATTAAAGCGAGCGAAAGCTTCGCGTCCGAGCAGTGCTTGATAGCCACTTTGGAACGAAGCGATGTGGAAGGTTAAATGCTCGCGACGGAAGTTATTGGGGGAGCCGAATATAACTTGTAGTAGGAGGGAGCCCGTACAACGAGCCCCTGGGCCTGGTGTTACTCCTTTAAAGGTAGTATTGCTATGGCGAATTTTTGTTGGGTCTAACCCCATCCCGCGGATTGTATCCTGATATATTAGGTTTAGATTGCTGCCACCGTCCATCAAGACTCGTGTGAAGTGATATCCGCCAATTACTGGGTCTAATACCAGGGCAGCCCATCCTGCGCGTCGGATACTTGCTGAGTATTCGCGATGGTCGAAAGTGATCAGTTGAGACGACCAGTGGCAGGACTTCGCGGTGACAGGTACTTGGGTATATTTTCCTAGGAGTGCCGCGTTGTTTTTTCCCTTGATCACGTGTAACACGTTTACTGTTTTGACTTCTGGTGGAAATTTCTTTTGTTCCCCAGTGTCTTGCTTGGGAGGCTCGTCCTCGTCTTCACTTGGTGTATCCTCCCCCTTGTGTACGGCGTTGAGCTTGCCGGACTATTTGAAGACCCAACATTCTTTGTGGGTATGATTAGCAGGTTTACCAGGGGTACTATGGATCTGACATACTTGGTCCAGAATTTTGTTGAGGCTGGACAGTTCATCCCTGGTGCCTTTAGAGGGCGGCTTTTGACCTGGCCGAGAGCTTTTGAATCCGGCGTTTACTGCCGTGCCCTTCGTGCTGTCTTCTTGATTCCGGTGTTTGTTATTGCTGTTGCACCGTGATTTCCCATTTCCATCTCTAACTTCAGATGTACTGGGGTCGCTGGTGCTGCATATGGCTAGCCAGCTATCCTCACCCGCGCAAAAGCGGGTCATGAGGCTTGTTAATGCGGCCATCGTTCTCGGCTTGTTTTGGCCGAGGTGTCTGGCGAGCCATTCGTCACGGACGCTATGCTTAAAAGCTGCCAAGGCTTCGGCGTCCGGATAATCGACAATCTGGTTCTTTTTAGTAAGAAACCTGTTCCAAAGCTTTCGGGCTGACTCTCCGGGCTGTTGAGTTATATGACTCAAATCGTCCGCATCTGGAGGTCGGACATAAGTCCCTTGAAAATTTGCCCGAAAGGCGTCTTCGAGCTCTTCCCAACTTCCAATGGAGCTTTCGGGGAGGCCTTTAAGCCAGTGACGAGCTGGCCCTTTGAGCTTGAGGGGTAAGTACTTGATGGCGTGGAGATCATCTCCTCGAGCCATATGGATATGAAGGATGTAGTCCTCAATCCAGACCCCAGGGTCTGTTGTTCCGTCGTATGTCTCTATGTTTATGGGTTTCAACCCCTCTGGAAATTCATGGTCCAGCACCTCATCGGTGAAACATAGGGGGTGTGCGGCACCCCTGTAGCTGGGTGTACCGCGTTGTTCGGATGTTTGTTGTGTTGCATTGTATGCTGGGGCGTGCTTGCGTGGTCCATAGATGGATCTTGTTGCGCCGTCCTTTGGGTGTGAGCCCTCGCATGGGTCGCGTGTTGTATTGTGAGAGGTGTTGTATGCCGCTCTGTGTTGGTAGAGGGGTCGTCTATCCGGCCAAGTGGCTGCTTTGATATTTGGTTGTGGGGGGTCTGAGGCCTCCTCATCAAATTCGGGTAGCAACTTCCGCTTTGGGTAGCTCTTGGAGGGGCGATTGTCGCCGTACCTCGCTGTTGTGTTGAGTATTTTACTCCATCTGATTTGGAGTGTGTCTTTGTAGGATCGAAAGTATGTCTAGAGGGGGGGTGATTAGACTACTTGACCAAATAAAAACTTAACCTTTTCCCAATTTTAGTTCTTGGCAGATTTTAGCTATTTTGGGACAAGTCAAGCAATCATCACACAATTCAAGCAAGCATGCAAAGAGTATATTGGCAACGGAATGTAAAGCATGCAACTTGCAAGAATGTAAAGGGAAGGGTTTGGAGAATTCAAACGCTATTGGAGACACGGATGTTTTTCCCGTGGTTCGGATAGGTGGTGCTATCCTACATCCACGTTGATGGAGACTTCAACCCACGAAGGGTAACGGTTGCGCGAGTCCACACAGGGCTCCACCCAAAGGTAACGGTTGCGCGAGTCCACACAGGGCTCCACCCACGAAGGGTCCACAAAGAAGCAACCACCCAGAAAGGGTCCATGAAGAAGCAACCTTGTCTATCCCACCATGGCCATCGCCCACACAGGACTTGCCTCACTAGCGGTAGATCTTCACGAAGTAGGCGATCTCGTTGCCCTTACAAACTCCTTGGTTCAACTCCACAATCTTGTCGGAGGCTCCCAAGTGACACCTAGCCAATCTAGGAGACACCACTCTCCAAGAAGTAACAAATGGTGTGTAGGTAATGAACTCCTTGCTCTTGTGCTTCAAATGATAGTCTCCCAAACACTCAACTCTCTCTCATAGGATTTGGATTTGGTGGAAAGAAGGTTTGAGAGGAAAGCAACTTGGGAAGGCTAGAGATCAAGATTCATATGGTAGGAATGGAATATCTTGGTCTCAACACATGAGTAGGTGGTTCTCTCTCAGAACATATGAGTTGGAATGGTGTGTGTGTTCTGATGGCTCTCTCATCGAATGAGGAGGAGGTGGAGGGGTATATATATAGCCTCCACACAAAATCCAACCGTTACACAGTTTTCCAATCTCGGTGGGACCGAATCAATAAACTCGGTCGGACCGAAAATGTAAACCTAGTGACCGTTAGTGATTTTCGGTGGGACTGACATGCAACTCGGTAGGACCGATATGGTTAGGGTTTGGGCATAACGTAATCTCGGTGAGACCGATTACACAAACTCGGTGAGACCGAATTTGGTAATTAGCTAACCAGAGAGTTGGTCAGGCAAACTCGGTGGGACCGTTTTGCTCTTTCGGTGGGACCGAGTGGAACTCGGTGAGACCGAAAAGTTACAAAGGGGAAACACTGAGTTTACATTGCAATCTCGGTGGGACCGATTCGCTCTTTCGGTGAGACCGAAAAGTTACGAAAGGGAAACAGAGAGTTTGCAACCCCATCTCGGTGAGACCGAGATCCTTATCGGTAGAACCGAATTGCTAGGGTTTGGCAGTGGCTTATGACAAGTGAAACTCGGTGGCGCCGGATAGGAAGAATCGGTAGGACCGAGTTTGGCTTAGGGTTTAGGTCATATGTGGATATGGGAAACTAGCTGAGGGTTTTGAAGCATATCACTAAGCACATGAAGCAAGAGGCTCATTAAGCAACACCTCATCCCTCCTTGATAGTATTGGCTTTTCCTAAAGACTCAATGTGATCTTGGATCACCAAAATATAAAATGAAGAGTTTTGAGCTTTTGAGCTTGAGCCAATCCTTTTTCCTTAGCATTTTGAGGGTTCCACTTTCACATCCATGCCATGCCAATCATTGAGCTTTCCTGAAATAATCATCTTGAAATAGCATTAGCTCAATGAGCTATATGTTGTTATGAATTACCAAAACCACCTAGGGATAGTTGCACTTTCAATCTCCCCCTTTTTGGTAATTGATGACAACATATAGATCAAAGCTTCGACAAATGATAATAAGCATGAAATATATCATCGCTTTGAGAAGTATGTGATAAGTAAGAGCTCCCCCTAAATTTGTGCATATTTAAAAATTTGCTTTGGACTGCAAATGCACAAGGAGTTAGAGTCATGGGTTACTCTTCCATGTCACATACATCTTGGTGGAGCGCTTAAAATGATAAGAATGAAATACATGCACTCATCACCAAGAATAATGAATAATCTCATAAGATAGATAAGATAATAGCATTAAGCAAGCATTAAGTGTAGCTTATGATCAAACACATGATCATCAATGTCTCACAAATAATGACGTAGTATCTCAAGCACTCAAAAGCAAACGAGTTCGAAAAACCACCAAATAAAGCAAGAGAGAAAAGCAACACTCTCTCTCGAAGCCTATGATCTATACATCTTCTCCCCCTTTGGCAACAAGTTACCAAAAAGTTCCTAGAAAATGCATAGCACTAGATCGACGCTCAAGCTTGATCTTCAGGTGGTGGTGGAGTCCGGATCACTCCAAGGACGAAGGCTTCGGTAGATGCTGAAGTAGACGCTGGAGTTGGAGCTGAAGTAGATGCTGGAGCTGGTGGAACTGAGGCTGTGGCTGGTGCTGAGGTGGTGGCTCTTGTGTCAGCAACTGGCACGGCAGACGACCTCGGACCTCTTGGCACTCTGGCAAAGGCATGAGTAGTAGTCCTGCCTCTCCTCTCCTGCATGTCCTCCTGGAGCTGCTCCACTGCAGACTGAACTTCTGTTACTTTGACATCCAGGTCATAGAACTTCTGTTCCATGATTCTCTCTAGGCTCTGCTGATTCTGAGTGAGGGTGGCCAGACTTTGCTCAATCCTCAGCGTGGATGCAATCAAGTAACCAAGCTGCTCTTGTTTAGTCTTCAGGAAATACTCAGATGCCTCCTCTTGAGTTGCAATCTTGGCAGCTTTCTCCTTCCTCGCCTTCTCCTTCTTTGCGTAAGCTTGTGCAGACGATGGCTCGTTCTCAGTCATCACAACTTCATTGTTCTCAAAATCTGGACGGATGGGCAAATGTTCCTTGTCCAATAAATATATGCCCGTGCCCATCTTGGAGTTGATGAGCTCCTGAATCTGAGGGGCATATCCGCAGCTCCTCTTCTGGTCTGCTGCAGTCCTCTTGATTGTTTCCACTATGAGGCTCATCACCTTGAACTTCTGGGGCACATCAAACACATGTAGCAAGTTGATAGAATGGCCTCTGATCATCTTGTGATCACCTGACTTAGGCAATAAGGTGTGCCTCAAGATCCAATTGATAGTCGGGAGCCATGACAGAAGGTAATGTACTGAGCCAAACTTGGAAGTATCAAGTGCTTCATTTGGGATCTCCTTGTACATATTTGACATTGAGTTGTGGTCCATCTTCTTCTTGGCATAGATGTCCATGTCATCATCATGCTCCTCTGGGGCATTAATCAACGTTGCCCATTCCTCAACAGTGGATTGGTA
Organism: Triticum urartu; assembly: GCF_056163025.1. Lineage (NCBI taxonomy): Eukaryota > Viridiplantae > Streptophyta > Magnoliopsida > Poales > Poaceae > Triticum > Triticum urartu. The sequence goes on along the minus strand of NC_141878.1, from coordinate 579,481,230 downwards.
CCTCGTACCCTCAGACATCCATGTGATCCTCCCATCTGGATAAAAGTGAGCTGTGGAGTAGAACTGCATGATGAGTTCCTCGTTCCACTTTGTGAGCTTCTGCCCAACAAAGTCAGCTACTCCACAAGCTATGAAGCTGTCTTGCACTCCAGGATAGTGCTCCTCATTGTCCTTGATGTATGTCCAATCAACCCATCGCATATCATAGACAATGGGCTTCTTATCTAGCAGCACTGTCTCATAAAAATCCTGCTGCTCCTTGGTGTGAAACCTGTAGTCCACGGCAGTCCTTCTCCTTGAAGCATATGGGTCTGCTTCTCTCCACTTCCTCAGCCCTGAATCTCTCCTGAGCTTCATGTCCTCAGCCACAGGATGAGCATCGTTGTGGTCTGGGATCTTGGGCTTTAGCTTCCTTAGGACATTCTCTTCCTCTTCTTCAGCAACAGTCTCAGGCACTGGGGCCTTGTTCTTCTTAGCTGCAGGGATGCTTCTTGTGTTCCTCTTTGGCTTTGGCTTTGGAGCTGGCTTGGCCTTGGAAGCAGCTCCTCCTAATTTTATGGCATCTCTCATTAGCTTGGGTGCCTTGGGTGCTGGTGCAGCTACTTCTTCTTATTCTTCCTCTTCCATGATGGAAGCTTTGCCAAGCACTCTAGCCACAGTCTTCTTCACCCTTTCCTTTCTTTTCTTGCTCTCAGCTGCAACTGGCTCTATGGGCTTCTGAGTTGACATTCTGGCCTTTGACATTGGCTGCCTGCCTGCTGGCCTTTTGATTTTCAGGCCTGGCTTAGTGCCTTGAGCTGGCTCAACTCTCTTGGAAGTGGCCTCTTCCTCTGCCACATAGTCTTCATCTTCGGAATCAGAAGTCCTCTTCTTTCTCTGTCTCGTGGCAGCTTTTGGCAAGTTGCTAGGAGTGCCCCTGCTGCCTTCATCAGAAGAGCTGGAGGGACTAGTGCCCTCACTCATCACCACTTGTTGTTCTGACAGATTCTGGCTATCACTCTGGTCTGACATGCTGCAAGCTCTGACTGCTGACCCTGTGAACAGATTATAGATGAGGTAGAAAGGATGAGCATCACAAAATGCAGAGATTTTTGCAAAAAGAATGATCCAAAAACTCAGTTTTAGTTTCCTACTGAAATCATCTCGGATCTACCGATTTTCAAACTCGGTGATACCGAAGCAGTTTTGGAACCTAAACTAGTGAACTCGGTAGGACCGAGTCACAGTTCGGTGGCACCGAGACTGCTAGGGTTTCACAGAGTTCCAAAATCGGTCACACCGATAAGTAATTCTCGGTCAGACCGAGTCTCACTTGTGCAATGGCATAAGCCAAATCAGTGGGACCGAGTTTTTCAACTCGGTGGGTCCGAGATGGTTTCGGCGGAAACCTAAACCTAGAATTTTCGAATCAAACCTAATCTACGGGCGTTTTGACTGGATAGAAGTTTATCAAACGTGGCTAGAATCAATATGATCACAATGTGCTAGGAATCAGATTGAGGAATAGCACAAAGATCAAGTCCATACCCTAGTTCGGCGGGGACTTGCTACGGCGGCAACGGCGGGGCAGAATTCCCGTTGACGGCGACGGAGACCAGCGACTGGAGGCGGCTGGCGGCGAGAAGACGATCCAGAGACCACGAGGGCAGAGCAGGCTATCGCGCGGGCGAAGGGGTTCGGAGAAATTTCCAAATTTTGCCCGTGACTATATATAGCCCGACCCTGTCGGTGTGACCAAGTGGAACGACTCGGTGGCACCGAGATTCATAACTGCGTGCAGTTACTGAAACTCGGTGTGACCGAAAGGTTCAAATCGGTTGCACCGAGATCGAAAACCTAGATCAACTTAATGATCTCGGTAGGACCGAAAGTGGAGTATCGGTCAGACCGAGAATCATAAAGAGGTTTTGGAAGTTTAAGTCTATGACGAATCGGGGACTCCGAGCGCTCCTCACACAGAGTGGTTCGAATCTGACTTGATCAAATTTTGTGATGCAGCACGAATAGAATTTGAGACGAGAAAAGCATAGATAGCTAGAGGAGGTTCTTAGGCATTCTTGTCCATCCACTTGGCAAAAGAAGATAAAACCAAACAATCAAAACAACAAGTGGATGTCCTCGAATGAGTAAAATATGCAACCAGCATGCTCACACAATAAGATGGCAAATGAAATATGTGACAAGGCATGCACAACCAATTCTAGCATCTATCAAGCAATTTGCGATGACTAGGTCATCTATATATGAGTATATTGACTTAGGAGTCAGGTGAGAACACTTGATCATATGTCATACTCATCGTTTAAGCTCAAGTGGGGTTACCACTTTTACATAAAGCATTGTTGTGTTCACATCTTTAGAGTTGCTTTAGCTCAAGTCTTAGAGTAAAGCTCCCCCTAGATGTGATATCCCCCCTAAGAGGGATGAACTAACCTTGGGTTTTGTCGATGATGACTTCATGTAGATATTGAAGATGTGGATGCTCAATGTTGATGTAGATCTCTTGGAGCTATCCATTTGAGTGAATTGCACTTTGAATACCTACATGGGTTAGTCCCACAAGGAACAAACAAGGATATCCATAGACATAGAGTGATGCACACAAAAGATGATGTCCATGAAAACTTTTAGGTTACCTTGTCCCTTGTCTTACCAACAAGAGGGTTTGTGACTCCTTGAACTAGTGCAAGATGTGGAAGTTGATTGCACTTGTTCTTGCCAAAATGATAAGAGTGAAGTATGTTGGCGGAGTCACCCTCAAGAACTCTCTAGTTCTTCTTCTTTTGGATCCACATCATCTTGATGGGAATCCTTGGAGTTGTAGTCGTACTTGATGAAGTGGAACTTGAAGTAGTCTTGGGAATCCACTTGACTAAGGTCTTAGGAGCTTCTTCAAATGCATCAATTTCCTCTTGAAGCTTGTCCTTGCCTTTTTGCTCGTAGTCTTGTGGTGGAAGATCATCTTGAGCTTGTGTCCCCTTGAAAGAAGCATCATACTTCTCTTGTTGAGGGACAAACTTTGTCTTGGGGTATTGATCTTCTTCCCACTCAACTCCATTGGCATTGAACTTTCGTTCAAAACCAACACCTTGATTCTTCCGGTGCATTCCTTGCTTGCGCACAATTTCCTCGAATTGCTTACTCCCGGCAAGGCTTTTGTACACTCCTTTCTCTATAATTCCCTTCAATAAGCTATTTTCTTGCTCAAGTGTAACTTGGCTAAGAGAATCATTAGTGGAATCAAGAGAACTGCTAGAAGCAACAATATTGGATTTAGCATGATCATTGTTACTACTAGAGGAAGAATCTTTCTTGTTACTAGACTTGACTTGAGGCATGTAAGTAGATAAGAGTAAACGCTTGGCAATGTAAGAAGAACTTTTCTTGCGGAGATCATCATTGATTGCCTTTAAGAACTCATGCTCTTGCTCAAGATTGAGCTTTTCAAAGCGTAATTTCTCATGAGCTCTTAAAAGTTCTCGATGATCTTCGAAGATAGTGTCATGAGCTAACTTAAGAGTTTTTAGTTCTTTAGTTAGAGCCTCAATCTTCTCCTTATCATTGTCATTCGTTTTATCTTGATTAGCATGATTAATTGGTCTTTCATCATAGTATTCATCACTAGAGTTGTCAACAAGCAAATCATCACCTAACAAGTCATCTTCATCACTATTGAAATCAACATACTCGGGGTGTGTTACCTTAGGACCTTTGGCCATGAAGCATCTTCCAATTCCTTCATTTGGTGAGTCAAATATGTCGTAGGAGTTGGTTGACACAAGTGCTAGACCGGCAACACCTTCATCTTGAGTATCTTCGGAGTCGGAGTGATAACTTCTCTCGGAGTGTCTGTCGGAGTCGGAGCCGGATACCCATTCACCAACATGAGCTTGATGTCTTCTTCTTGTGTAGCTCCTTGATGATTTTTCCTTCCTTTCCGAATCCTTGCTTCTCCGTGAGTATCTTCGTTCATAATGATCATCTCTACTCCTTCTCTCTCTTGGTGGTGATTCTTTGCTTCTTCTTCTTGGAGAATCTTCTCTTCTCTTGTAGGGAGCTGTACACTCATTGGAATAGTGTCCGGGTCTTCCACAATTGTAGCAGTTTCGCTCTCGACTAGAAGATCTTTTGTCATTGTAGGACCTTGACTTGAAGCTTCTATCTTTGCTTCTACTCTTGTAGAACTTGTTGAAGTTCTTCACCATTAAGCTCAATTCTTCATTGAAGTCTTGTTTCTCACTTGATGATGTAGGGGCTTCACATGAGGCTTTATAGGCACCACTTGATTTGTTGTGAAGTTCCTCTTTATCCTTAAGTGACATCTCATGAGCAACAATTCTTCCAATCACCTCCGTTGGCTTGAGATCTTTGTAATTTGGCATCATTTGGATCAATGTGCACACGGTATCATATTTTCCATCCAAGGCTCTTATAATCTTCTTGATGATGAATCTATCGGTCATCTCTTCACTTCCTAAGCCGGCAATCTCATTTGTGATGAGAGCAAGCCTAGAGTACATTTCAGCGACACCTTCACCATCCTTCATCTTGAACTTGTCAAGTTGGCTTTGAAGCACATCCAACTTGGATTCCTTGACGGAGTCGGTACCTTCGTTCATATCAATCAAAGTGTCCCAAATTTCCTTTGCATTCTCAAGACGGCTGATTTTGTTGAATTCTTCGGGGCACAATCCGTTGAAGAGAATATCACAAGCTTGAGCATTGTATTGCAACATCTTCAACTCATCCGCGGTAGCTTCACGGTTTGGTTCTCTCCCATCAAAGAAGTCACCTTGCAAACCAACACACACAATAGCCCAAACGGCGGGGTTATGTCCAAGAATATGCATTTTCATTTTATGCTTCCAACTAGCAAAATTAGTACCATCAAAGTAAGGACCTCTACGGTGATAATTTCCTTCGCTAGACGCCATACTCTCCTAGGTTGTGAAACCAAGGCTATGACCACCAAAAGCTATGGAGATCAAGCAAATGGAGACCAAAGCTCTGATACCACTTGTAGGATCGAAAGTATGTCTAGAGGGGGGTGATTAGACTACTTGACCAAATAAAAACTTAACCTTTTCCCAATTTTAGTTCTTGGCAGATTTTAGCTATTTTGGGACAAGTCAAGCAATCATCACACAATTCAAGCAAGCATGCAAAGAGTATATTGGCAGCGGAAAGTAAAGCATGCAACTTGCAAGAATGTAAAGGGAAGGGTTTGGAGAATTCAAACGCTATTGGAGACACGGATGTTTTTCCCGTGGTTCGGATAGATGGTGCTATCCTACATCCACGTTGATGGAGACTTCAACCCACGAAGGGTAACGGTTGTGCGAGTCCACACAGGGCTCCACCCAAGGGTAACGGTTGCGCGAGTCCACACAGGGCTCCACCCACGAAGGGTCCACGAAGAAGCAACCACCCACAAAGGGTCCACGAAGAAGCAACCTTGTCTATCCCACCATGGCCATCGCCCACACAGGACTTGCCTCACTAGCGGTAGATCTTCACGAAGTAGGCGATCTCGTTGCCCTTACAAACTCCTTGGTTCAACTCCACAATCTTGTCGGAGGCTCCCAAGTGACACCTAGCCAATCTAGGAGACACCACTCTCCAAGAAGTAACAAATGGTGTGTAGATAATGAACTCCTTGCTCTTGTGCTTCAAATGATAGTCTCCCAAACACTCAACTCTCTCTCATAGGATTTGGATTTGGTGGAAAGAAGGTTTGAGAGGAAAGCAACTTGGGAAGGCTAGAGATCAAGATTCATATGGTAGGAATGGAATATCTTGGTCTCAACACATGAGTAGGTGGTTCTCTCTCAGAACATATGAGTTGGAATGGTGTGTGTGTTCTGATGGCTCTCTCATCGAATGAGGAGGAGGTGGAGGGGTATATATATAGCCTCCACACAAAATCCAACCATTACACAGTTTTCCAATCTCGGTGGGACCGAATCAATAAACTCGGTCGGACCGAAAATGTAAACCTAGTGACCGTTAGTGATTTTCGGTGGGACTGACATGCAACTCGGTAGGACCGATATGGTTAGGGTTTGGGCATAACGTAATCTCGGTGAGACCGATTACACAAACTCGGTGAGACCGAATTTGGTAATTAGCTAACCAGAGAGTTGGTCAGGCAAACTCGGTGGGACCGTTTTGCTCTTTCGGTGGGACCGAGTGGAACTCGGTGAGACCGAAAAGTTACAAAGGGGAAACACTGAGTTTACATTGCAATCTCGGTGGGACCGATTCGTTCTTTCGGTGAGACCGAAAAGTTACGAAAGGGAAACAGAGAGTTTGCAACCCCATCTCGGTGAGACCGAGATCCTTATCGGTAGAACCGAATTGCTAGGGTTTGGCAGTGGCTTATGACAAGTGAAACTCGGTGGCGCCGGATAGGAAGAATCGGTAGGACCGAGTTTGGCTTAGGGTTTAGGTCATATGTGGATATGGGAAAGTAGTTGAGGGTTTTGAAGCATATCACTAAGCACATGAAGCAAGAGGCTCATTAAGCAACACCTCATCCCTCCTTGATAGTATTGGCTTTTCCTAAAGACTCAATGTGATCTTGGATCACCAAAATATAAAATGAAGAGTTTTGAGCTTTTGAGCTTGAGCCAATCCTTTTTCCTTAGCATTTTGAGGGTTCCACTTTCACATCCATGCCATGCCAATCATTGAGCTTTCCTGAAATAATCATCTTGAAATAGCATTAGCTCAATGAGCTATATGTTGTTATGAATTACCAAAACCACCTAGGGATAGTTGCACTTTCAGTCTTGCGCAGCCTTGAGCCTTTGCTTCTACTTTTTAAGACTCCTCGCGGTGGCAACAAGCCTTTTACGGGCATTCTGCTGCTCCGGGTGCCTGTCCGGCGTTATGTCGTCCGGACCATTATCCTTGATAGAATTTGTTTGTTCGGTTTGATTATCCGGATTGCCGTTGTTTGGCAGCGGTTTGCCCTACTCCAGCGCTGGGTCTGTGTGATCGTTATTTCTGTCGAGGTGGGATTTGGGGCGGCGCTTGCGTCGCTGCTTTGACTGCTTCTCGAGGGAACAAGCCTTCGCTGCGTCCTTCCGCTCCTCATCGTCATCTTTTGGTGCGTCCACCATGTATATGTCATATGACGAGGTGGCTTTCCAGGGCCCAATAGGCGCTGGTTCTTCATCGTCTCCTTCATCGGCGTCCATACCGTCGATGTCTTCGGAGTCAAAGTCGAGCATGTCGGTTAAATCATCGACAGTGGCTACAAAGTGGGTGGTGGGTGGGCTTTGAATTTCTTCATCGTCCGTATCCCAACCTTGCCGACCGTAGTCCGGCCAGGGCTCTCCTGATAAAGAGAGAGACTTTAGTGTCTTCAGAATATCGCCGAAAGGCGAGTGCTGAAAGATGTCCGCGGCAGTAAACTCCATGATCGGCGCCCAATCGGATTCGATCGGCAGGGGCGCGAAAGGTTCGGAGTCCGGAGAGGAGTCCGGCTCCTTGGAGTCACGAGTCTCGCGAAGTGCGGTGCTGGTGTTCGGCTCGATCGCCGTTGGGATTGCAGCCCCCGAGGCGGCGTCCAACCGCCCATCCTCGATCGACGCAGTTGGCTCCGAATTAAGGGTCGAAGCCGATGCGGGTGCGGCCTCCAAGGCACTGTTTGGCAGCAGAGCTAGATCATGCTCATCGTGACAGTGCGGCGCGCTCGGCAGTGGCTCGAATCCGTCGAAGATCAAGTCCCCGCGGATGTCAGCCGTGTAGTTTAAACTTCCAAATCTGACCTGACGGCCAGGGGCATAGCTTTCGATCTGCTCCAGATGGCCAACTGAATTGGCCCGCAGTGCGAAGCCGCCGAAGACGAAGATCTGTCCGGGGAGGAAGGTCTCACCCTGGACTGCATCGCTATTGATGATCGTAGGAGCCATCAAGCCTAACGGCGACGACATAGAGGAACTCTCAATGAAAGCACCAATGTCGGTGTCAAAACCGGCGGATCTCGGGTAGGGGGTCCCGAACTGTGCGTCTAGGCCGGATGGTAACAGGAGGCAAGGGACACGAAATTTTACCCAGGTTCGGGCCCTCTTGATGGAGGTAAAACCCTACGTCCTGCTTGATTAATATTGATGATATGGGTAGTACAAGAGTAGATCTACCACGAGATCGGAGAGGCTAAACCCTAGAAGCTAGCCTATGGTATGATTGTTGTTCTGTATGTTGTCCTACGGACTAAAATCCTCCGGTTTATATAGACACCGGAGAGGGTTAGGGTTACACAAAGTCGGTTACAATGGTAGGAGATCTACATATCCGTATCGCCAAGCTTGCCTTCCACGCCAAGGAAAGTCCCTTCCGGACACGGGACAAAGTCTTCAATCTTGTATCTTCATAGTCCAAGAGTCCGGCTGAAGGTATAGTCCAGCCATCCGGACACCCCCTAATCCAGGACTCCCTTAGTCACTTTTACTTGCCCATCCATTTCATATTCCCATTGTTAAATATTCAGTCTAATGACCTCAACGCAGGAACTGCGCCAGGCTATTAAAGAAATAAACAGCCCTCCTCCGCAACCCGAGGACCCAGGACGGTCCCTCGACCCATCCTCTCAAGAGGATCCGGTCTTATCCGTGGAGCTGATTGATGGGGTACTTCATCAATTGAGCAAGGACAACACCTTGGTGGCCATTACGGCCGATTACCCAGGGCTACTCCCAGCCCCACAGGTAACTGAGACCAAGGTTGTCAGAATCACGATTTTGAATCGGATCGGAGCTCCGGTGGTAGGATCGCAAATCGTAGGATCTTCACTATCAAGATCGTAGAAACGTAGATTCTATGAACTAAAGTCGTAGAATCAGAGGGGTTAGTTTGGATCGTAAAGTCGTAGAATCGTATAACAGAATCGCGATTCTGGCAACCCTGACTGAGACCGAAGTCGCAGCACTTTGAAAAGGGATCTGTCCTCGCGTGTTTTTGACTGCCGTATGACAACCATGTTTTGCAGGGGGGGTCCTTGAGACGAGAGGCCGAGCCTGCGGCGACTAGCCAACGAGGGGCGGCGAGGCCCCGCGGACTGAAAAGAAGTGCGGTCCGGACTGAGACACCGGCGCAAAGGTATAGCGCGCCATCTTATTCCTAGGTGTTATTCCTTTAAGGCATATTAACGCACGTGCTTTCTTCAGGACGAAGAGACCTCGCCGGACTATATCCGGAGAGGTTGCCAATCGCGCCTCCACCAGCCAGGCTCCAAAGCCTGGCCCGGAAGTGGAGGCGAACACAAGGCGCGCACCGGACGCTCCTCCGACAGAGGATGCGGACAGGCTGTCTGCCACCAATTTCGAGGTGGAGAGTGCCATGAACCATAGGCGTCGCCAGACTGTTCTTCACGACGCTTGTTTCTCCCATGAGGCATTGGATGCCTTCAATTCGGGAGATGCGTACCTCCGTGCCGCTCAAAATGGTCTAGCCAGAGCCACGGAGCAATATGTAAAAGACATACGGGTAAGAAAAATTTGGTAATTATATATATACCAGTAGCCCCCGAGACTTGAAACAGTTAGAATAACTGATTTAAGGATCATTTGTTATGCATGTTCTTACAGAAAAGAATACCCTACTGTCCCAGGAGCTGGAAGAGTGCAAAGCCCAACTTGAGGTCGCATTAGCCGCAGCAGGGGAGCCTAAGGAGACCCCCTCTGGTAATATACGCTTCGAAAGATAAGTATTTTGCGAAGTGCGACATGGGTGCAAATCTGACAAATGGAATTGCAGATGGCGCCGGATTTAATCCGGACAAGCAACATCTCCTACGCCAGCTGAAGGCTGGTGAGAATGTGCTGACAAAGGTGAGGCGGGAGAAGAACGATCTCCAAGATGCCAACACCAAGCTGGGCGTTGAACTGAAGGATGTTCGTGCCCAGCTGTTGGACTCCATTAAGGAGAATCAACGGCTTCGACGTGGCATATTTAGTAAGTGCTTAAACGAACTTTGAAAAAAGAGTTCGGCGAGGAAGTCGACTAACAGAGTAATGTCTGTAGGTATGCTGATAGGTCGTCCTGCAGAGGAAATGCCCGGTTCTACGGGTGACCTTCTTCCCGAGCTCTCAGAACTGCATGAGCGAATTCGGTAGGTGATGCAAGGCATCGCCCAGGCCTTGTGGCCATCCGTCTCCATGCCCGAAGGCCTTGGAGAGCTTGTAGAGAAGCTGAAGGGAGCGCGGCGGTGCTTCCGATTGTGGAAGATGTCGGCCTGCCGTCAAGGCGCCAGGGAGGCCTGGGCCATGGTGAAGACACGGTACACGAAGGCTGACCCCAACCACATGGCTGAGGTCGGACCCGTGGGGCCCGATGGGAAGGAGATCCCTGTGAGCTTAGTATACGGCCAAGTAGAACTGGCCGCAAAGTATTCCCAACAGGACTGTAAGCTAGACAGCTTGTTAGATGGTACTCCCTCCGTCCCAAAATTCTTGTCTTATATTTGTCTAGATACGGATGTATCTAATACTAAAACGTGACTTTGATACATCCATATCTAGACAAATCTAAGACAAGAATTGTAGGACAGAGGGAGTATTGAAGAAGAATACAATCAGTCAGATTGACTATGTAATTTTAATTGACATGTGTAATGCCTTCTAGCCGGATTGTAGATCGTTTGTCATGGCCGACCTTTTCGCTTCAACCTCGGGACCTGACGGTCCGGAGTGTGTCCGAATATCCTCGCGGTTATAAAAGAACCGGGGTATGCATGGAGACCAGGCGCAGGGGTCATTAGTGCTTGAATAGACAAGTGCCCAACTAGTTATGTTATATTACATGGTTAGTAAGAAACATCTTCCAGGGAGAATAGTTCCGTTAGGGGTTCCTTTCCCTGGGAGGCATGCCCTAAAGTGCATGTCCATTCTGTGAAAAGAGACGCGGGGAAAACATCTGGGGGCGTGTAGATAAAATAAAAAAGGATCATCTTTAGTTCACCGACCGAATATTCCCTTAAGAACGCTAGCTTTTGGCTTCACCTAGTCTGAGGTACACATCCGGCTGACCCGGCAGTAACAATCGCAGAGGTGCTCCCTTTACCACCTAGCCAAACAATCGGGAAAGTAGGGGTAAGCACAGGAGCCAGGCAACCCAGCTTGGCCAAAACTTAAGTCATATCGATGAATATAATGGTGAATAAAAAGTACATGCGGAAGTGTGACACATGTGTTGGGCATGAAGCCCGTATAAATAAGCTTATGTTTTAAAGAAGCCCCCAGGTTTAATGAGCGCGGATAGTGCGTCACTTTATGAGCCTTTAAAGGCTATAAGAGAGATAGAGGAGAAGGAGAGAAATGTAAGACAGAAAGTATATAAAAAATGGACAGAGGAAGGAGACGAACACAGAGTCCGGTGCTAGGCATAGAATCTTCGGAGACGGGCTGCATTCCATGGGTTCGGCTCGAGTCGGTTATCAGATGCATCTCACAGGCGGTACGCTCCACCAGTCAGGACTTGGTCAATTATGAAGGGACTTTCCCACTTGGGCTTGAGTTTGTCCTTTTTCTTGTCTGGCAGGCGTAGAACTAATTCGCCAACGTTGTAATTTTTGGCCCGTACTTCGCTGCTTTGGTATCTTCGAGCCTGCTGTTGATAGAATGCGGAACGAGCTTTTGCCACGTCACGCTCTTCCTCCAAGGCGTCCAGACTGTCCCGCTGATCGAGCTCGGCTTCTCTTTCTTCGTACATGCGCACTCGAGGTGAGTCATGAATTATGTCGCAGGGCAAAACTGCCTCTGCGCCGTACACCATGAAGAATGGTGTGTATCCGGTGGTGCGATTCGGTGTGGTCCGCAGCCCCCAGAGTATGGAGTCGAGCTCCTCTACCTAGTGCGTATTAGATTCCTGAAGGGACCGCACTAGTCTGGGTTTGATGCCGCTCATGATAAGACCATTTGCACGTTCTACCTGGCCGTTAGTTTGTGGGTGATAGACGGAAGCATAATCAAGCTTGATGCCCATGTTTTTGCACCAGAGTTTTACCTCGTCGGCCGTAAAGTTCGTGCCGTTATCAGTGATGATGCTGTGGGGGACGCCGTAATGGTGTACAACCCTGGATATAAAGTCTATCACCGGTCCGGATTCGGCCGTTTTAACAGACTTGGCTTCTATCCATTTGGTGAACTTATCCACCATGACCAGTAAGTATTTTTTCTTGTCGGTACCGCCTTTGTCAGGACCCCGATCCTAAGTCACACCGATCTAGCATGTAACACTTCATATCACTTTGCGGCCTCACGCACGGTATTCCCACGGGTGCCACCTTACCTGGCCCGGGACCGTTTGCGCCTCTTGGCTCACGTATATGATAATGTCGCTAGCATCCATATGACAGAGAACCCGGGCCGACATGGCTAGTCGTGAACCCAAAGCGGCACCAACCAATGGGGACATGCATACATGAATCACATCGAGCATGTCGGTCAGCAGCGTGTGAATCCGGGCTGTAGCACTGGGCTAACAGGACTCCGGGAACCCGGGCTGTAGCAGGCTAGGCAGGACTCCGGATGTCACCGCGTGACATTCCCCCGAAGGGACAGACACAGGAACGAAGTGAAACACATGCCGACCAGTCAAGTGTCCTGAGCAGTAGTGCTGGGCTAGCAGGACTCCGGTGAACCGGGCTATAGCGGACTACTATGGCTCATGGAAGCACTAGACTACATTTCCCCATAAGAGAGGCTGCCAAGGATAAACAACTAGATTGTCGGATCCCACACATACCAAGCATTTCAATCATACATACAATATGCTCGATATGTGTAAATACAACATGGCATCACAACATAACTCTACGACTCAAGTATTTATTAAGCTCCGAGGAGCGAGAAATTACAAACATGGGTCTCATGACCAACAATCGTAGCATACAAATCAAAGCACATGCGGAAGCTTAACATGTCTGAGTACAGACATCTATAAATGGAAAAGGCTAAGAAGCCTGACTATCTACCAGATCCTGCCGAGGGCACAAGTTCGTAGCTGAGGTATCAAGCTAAACGTCGGAGTCCACGTGGAACTACTAGCGAGACTGAAGTCTCTCTGCAAAACATAAATTAAGCAAACGTGAGTACAAATGTACCCAGCAAGACTTACATCAGAACTATCTACATATGCATCGGTATCATTAAAGGGGGTGGTGGAGTTTAACTGCAGCAAGCCAGCTTTGACTCAGTGGCTATCCTGAACTACGACTGCAAGCAACTCTTTTGAGGTGGCGCACACGAGTCCACATATTCACCATTCAATACACCACTAAGGATCCGCTTCTGTCTCCCTACGAGAAGGCCATCCATAGCACTCACACTTATCTTGCGAGTTTTAGAGTATCCACTTTCACTTGTCTATGAAATGTTATATGCAACCCAGAAGTCCTTTACCGCGGACACGGCTATTCGAATAGATCATTTATAACCCTGCAGGGGTGTACTTCGTCACACATGTTTCCACCACTTAGCGTCTGCACATGATATGTGCTCGGCAGACTTCAAGCGAAAGCCGACGTGGGTGTAGACCATGACCTGACTAACCACACAAGTCTCTAGTCCAGGTTTATCGCCTATTCAGGTTCCATCCGCAAGGAAATCCGGCCGGGGTGTCCTCAACGGCCCCAAACGATGTGTACAGGGTCCCGAGACGCCAAACGGGCGCCCGGCATACCCGACCACAGTGTATCTACCGCATCATAGCCCACCCCTAGGGTCAGCGCTACGCATGGCCGCCAACACATAACCTACAAACACCAGAAACTAGTTGCAACTCCTGGACAGAGGACGAGAGGGGTCAATAAGTCGAGCGGGGTCATATTTCAGGGCCCAATGTGTGGTAGTAGCTGTTTCATGGATCACAAACACAGAACTCAGTTCCTGAGGACGGTTTCAGTGAGACAACCCACCATGTACTCCTACATGGCCTCTCACCACTACCTTTACCAAATCGTGTTCACACACTTAGCTCACACACCGCAGGACATGTTTACACACCTCCGATTCATCCTCGATGAACCAGACCTAACACGACTCTATGCAATAGCAGGCATGACAAACAAGCATGAATGAGTAGGCACATCAGGGCTCAAACAACTCCTACTCATGCTAGTGGGTTTCATCTATTTACTGCGGCAATGACAGGTCATGCAGAGGATAAGGGGTTCAACTACCGCAACAAGTGAAAGATGAATCGTTGTTGTCCTAGTGCAGTAAAAGAGAGCAGGAGCGAGAGAGTGGGATTGTATCGGAATGAGCAAGGGGGTTTTGCTTGCCTGGCACTTCTGAAGATAGTATAGTTCTTCATCGGTGTCATCGATCACATCGTCGGAACGTCGTCTACTGAAGGGGGACAAACACCGGCAATAGAGAAGAACACAATCAATGCATATGCGACAATATGATGCATGATCATGACATGGAAATATGCTATGATTTTAGATAATGCATCTAGTTATGATTTAAATGAAGTTGGTTTGAATACATGATTCAAATTCCAACTCCATATATGATTATTTAAATGCCCTTTATTTGTTTTGTCCAAAACAGAGGACAAACATTGTTCAAACATGCATGAAAATGGTACAGATGGATTCCTTGAATTTTTCTGATAATTTTTCATATATAAATCTTTTTATTTGGAGTTACGGTTGAATTTCTATGATTTTTAGAAGTTTGGGGGTAATTTCTGAAAATAATAAATCATTTAAGATTTATTTAAATCCCACAAAGGAATTATTGCGTCAGCATGACCTCATAGTGACGTCAGCAGGTCAACGGCTCGGTCCAGGTCAAACCTGACGTGTGGGGTCCACACGTTAGTGACACAGTTAACTAACATGGTTAATTAAAATTAAACTAAACCTAATATAGTTTAGTTAAGGCCTGGGCCCATATGTCAGTGACTCTAGGGGGTTAGTTAGGCGCTAATGACAGTGCCACGTCACCAGCCACCGGAGTTGGATGCCGGCGACCAAACCCGACGACGGAGGATCGCCGGAGTTGCCCGGGACGGCACTAGAGGGGTCGGCTCGACGCGCTGGAGGCACCAGAGGGATGCCCGTCCTCACGCGCATCTAGGGGATCACGCGAGAGGCTGCGGGGTGGCCGGAGACGATGGCCACGGCAACCATGGCGGTGGCCGGAGCTACGGGAACGGCGGGTTCGGCGCTACGGAGCGTTTCGAGACGAACTGGTGGGGTCTGCGGCTTCCTGAGGAAGCGCTGAGCACGCCTACATGCTCTAGTGCGACGTGCGGGTGTTGCAACCGCGGCGGCGACAGGGCCGGCGGCGGGGAGCGCACGGCTCCGGTGGTTGATGCGGCTAGGGGGCGAAAACGATGGCGGGGAGAGAGGGGTTGGGAGCAGGGGCTCACGGAGATGCCGAAGAGGGGGTCAGCGAGCTCGGGGAGGTCCTGGCAGCGCCGAATCGACCGGAGAAGGGCTTGGGTGCCCGAGGTTGAAGACGAAGGCGAAGACGGCGTTCGGTGGCATTTGGAGTCACGTGAGTCAACAGGGGGGCGTAGGCGACGGTGGCGGAGCCCCTGGGCATGTCGGAGAGGTGAGGGGGAGGCTCAGGGCACGGTAGCAATGAGCGGCGGCGATGGCTGCGCTCGGGTGGGTGCGCGCGAGAGGGACAGGGGAGGGGATGAGCACGGGGGGAGGAGTGAGAGGGCCTGGGGGGTGCGTGGTGTCTCCAGGGGGGTCGTCGCACAGGCAGGCAGCCTGGAGGTGGCCGGCGTGTGGCCACGCGCGGCGGGCACGCGCCCGCGTCCTTCTGGCGCAAGGAGGACGATGACTGGCAGGTGGGCTCTGGTGGGCTGGCTGCTGCTGGGCCTCTCAGGTAAGGCCAGGTAGCTTTGTGTTCTGTTTTATTTTTCTGTTCTCTTTTCTATTTTTCTGTAATTGTTTTTGACTTAAATAAAATGCTAAGACATTTCCAAAAATCATGAAACTAATCATGGCTACTGTTTATAATATATCCAACAGTAAACATTTTAGTTTATGATTATTTGAGCATTTAAAATATTTTATAGCATTTAAATGCCCAAATGCAAATACTTCATGAATTCATTCAAAAATCCAAAGTGACCTAGGAAAATGTGCACCATTTTTAGCAGAGGTTCTAGACCAATTCAAAAAATGATGAACTTTTCCAAAGGAATTTTGGGATCATTGAAAATGATATTTTTTTTATTTGAACCTAGTTGGATTCATCTGTGATAGGGTTTCAACAGTCCCTAATTCAAATTCATAAGAATTTAAAGATGATCCAACACATGACTAGCTATCTCAGAGCATACTAGGACTAGGGATGTGACAACTCACCCCCACTAAAACAAGAATCTCGTCCCGAAATTCAAGAAGTGAAGTAAGAAGACAGAGGGGTCACAAAACTATCACAGTCTTCTCGATCCAACTGCCCTTCTCGAAGATACCGATATATTGCATCACATTGATCTTGACGTCTTGCTTTGAGAACTACATCCAACATGACAACGAGAAGAAAGGGAAAATTTAGAAGAATCGGTCTTCTTGTGGTTCGAGCAAGTTAGGATCATCTTGATGATCACAAGATCAACTCATGGGATGAGACATAGAAACATCTCTGGAGCTGAGAGGCAAAACTTGCATCAGGAGCGACAGAAGAAACAATTTGACGAGGGTTTCAAAGTAGCGAGGGAAATTGCCATGATTCTGAAACGGGGCACCTCGGGGAAGGTGACTCGAAGAACTATTCCCTTAAGTGGCAAAAAGAATTACTTTTGATCCATAGATCATTGAAACTCTCTATACCAGCCTAAGGCAATTCTCAATCAATCGTCTGGAAGAGTTCGAAGGAGTGGCATACTCAGACTAGGATGGACGATGTGGATTACCTTGTTGAAGACAACGCAATGGATGATTTTGCTTATCATCGGAAATGGATGGGACCCACGGTAGGACCACTTTTGAAGGTGATCCTGACCAGGAGTTACCGAGAAGGGTAGTCCAAGGTTGAATGGCACAATGGCGGTGCAAGCTGGAAACAAAATGCAAATGCTGGGAATGATTCTGGTAACTGGGAATAACTCAACGAGAGTGATTCCACCGTTTGGATGGTTATAGCATAACCGAAGAAACTGGGAGTACAAGGATACGTAAGGAACAACTTCTAGAATATGTTGCACTAAATCCTCATGGAAAAGATGGTCAAATAGCTCAATCAAGATACTACAATGATAGATCTTCCGGCTAGGTGTGTCGGCCAACATCAACCTTGTTGGAACCTACATCATAGATCTTGGACTAGTTCCAACCATCATATCTGTCTGAGATTCAGATCTGGTTGGTAACAGTACATTTCAGACAGCATGTCTGGAAAAGAAAATTTGCAACACTAACCAAAGAGATGACGTTGCGGGGTTCTCAGGAAAATGAACTACGATAGCATGCTCCAAAACATGAGCTGGTTCTGCTACAAACCTGTGAACACGCTGTCCAAGACAAGCATGACCACGTAGTAGTCTTATAATAGAACACTATCGAGTTCAGGTTAGGATCGATCATCAAAGATTTCGAAGTCTTTGCGTGCGCTAGACTTCTTTTCCTTGAACAAGTCAATCAGTGGCTTGGGGTGTTAGGAATTACACATGGAGTGGAGGTAGCTAGTCTCGCAAACCAGTGTATACTTCGCACATGCATAACTGACTTGGGATGGTTCTAGAGGAAGCAACATTGACTTTCTCGAATTCACGGCGGAATGCACATGAATTAGAGGAAGTCACTCCTTTCAGCCGAACATATTCTTCATGAACGGAACATGAAGATAATGCTTATAAAAATTTCCAATGCTAACTGGATGCTCAACACGAATCATGGAGAAGATAAAAATGTTGCTGATGGGCTCAACAAAAATTCATCCAGGTTTCCATATAAGGGGAATTACATAATTATGTGAACAAGGTGATAGCATCGGTCAGATCCAAAAAATATAATGGTGTATGCCCGGGGAAACAACCACGGGTAAGACAACAGTACGAACATCATTGGTTCTGATTTGATTTGACGATAGCCCATAGTCAAATCAAAGATTGGATAAGACAATAGGTCCAACAACTGATCACGAGGACCAATCAATGGAGATATCATCTTTATTCAACACACACACAGAGAAGATATCCCTTAGATATGAACTAAGTTAAGCAGAGCTTCTACCTTCCAACTCTCCAAGTTGTTGTCTAGCTCAACCAACTAGCTCAGGGATATCTAACACAGATTCTTGGAGAAGGGGTGATTTAGAGGAAAAAACCAACATGATCACGAACTCAACATAGCGGTCAAGTGACAACCAGGTAATACTTCCGAGAAGATCTTCGAAAAATCACGAACCACCGATATGTTACCAAACTCGAGAACACTCTTGCTTTTCGGGGCAAGACGATGGGACCAAGAGAGTGATGGATTGCCACAATCCTATCTCATTGATCGAAGAGTGCACCAAAAATAAGGACTAGGTAGCACGATCCATCTTAGGATGATGATTCAATAACCAACATGCTAAGAATGAAATTATTGTCCATTAGCTACCAAGCAACGGGGTTGCTAGTAGTATTGATTTCACACATCATGGTTCACTTGTCGGCATTCCGGTTGCGACAACACAGGACCGAGGAATGAAACAATGATAGCGAGAAGTATCACTGCGTCAAGAATTCATAAGAGATGGTGCAATTCTCATGACAATCCTGACATAAAGGGGGTAATACTCCAGGGTAGAACAGAGCAAAAGCTGGATTGGCATTTGATCTGCAGAGCACAACTACTTTGACCCAATCCTGGAAATGGACGAGGTAGTGGAGTTTGTTTCTCCTAGTCATTCCGGAATAGAACAACTTGACGGACCACAAGAATAAAAGGCATCGATGAACACAAATGCACACACACTCTTGGCTATCAACTGATAGAGGATGGTCGGAATACAACTGGAGAGGAACAACTCAAGGAACATATAACTTTCTGAGTTGTGGATGCATAGATTAGTATGTCGAGCAAAACTCAACATTTCTTCTGGACAACCCATGCAGAAAGGTAGGACTGGCAGATTCACAATGCAGAATGGAGAACTCATCAAGAGCACTCTGGTTGTGATCTTTTGGTTCAAAGAACTTCTGCCATAAGCGGTTCGTAGTATTTGGAAGAAGGAACTACCACGGACCTCGAGGACTGTCGCAAGGTTACTAATATCCTAAAGGAACGAGCAAACACTATCTATAGGAGGTGACTGGAGTGAATCTCGGGTTCAAACCCAGGAATAGAATACCTACTAACTAAATGGCATCACGGGATGCTTTCGAGAATGATGGCCAGAATCATCACACTGGGAACACAAGACATGGCTAGATTACTAGGTGATCCTCTAAAACACCTAGGGTCATCATACTAGCTCCAACCTATATGTCGAGGCAACAGAGTGCCTCAACTCACCGATTAGTGTGGTTGAACTGGCTCAAAGGGACATCGGGAACGGGAAGAAGGGATTTGCAAATGCATCAGACTATTTAGTGACCTGGGATGACTCAGACAGCATAACAGCTGTAAATGCTCAAAATTATTTGAGACATCCTGCAAAAATGGTGGCATAACCACTCAACAACACAATATCAAGGTTTTGAGATCAACTGTAAACATATGGAAGTAGTAGGAATGGAACTGAGGCTTGAAACTATCAATTCTATAAGTCTATGGATTAGTAGCACGTCATCCTGATAGATAGATGAGAAGGCCTAATTCTTAATCCCCGTAGAAAAGAAGAGGTTGACTCAGATCAGAAGGGCATAGGGTAAAGGAGTAAAAAGAGCCTTACGTTCCCTTCCACAAACAATTCCCTTACATAACTAAAGCATTTCTAGACTCGACTTCGACCAGTTTGGCTTGGTAATCCTACAGGAAGTCAGGCTCTGATACCAAAGCTGTCAGGACCCCGATCCTAAGTCACACCGATCTAGCATGTAACCCTTCATATCACTTTGCGGCCACATGCACGGTATTCCCACGGGTGCCACCTTACCTGGCCCGGGACCGTTTGCGCCTTTTGGCTCACGTATATGATAATGTCGCTAGCATCCATATGACAGAGAACCCGGGCCGACATGGCTAGTCGTGAACCCAAAGCGGCACCAACCAATGGGGACAGGCATACATGAATCACATCGAGCATGTCGGTCAGCAGCGTGTGAATCCGGGATGTAGCACTGGGCTAACAGGACTCCGGGAACCCGGGCTGTAGCAGGCTAGGCAGGACTCCGGATGTCACCGCGTGACATTCCCTCGAAGGGACAGACACAGGAACGAAGTGAAACACATGCCGGCCAGTCAAGTGTCGTGAGCAGTAGTGCTGGGCTAGCAGGACTCCGGTGAACCAGGCTGTAGCGGACTACTATGGCTCATGGAAGCACTAGACTACATTTCCCCATAAGAGAGGCTGCCAAGGATAAACAACTAGATTGTCGGATCCCACACATACCAAGCATTTCAATCATACATACAATATGCTCGATATGTGTAAATACAACATGGCATCACAACATAACTCTACGACTCAAGTATTTATTAAGCTCCGAAGAGCGAGAAATTACAAACATGGGTCTCATGACCAACAATCATAGCATACAAATGAAAGCACATGCGGAAGCTTAACATGTCTGAGTACAAACATCTATAAATGGAAAAGGCTAAGAAGTCTGACTACCTACCAGATCCTGCCAAGGGCACAAGTTCATAGCTGAGGTATCAAGCTAAACGTCGGAGTCCACATGGAACTACTAGCGAGACCGAAGTCTCTCTGCAAAACATAAATTAAGCAAACGTGAGTACAAATTTACCCAGCAAGACTTACATCAGAACTATCTACATATGCATCGGTATCATTAAAGGGGGTGGTGGAGTTTAACTGCAGCAAGCCAGCTTTGACTCAGTGGCTATCCTGAACTACGACTGCAAGCAACTCTTTTGAGGTGGCGCACACGAGTCCACATATTCACCATTCAATACACCACTAAGGATCCGCTTCCGTCTCCCTACGAGAAGGCCATCCATAGCACCCACACTTATCTTGCGAGTTTTAGAGTATCCACTTTCACTTGTCTATGAACTATTATATGCAACCCAGAAGTCCTTTACCGCGGACATGGCTATTCGAATAGATCATTTATAACCCTGCAGGGGTGTACTTCGTCACACATGTTTCCACCACTTAGCGTCTGCACATGACATGTGCTCGACAAACTTCAAGCGAAAGCCGACGTGGGTGTAGACCACGACCTGACTAAACACACAAGTCTCTAGTCCAGGTTTATCGCCTATTCGGGTTCCATCCGCAAGAAAATCCGGTCGGGGTGTCCTCAACGGCCCCAAACGATGTGTACAGGGTCCCGAGACGCCAAACGGGCGCCCGGCATACCCGACCACAGTGTATCTACCGCATCATAGCCCACCCCTAGGGTCAGCGCTACGCACGGCCGCCAACACATAACCTACAAACACCAGAAGCTAGTTGCAACTCCTGGACAGAGGACGAGAGGGGTCAATAAGTCGAGTGGGGTCATATTTCAGGGCCCAATGTATGGTAGTAGCTGTTTCATGGATCACAAACACAGAACTCAGTTCCTGAGGATGGTTTCAGTGAGACAACCCACCATGTACCCCTACATGGCCTCTCACCGCTACCTTTACCACACTTAGCTCACACACTGTAGGACATGTTTACAGACCTTCGATTCATCCCCGATGAACCAGACCTGACATGACTCTATGAAACAGCAGGCATGACAAACAAGCATGAATGAGTAGGCACATTAGGGCTCAAACAACTCCTACTCATGCTAGTGGGTTTCATCTATTTACCGTGGCAATGACAGGTCATGCAGAGGATAAGGGATTCAACTACCGCAGCAAGTGAAAGATGAATCGTTGTTGTCCTAATGCAGTAAAAGAGAGCAGGAGCAAGAGAGTGGGATTGTATCGGAATGAGCAAGGGGGTTTTGCTTGCCTGGCACTTCTGAAGATAGTATAGTTCTTCATCGGTGTCATCGATCACATCGTCGGAACGTCGTCTACTGAAGGGGGACAAACACCGGCAATAGAGAAGAACACAATCAATGCATATGCGACAATATGATGCATGATCACGACATGGCAATATGCTGTGATTTGAGCTAATGCATCTAGTTATGATTTAAATGAAGTTGGTTTGAATACATGATTCAAATTCCAACTCCATATATGATTATTTAAATGCCCTTTATTTGTTTTGTCCAAAACAGAGGACAAACATTGTTCAAACATGCATGAAAATGGTATAGATGGATTCCATGAATTTTTCTGATAATTTTTCATATATAAATCTTTTCATTTAGAGTTACGGTTGAATTTCTATGATTTTTAGAAGTTTGGGGGTAATTTCTGAAAATAATAAGTCATTTAAGATTTATTTAAATTCCAGAAAGGAATTATTGCGTCAGCATGACCTCATAGTGACGTCAGCAGGTCAATGGCTCGGTCCAGGTCAAACCTGACGTGTGGGGTCCACACGTTAGTGACACAGTTAACTAACAGGGTTAATTAAAATTAAACTAAACCTAATATAGTTTAGTTAAGGCCTGGGCCCATATGTCAGTGACTCTAGGGGGTTAGTTAGGCGCTAATGACGGTGCCACGTCACCAGCCACCAGAGTTGGATGCCGGCGACCAAACCTGACGGCGGAGGATCGTCGGAGTTGCCCGGGACGGCACTACAGGGGTCGGCTCGACGCGCTGGAGGCACCAGAGGGATGCCCATCCTCGCGCGCATCTAGGGGATCACGCGGGAGGCTGCGGGGTGGCCGGAGACGATGGCCACGGCAACCATGGCGGTGACCGGAGCTACGGGAACGGTGGGTTCGGCGCTACGGAGCGTTTCGAGACGAACTGGTGGGGTCTGCGGCTTCCTGAGGAAGCGTTGAGCACGCCTACGTTCTCTGGTGCGACGTGCGGGTGTTGCAACCGCGGCGGCGACATGGCCGGCGGCGAGGAGCGCACGGCTCCGGTGGTTGATGCGGCTAGGGGGCGAAAATGACGACGGGAAGAGAGGGGTTGGGAGCAGGGGCTCACGGAGATGCCGAATAGGGGGTCAGCGAGCTCGGGGAGGTCCTGGCGGCGCCGAATCGACCGGAGACGGGCTCGGGTGCCCGAGGTTGAAGACGAAGGCGAAGACGGCATTTGGCGGCGTTTGGAGTCGCGAGTCAACAGGGGGGCGTAGGCGACTGTGGCGGAGCCCCTAGGCATGTCGCATAGGTGAGGGGGAGGCTCAGGGCACGGCAGCAACGAGCGGTGGCGACGGCTGCGCTCGGATCGGTGCGCGCGAGAGGGACAGGGGAGGGGATGAGCACGGAGGGAGGAGTGAGAGGGCCTGGGGGGTGCGTGGCGTCTCCAGGGGGGTCGTCGCACAGGCAGGCAGCCTGGAGGTGGCCGGCGTGTGGCCACACGCGGCGGGCACGCGCCCGCGTCCTTCTGGCGCAAGGAGGACGATGACTGGCAGCTGGGCTCTGGTGGGCTGGCTGCTGCTGGGCCTCTCAAGTAAGGCCAGGTAGGTTTGTGTCCTGTTTTATTTTTTTGTTCTCTTTTCTATTTTTCTGTAATTATTTTTGACTTAAATAAAATGCTAAGACATTTCCAAAAATCATGAAACTAATCATGGCTACTGTTTATAATATATCCAACAGTAAACATTTTAGTTTATGATTATTTGAGCATTTAAAATATTTTATAGCATTTAAATGCCCAAATGCAAATACTTTATGAACTCATTCAAAAATCCAAAGTGACCTAGGAAAATGTGCACCATTTTTAGCAGAGGTTCTAGACCAATTCAAAAAATGATGTACTTTTCCAAAGGAATTTTGGGATCATTGAAAATAATATTTTCTATTTGAACCTAGTTGGATTCATCTGTGCTAGGGTTTTAACAGTCCCCAATTCAAATTCATAAGAATTTAAACATGATGCAACACCTCACTAGCTATCTGAGAGCATACTAGGACTAGGGATGTGACAACTCACCCCCACTAAAACAAGAATCTCGTCCCGAAATTCAAGAAGTGAAGTAAGAAGACAGAGGGGTCACAAAACTATCACAGTCTTCTCGATCCAACTGCCCTTCTCGAAGATACCGATATATTGCATCACATTGATCTTGACGTCTTGCTTTGAGAACTACATCCAACATGACAATGAGAAGAAAGGGAAAATTTAGAAGAATCGGTCTTCTTGTGGTTCGAGCAAGTTAGGATCATCTTGATGATCACAAGATCAACTCACGGGATGAGACATAGAAACATCTCTGGAGCTGAGAGGCAAAACTTGCATCAGGAGCGACAGAAGAAACAATTTGACGAGGGTTTCA
Source organism: Triticum urartu (assembly GCF_056163025.1). Lineage (NCBI taxonomy): Eukaryota > Viridiplantae > Streptophyta > Magnoliopsida > Poales > Poaceae > Triticum > Triticum urartu. The sequence goes on along the minus strand of NC_141878.1, from coordinate 579,456,799 downwards.
AAGTAGCGAGGGAAATTGCCATGATTCCGAAATGGGGCACCTCGGGGAAGGTGACTCGAAGAACTATTCCCTTAAGTGGCAAAAAGAATTACTTTTGATCCATAGATCATTGAAACTCTCTATACCAGCCTAAGGCAATTCGCAATCGATCGTCTGGAAGAGTTCGAAGGAGTGGCATACTCAGACTAGGATGGATGATGTGGATTACCTTGTTGAAGACAACGCAATGGATGATTTTGCTTATCATCGGAAATGGATGGGACCCATGGTAGGACCACTTTTGAAGGTGATCCTGACCAGGAATTACCGAGAAGGGTAGTCCAAGGTTGAATGGCACAATGGCGGTGCAAGCTGGAAACAAAATGCAAATGCTGGGAATGATTCTGGTAACTGGGAATAACTCAAAGAGAGTGATTCCACCGTTTGGATGGTTATAGCATAATCGAAGAAACTGGGAGTACAAGGATCCGTAAGGAACAACTTCTAGTATATGTTGCACTAAATCCTCATGGAAAAGATGGTCAAATAGCTCAATCAAGATACTACAATGATAGATCTTCCGGCTAGGTGTGTCGGCCAACATCAACCTTGTTGGAACCTCCTACATCATAGATCTTGGACTAGTTCCAACCATCATATCTGTCTGAGATTCAGATATGGTTGGTAAGAGGACATTTCAGACAACATGTCTAGAAAAGAAAATTTGCAACACTAACCAAAGAGATGACGTTGCGGGGTTCTTAGGAAAATGAACTACGATAGCATGCTCCAAAACATGAGCTGGTTCTGCTACAAACCTGTGAACACGTTGTCCAAGACAAGCATGACCACGTAGTAGTCTTATAATAGAACACTATCGAGTTTAGGTTAGGATCCATCATCAAGGATTTCGAAGTCTTTACGTGCGCTAGACTTCTTTTCCTTGAACAAGTCAATCAGTGGCTTGGGGTGTTAGGAATTACACATGGAGTGGAGGTAGCTAGTCTCGCAAACCAGTGTATACTTCGCACATGCATAACTGACTTGGGATGGTTCTAGAGGAAGCAACATTGACTTTCTCGAATTCACGGCGGAATGCACATGAATTAGAGGAAGTCACTCCTTTCAGCCGAACATATTCTTCATGAACGGAACATGAAGATAATGCTTATAAAATTTCCAATGCTAACTGGATGCTGAACACGAATCATGGAGAAGATGAAAATGTTGCTGATGGGCTCAACAACAATTCATCTAGGTTTCCATATAAGGGGAATTACACAATTATGTGAACAAGGTGATAGCATCGGTCAGACCCAAAAAAATATAATGGTGTATGCCCGGGGAAACAACCACGGGTAAGACAACAGTACGAACATCGTTGGTTCTGATTTGATTTGACGATAGCCCATAGTCAAATCACATATTGGATAAGACAATAGGTCCAATAACTGATCACGAGGACCAATCAATGGAGATATCATCTTTCTTCAACACACACAGAGAAGGTATCCCTTAGAGATGAACTAAGTTAAGCAAAGCTTCTACCTTCCAACTCTCTAAGTTGTTGTCTAGCTCAACCAACTAGCTCAGGGATATCCAACACAGATTCTTGGAGAAGTGGTGTGAGGGAGTCCTAGATTAGGGGGTGTTCGGATAGCCGAACTATACCTTCAAGCCGGACTCCTGGACTATGAAGATACAAGATTGAAGACTCTGTCCCGTTTCCGGAAGGGACTTTCCTTGGCGTGGAAGGCAAGCTTGGCGATACAGATGTTCAGATCTCCTACCATTGTAACCGACTCTATGTAACCCTAACCCTCTCCGGTGTCTATATAAACCGGAGGGTTTTAGTCCGTAGGACAAGATACACATCAACAATCATACCATAGGCTAGCTTCTAGGGTTTAGCCTCTCTGATCTCGTGGTAGATCTACTCTTGTACTACCCATATCATCAATATTAATCAAGCAGGACGTAGGGTTTTACCTCCATCGAGAGGGCCCGAACCTGGGTAAAACTTCGTGTCCCTTGCCTCCTGTTACCATCCGTCCTAGACGCACAGTTCGAGACCCCCTACCCGAGATCCGCCGGTTTTGATACCGACATTGGTGCTTTCATTGAGAGTTGCTCTGTGCCGTCGCCGTCAGGCCCGATGGCTCCTACGATCATCAATGGCGATGCAGTCCAGGGTGAGACCTTCCTCCCCGGACAGATCTTCGTCTTTGGCGGCTTCGCACTGCGGGCCAATTCACTTGGCCATCTAGAGCAGATCGAAAGCTACGCCTCTGGCCGTTAGGTCAGATTCAGAAATTTAAACTACACGGCTGACGTCCGGGGGACTTGATCTTCGACAGACTCGAACCACCGCCAAGCGCGCCGCACTGTCACGACAAGCATGATCTAGCTCTGCCGCCGAACAATGCCCTGGAGGCCGCACCCGCATCGGCTCTGACCCTTAGTTCGGAGCCAACTGCTCCGATCGAGGATGGGTGGTTGGACGCCACCTCGGGGGCTGTGATCCCAACGGCGGTTGAGCCGAACACCAGCCCCGTACTCTGCGAGACTCGTGACTCCACGGAGCCGGATTCTTCTCCAAACTCCGAACCCTCCGCGCCCCTGTCGATCGAATCCGATTGGGCGCCGATCATGGAGTTCACGGCCGCGGACGTCTTTCAGCACTCGCCTTTCGGCGATATCCTGAAGTCACTAAAGTCTCTCTCTTTATCAGGAGAGCCCTGGCCGGACTACGGTCAGCAAGGTTGGGGTACGGACGATGAAGAAATTCAAAACCCACCCACCACCCACTTTGTAGCCACTGTCGACGACTTAACCGACATGCTCGACTTGGACTCCGAAGACATTGACGGCATGGACGCCGATGAAGGAGATGATGAAGAACCAGCGTCTAGTAGGCCCTAGAAAGCCACCTCGTCATATGACATATACATGGTGGACACCCCCAAAGAGGGAGAGGGCGACGGAACAGCGGAGGATGACCCCTCCAAGAAACAGCCCAAGCGCCGGCGTCAGCGGCGCCGCTCAAAATCCCGCCAACACAAAAACGGCGATTCCTGCATGGGAGATAATAATACTCCGGAGAGTGCCGAAGAAAACCCCCTCCAGCAAGGTTTAGCACAGGAGGATGGAGAAACCAGCTCTCATGAGAGAGCGGCAGACAGAGAGGTCGAGGACGATAATTATATGCCTCCCTCCGAAGACGAGGCAAGCCTCGACGACGATGAATTCGTCGTGCCAGAGGATCCCGTCGAGCAAAAGCATTTCCAACGCAGGCTTATGGCCACGGCAAGAAGCCTCAAGAAAAAACAGCAACAGCTTCGAGCTGATCAAGATTTGTTGGTTGACAGATGGACCGAAGTCCTTGCGGTCGAAGAGAATAAACACGAACGCCCCTCCAAGAGTTACCCAAAGCGCAGGTTGCTACCCCAATTAGAGGAGGAAGCACTTGATGCGGCCGAACGGCCACGTCGTGGCCGCGACAGAGAGGCCTCCCGGCCCTCCACTCAAGTCGCACCCCGTACCAAGGCAAGGGAGTATGCGTCGGACTTACGAGACATGCTGGAGGACAAGGCAAGGCAAACACGATCGATCTACGGATTGCGTGGGCACCCCACGGCTCGAGACGGTAACCGTCACGCCGGCCACAAATTCGGCAGGGCCGAACACAGTAGACAAAACTCATTGGAGCTACGTCATGATATCGCCCAGTACAGAGGCGCTGCACACCCACTGTGCTTTACAGACGAAATAATGGATCATCAAATCCCTGAGGGTTTCAAACCCGTAAACATCGAATCATATGATGGCACAACAGACCCTGCGGTATGGATCGAGGATTATCTCCTTCATATCCACATGGCCCGCGGCGACGATTTTCACGCCATCAAATACCTCCCACTCAAGCTTAAAGGACCAGCTCGGCATTGGCTCAACAGCTTGCCAACATGATCAATCAGTTGTTGGGATGACCTGGAAGCCGCATTCCTCGACAATTTCCAGGGCACTTATGTGCAACCCCCAGACGCCGATGACCTAAGTCACGTAATTCAGCAGCCAGAGGAACCGGCCAGGCAATTCTCGACACGGTTCCTAACAAAGAAAAATCAAATAGTCGACTGTCCGGACGCTGAGGCCCTAGCAGCCTTCAAGCACAATATCCGTGACGAGTGGCTGGCCCGGCACCTTGGACAGGAAAAGCCAAAATCCATGGCAGCACTCACGACACTCACGACCCGCTTTTGCGCGGGAGAAGACAGCTGGCTTGCTCGCAGCAACAATATGACCAAGAACCCTGGTAGTTCGGACACCAGGGACATTAGTGGCAGGTCGCGTCGCAACAAGCAGAAGCGCCGCATTAACGGCGACAATGCCGAGGATACGGCAGTTAATGCCGGATTCAGAGGCTCTAAATCCGGTCAGCGGAAAAAGCCATTCAAAAGGAATCCTAGGGGCCCGTCCAGCTTGGACCGAATACTCGACCTCTTGTGCCAAATACATGGCACCCCCGAAAAGCCGGCCAATCACACCAACAGGGATTGTTGGGTGTGCAAGCAGGCAGGCAAGTTAAGCGCCGACAATGAAGACAAGGGGCTGCATAGCGATGACGATGAGGAGCCCCGGCCGCCGAACAACAATGGACAGAAGGGTTTTCCCCCACAAGTGTGGACGGTGAACATGATATATGCCACCCACGTCCCAAAAAGGGAGCGGAAGCGCGCGTTAAGGGACGTATACGCGGTAGAGCCAGTCGCCCCAAAGTTCAACCCATGGTCCTCCTGCCCGATCACCTTTGATCGAAGAGACCATCCCACTAGCATCCGTCATGGCGGATTTGCCGCATTGGTTCTAGACCCAATTATTGGCGGATTTCATCTCACTAGAGTCCTCATGGACGGCAGCAGCAGCCTGAACCTGCTTTACCAGGATACAGTGCGAAAAATGGGCATCGATCCCTCGAGGATTAAGCCCACCAAAACGACCTTTAAAGGCGTAATACCAGGTGTAGAGGCCAACTGTACAGGCTCAGTCACACTTGAAGTGGTCTTCGGATCCCCGGATAATTTCCGAAGCGAGGAATTGGTCTTCGACATAGTCCCATTCCGCAGTGGCTATCATGCACTGCTCGGACGAACCGCATTCGCCAAATTCAATGCGGTACCGCACTACGCATACCTCAAGCTCAAGATGCCAGGCCCTCGTGGAGTAATTACGGTCAATGGAAACACCGAACACTCCCTCCGAACGGAGGAGCACACGGTGGCCCTTGCAGCGGAAGTACAAAGCAGCCTCTCGAGGCAGTTCTCCAGTCCGGCCATTAAATGCCCGAACACTGTCAAGCGCGCCCGGAGTAACCTACAACAAGACTGCCTGGCACGTTCCGAGCAGGCGTAGCAATGCGGCCCCAACCCCAACCCTAGCAAAAAGGCGATGCCAGTACTTCGCGTACATAATTACGCTCTAGAAATACCATGGGCATAGGGGGAGGGGCACCATCACGGCACGCCCAAAACACGGCTTAAACCGCACCAGGGGCTGCCGATTTTTTACTTTTCTCTTACTTCCAGGACTCTACTCTTCGGAAGGCCTGTTCGGCAGTTTAATTGCCGCACAATCGATGCAAGAACCAGGGAAGCAGACAAGCCATGCCGCATTACAGAAATCCCACGTGGTCTCTATCACGAGCAGTATACCTGTTTCGCATACTATTCCGCAGCTTGCACCCGGAGCAGACATGTTAAATAGTCCAACTTTTCGTTTATCGCATTACTTGTATCGTTCTGCTTTGATCGCAGCTATTTTTAATAAACAATGCATAGCTTTTGTCTATTTTGCACTATCTTTTTATAAATAAATGTTCTTTAATGACATGTTGCACCCGTACAACTTGGTATGGCCAAAATACGCCAGGGGCTTTTAGCACCCCTCAATATGGTGTGAGAAGTCCGAACACTTTCACAAGTGCGGCACCCTGAACTTATAGCATTATATGCATCGGCTCCGAATCATGTCTTGGGTCAATAGTTGGGTTTGCCCGGCTCCTATGTTTTGGTGCCTTACGTTCCGCTATATCGGCTAAGGTAGCACTAGGAGAACCACTGCGATTGTGCCCCAGTTGAGCTGGGACGAGCACCTCAGTGGAGAAAGCTAAAACTGACTGTCATGATGAAGCGAGAGCTGGTCGTTGTTCGAGAGGTTTCTTCGAGTCCCTAAAGACTTATGCCGCTTAGGGCGACGAGTCGGCTCTGTCCGGCCAAGGCGTGGATAGGGCCCCGAACTCGGTCTTCTGAATACTAGGGGCTCCGCCGAAATTTAAAATTATAGAATTCTATGGCTAAGTGAGAGTGTTCACGCATTATAGTCCGATTGCCTCGTTCGTCGGGCTGAGCGCCTCCCTCGACGGACCCAAACATGGGAAAAAGAGCGCCCAGATTTATCCCCGAACACCCCAGCACTAGTGGCAAGGGGGCAGAAGCCGACGACTCGCCATCTCTCAGTATTGATAAACAGCCGCACAGAAGGTAATATTTTAAATTCAAGCAGCATTGCTCAGCACATATGAACAAGTTTTCAGCGCACAGGACACAAACGAGCGAGTTTTAATAAAAAATTACATCCCTAGTACATTCATCCGCCACAAGGCGGGCACCCTTCAGAACATCCTTATAGTAATTTTCGGGCTTGCGATGCTCCTTCCCCGCTGGCGGCCCGTCCTTCACAAGCTTCTCCACATCCAGCCTGCCCCAGTGCACCTTAGCACGGGCAAAGGCCCTACGGGCACCTTCAATACAGAAGGAGCGATTGATGACTTCGAGCCTTGGACAGGCCTCCACCAGCCGCCGCACCAGCCCGAAATAACTCCCAGGCAGAGCCTCTCCAGGCCATAGCCGAACTAGGAGGCCCTTCATGGCCTGTTCGGCCGCCTTGTGGAGCTCGACCAGCTGCTTCAGCTGGTCGCTCAGGGGCATGGGGTGTCCGGCCTCAGCATACTGAGACCAGAACACCTTCTCCGTTGAGCTGCCCTCCTCGGCTCGATAGAATGCTGCGGCATCGGATACACTCCGGGGAAGATCTGCAAATGCCCCTGGAGAGCTCCGGATTCGGGTAAGTATCAAGTAACTCACGTTTATGTGTTTACTTTGCATAAAGAATGCCTTACCCGCCGCTATTTTCTTCACCTCATCCAACTCCTGAAGGGTCTTCTGGGATTCGGCCTTGGCAGACTTGGCATTTTCAATAGCCGCCGCGAGCTCGGACACTCGCATCTTCGAGTCAAGCTCCAAACTCTCATGTTTCTTCATGAGAACCTGGAGCTCTTGCCGCACCTTGCCAACCTCGGCCTCATACCTCTCCCACTCGGTGCGCTCCGCGGCCGCACTCTTCTCGGCCTCGAGCAGTGCTTGCTTAAGGGTCGCCACCTCAGATGTGGCCTGTCGGTGTCAAAACCGGCGGATCTCGGGTAGGGGGTCCCGAACTGTGCGTCTAGGCCGGATGGTAACAGGAGGCAGGGGACACGAAGTTTTACCCAGGTTCGGGCCCTCTCGATGGAGGTAAAACCCTACGTCCTGCTTGATTAATATTGATGATACGGGTATTACAAGAGTTGATCTACCACGAGATCAGAGAGGCTAAACCCTAGAAGCTAGCCTATGTTATGATTGTTGATGTGTATGTTGTCCTACGGACTAAAACCCTCCGGTTTATATAGACACCGGAGAGGGTTAGGGTTACATAAAGTCGGTTACAATGGTAGGAGATCTGATCATCCGCATCGCCAAGCTTGCCTTCCACGCCAAGGAAAGTTCCTTCCGGACACGGGACGGAGTCTTCAATCTTGTATCTTCATAGTCCAGGAGTCCGGCTGAAGGTATAGTCCGGCCATCCGGACACCCCCTAATCCGTGACTCCCTCAGTAGCCCCTGAACCAGGCTTCAATGACGACGGGTCCGGCGCGCAAATTGTCTTCGGCATTGCAAGGCGGGTTCCTCCTCCAAGTACTTCATAGAAGATCTTAAACACAAAGATAGTGTCTGACTCTGCAAAATAAGTTTCCGCATACTGCCATAGAGAGAATAATATTTACACAAATCTGCTGACGTATTCCATGGTGCGACACACCATGACCAAGCCTTTATCCGAGTCGTTTAATTACCCACCTCAGCGTGTTATGTGAGGTAGTTTTCTTGGCACGTCTTGTTAAAGCAGAGATCGTGTCCCCTTATTACAGGATTCTCATCAATACGGGCGTGGGTAACCCAACCGCTTCTAGGACTCCTAGATCATAGGCAAGTCCAAACGGACACGGGGAGGACGCTTGATATCCACCCTCTTTATAAAGGGACAAAGCTTTTACTTTTCCCTCCCGTGCTCAATCGAATCCTTCCCCCGCCTCAAGCTCAAACGCCCAAAGCTCAGGTCAGGTGCTCCGAACCTTCAGTCATGTCCGGATCCAGCCTTCAAGGCCGATGGATGCCCTCCTCCGTCATGGAAGAAGACATCAAAAGGTTGAGGGAGGCCAGGTATCTGACCGCCGAAATGTCACATCGGCTGCCTCCCCGGGGGCAGGCCGTCCCCTCTCCCAAACCCAACGAGAGCGTCGTGTTTGTCTCCCACTTCCTCCGAGGTCTAGGTTTTGCACTGGATCCTTTCGTCAGGGGCTTGATGTTTTATTACGGGCTAGATTTCCATGATCTAGCTCCGGACTCCTTCCTGCATATCACGACTTTTGTTGTCGTATGCGAGGCCTTCGTTCGGGTTACCCCCCACTTTGGCTTATGGCTCAAGACCTTTGAAGTAAAGCCGAAGGTGATTGAAGGGCAACACGCAGAGTGTGGAGGCACCTCAATACGCAATATGACGGGAGCTCCGTGGCCCAAAGGTTCCATCCCAGAGGTGTCTGCATTGTGGCAACAGGAGTGGTTCTACATCACGACTCCTAGAAGTGCCAAGTGGGCGGCCGCCCGCGTTTTTCGCTCAGGCCCTCCACCACGACTGATGTCATGGATCAGTAGAGGACTGAGCTGGGGTCCAGCCAAGGACGTGCCTTTACTGCAAAGCCGCATTCGAGATCTCTTCAACGAAGATCTCAGTTTGGTTGCGGTAATACAAGTTATGCTGGTTCGTCAAGTCCAGCCTTGCAAACGTCGGCCCCTTCGCTTGTGGGAGTTCAATCCCGAGGGTCCGCGTGCCATTCAAAATTTTCTCGGCCTGACGCATGAGGATATGTATAAGTTATTCTTCGGACCTCAAGTAGAGTGTCCGGAAATCACCGAGGACATGGGCCTGAGTAGTAACCGTGCCGCCGAACAGGTAAGGAATCCTCCGGCCGAACATATTATCTTTCCTTCGTTACGAAGTTATTTCTGAGAGTTTGCTTTTTCGACCAGGACTGGCTAACAAAGGCGAAGTTGATTCGGTGTTTGGCCCCCCTCCCTGAGGGTTTGGAGAATCCGGTATTGGAAAAGATGCTCCAGACCGCACCTTGCCCGGATCCCTCGAAGGAAGATACTGTGGAGGATAATGCGGGCGGACGCAGGCCCCCAACGCTGCCTATTCTAACCGAGGGAGCGAGCGTCTCTATGAAGGAAGACGACCGGAAGAGGAAAAGGACTGTGCCCGGGAATTCGGAGGCCGAAGCTTCCAAACGGGAGAAGAAATCTTCCACCAGGGGCCCTACCTTGGGGGGCGCTGCTGCCGCACAAAGTCCGCGGGGGGATCAATTCTCCCGGGAGTCGTAAGTGACCCGAAAACTTTAATAGTACAGATATGCCATCCTTTTCTTCTAAGAAAATAACCACCGCATATATTTGTGCAGTTCGGGCCTTAGCCCCTCTCAAATGAGCTCGTCTTTGGGGGATCTTCTTCCAGAGATGATGGAGAGCGAGACGCCTCCTCCGGACTCCTCCGCTCCGGAAGCGGGCGACCCTGAAGTGTCGTCACGGAGGGCCTCTCCGAGTCCGGTGAGGCCAAAAGGTAATCCTATTGATCCCCGAGGCTCCCAGTGTCCGACTCCCGAAGAGAGCAGACAAAAGAGTCCGGCACCGTCTAGTGTGCGATCGGACGTTCTGAGGGAGTTGGTGGGGCGAGCGGCCATCTCAGATGATCACCGTGTGCTGATGAATATGGTGATGGAGAGGATATCATCCGCCGAAAGCGGATTGCATGAAGCCTTTATGAGTCTACTAACAGGCTTTGAGGTACGTAAAAGGAATATGTAATAGTCCTGCACATGCTAGGTGTGCCCTGTGTAGATAGTAGCCCCTGAGACTCTGGTTGTCGTCGGAAACGATGACGAATGGAGGATCATATTCCCAGGTAATAACCATACTGCCTCTATGTGCAGGAGATGGAAGCTCCGGTGGCCAGCCGGACTAGCCAGTTTGCCCGTTTAGAACGGCAGTTGTATGCGGCAGATGCCGACATCGAGCTTGTTAACAAAAGGCTTGACGAGGCGCAGGGTAAGTATCCTTGTCTGGTAAATGCCACATAGGAAGAGTATGATGCCAGTGTTTTTAACATGTTATGACTGCAGATGGAGCTGCCACTGTTGAAGCCTTGCGGGTGGAACTTGCCCGAGCCAAGGAACAAGCAAGATTGGGTAATGCGGCTGCTTTGAAGGTGGCCGAAGAGTTGCGAGCCGAGAAGGCCGCACATGGAGAGAGCCGGGATAAGATGGCCAATATGGCCGTAGAATTAAAAGCCACCGTAGACCGTTGCCGGGCTCTTGAAAAGGAAAACCAGGCGAAGGCATCGGACCTTGAGAAGGCTGCTGCAACGGGAAAAGACCTCCGCTCTGCTATGAGGGCAAAGAAGGAGGATCTGCGGGAAGCCGGGGATATTGTAGCCGGGAAGTCCTTTATGCTGCAGAGGAAGTACGGAGATCCACGGTATGCCCCTCTGGATCGGCTGTGGAGTTCGGAGGATGCGTATATGGATTTGGCAGCGAGCGCTGCCGATGCGGCCAAGTACTTCCAGAGTCAGACGGATCGTGAAGTAGACCAGCTGTTTTGGAAACAATTCCTTTCTCCCGAGCGTTTGCTTTCATTGACGAACCAATTAGCCGAATGGGCCAAACTAAATAGGTTGTCCGGACTCTCCATGAGTTCTGTTGTGGATCAGCTATGGTCGGGAAGGTCAAAACCGAGCAGCTATTTCAGCTTGGTGCAGCAGGTCCTCGACGTGGTGCCGCGCATAAATGCGATGAAGAGGTCGGCGTGCATAGAAGGCCCACGGATGGCCTTTGCCCGTGCTAAAGCATACTGGGCAGAGATGGATGCTACCACTGTTGCAGCGCAGGATTCGGCCATAGGTCGAAGGGCTGCTGAGCACTACTTTGAGGAAGTTCTTGAGGGTGCTCGTTTGATAGAGACCCAGTGCTCAAAAAATATTATGTTTGAGTGACATGTAATCTCATTGTAAGCGAAATGCTTTTATAAATTTTTATAAGGCTACTTTTATACTTTTGCCTGAAAGTAATGTGATGCCTCCTGGGCGGCCATTTATGTATACATGTGTATAACCTGTAAGATTGCAGTCGTCGGCTTCAACCCCCACGCATATAATGCGGAGGTGTTCGCAGAAATGCACGTTCACGCTTAACCCAACGTCTTGGTCCTATTAAGGAGGTGATAGCGGAGCGAGCGAGGCAACCGGACTATAATGCTTTAACACTTTCACTTAGCCATAGGAGTTTGACAGTGGGGCTACTAGATAGCCCCTGGTGGCTCCGCACTCTCCCGATCCCGGGGTGCGTATATGCCTGGCCGGAAAGCGGCCCTTTGTTAAGGCAGAGGAATTCTAACATTCCCATGGGTCATCGAGTGGTTGACTAGTCTCACGCTAGATCATGACAGTAAGTTTTCGGCTTTCTCTACTGAGGTGCTCATCCGGATGAACCAGGGCACAATCGCAGTAGTTCTCCTGGTGCTACCTTAGCCGTTAAAGCGGAACGTAAGGCACCAAAACACAGGAGCCGGGCAAACCCAACATTTGACCAAAGACAATGATTCGGAGCTGATGCATATAGGGCCAAACTTGCGACGCCGAACACTCCCTAAGGTATTCGGTCTTTGTGGTATAAACCGGGCCTGAAGAATGGCCTTTGTAAGAAGCCCCTTGTGTCCAGGTACGTGCATTGTTTTGGCGTGGCCACATGCCAAGACGTCAGCATCCTTCTCAACGGTGGATATGTATCAACAAGAGACAGTAAAAAAGGTTTACGCAGGGTCTTAATCTAAAAAGAATCCTTGGGGCGGGTCCCTGCTGCACGTCTGCGCCTGTGTCTCCATTGTGCCGTATCCTGGACGGGTGTAGCACGATGATCATCTGTAAAAGAGAGGAATTTAGGTAAAAAGGTTGTCGTGCAAAAGGATAGTTTTCTAAAGAAACCATGTATAATTCAAGATAGGAAGAAATTGCCACTCGTCTGCACGCATTGAGCCCCTTGTATTTTTGAAAAATAGGGGTGTGACCGTTTATTCGATATGAGTAGTGGCGCCGGACTTGATTAGTTGTATCTGAGGTCTTGACGACCTATTGGATGCTTTTGATGGTCCGGGCGCCTTTAGTGTGCGGCTGCCAAGGCAGCCTCACTCTCTTCGGCGCACAGAGATCGCTTGATATTTCCGTGCACTGAAATGATGCCACGTGGACCGGGCATCTTGAGTGTTAGGGAGGCATAGTGTGGTAGTGCATTAAAGCGAGCGAAAGCTTCACGTCCGAGTAGTGCTTGATAGCCACTTTGAGACGAAGCGATGTGGAAAGTTAAATGCTCGCGACGGAAGTTATTGGGGGAGCCGAATATAACTTGTAGTAGGAGGGAGCCCGTACAACGAGCCCCTGGGCCTGGCGTTACTCCTTTAAAGGTAGTATTGCTATGGCGAAATTGTGTTGGGTCTAGTCCGATCCCGCGGATTGTATCCTGGTATATTAGGTTTAGGCTACTGCCGCCATCCATCAAGACTCGTGTGAAGTGGTATCCGCCAATTACTGGGTCTAATACCAGGGCAGCCCATCCTGCGTGCCGGATACTTGAGGAGTAATCGCGATGGTCGAAGGTGATTGGTTGAGACGACCAGTGGCGGGACTTCGCGGGGACAGGCACTTTGGTATATTTTTCTGGGAGTGCCGCGTTGTTTTTCCTCTTGATCACGTGTAACACGTTTACTGTTTTGACTTTGGGTGGAAATTTCTTCTGTTCCCCCTTGCCTTGCGTGGGGGGTTCGTCCTCGTCTTCACTTGGTGTATCCTCCCCCTTGTGTATGGCGTTAAGCTTGCCGGATTGCTTGAAGACCCAACATTCTCTGTGGGTATGATTAGCAGGTTTGCTAGGGGTACTATGGATCTGACATACTTGGTCCAGAATTTTGTTGAGGCTGGACAGTTCATCCCTGGTGCCTTTGGGGACGGCTTTTGATTTGGCCGAGGGACTTTGAATCCGGTGTTTACAGCCGTGCCCTTCGTGCTGTCTTCTTTATTCCGGCGTTTGTTATTGCTGTTGCGCCGTGATTTCCCGTTTCCATCTCTAACTTCAGATGTACTGGGGTCGCTGGTGCTGCATCTGGCTAGCCAGCTGTCCTCACCCGCGCAAAAGCGGATCATGAGGTTTGTTAATGCGGCCATCGTTCTCGGCTTGTTTTGGCCGAGGTGTCTGGCGAGCCATTCGTCGCAGACGCTATGCTTGAAAGCCGCTAAGGCTTCGGCGTCTGGGCAGTCGACAATCTGGTTCTTTTTAGTAAGAAACCTATTCCAAAGCTTTCGAGCTGACTCTCCGGGCTGTTGAGTTATGTGACTCAGGTCGTCCGCATCCGGAGGTCAGACATAAGTCCCTTGAAAGTTTGCCCGAAAGGCGTCTTCGAGCTCTTCCCAACTTCCAATGGAGCTTTCGGGGAGGCCTTTGAGCCAGTGACGAGCTGGCCCTTTGAGTTTGAGAGGTAAGTACTTGATGGCATGGAGATCATCCCCTCGAGCCATATGGATATGAAGGATATAGTCCTCAATGCAGACCCCAGGGTCTGTTGTTCCATCGTATGCCTCTATGTTTACGGGCTTGAATCCCTCTGGAAATTCATGGTCTAGCACCTCATTGGTGAAACATAGGGGGTGCGCAGCACCCCTGTAACTGGGTGTGCCATGTTGTTCGGATGTTTGTTGTGTTGCATTGTATGCCGGGGCGCGCTTGCGTGGTCCATAGATGGATCTTGTTGCACCGTCCTTTGGGTGCGAGCCCTCGCATGGGTCGCGTGTTGTATTGTGAGCGGCATTGAATGCCGTTCTGTGTTGGTAGAGGGGTTGTCTATCCGACCAGGTGGCTGTTTTGATATTTGGTTGTGGGGGGTCTGAGGCCTCCTCATCGAATTCGGGTAGCAGCTTCCGCTTTGGGTAGCTCTTGGAGGGGCGATTGTCGCCGTACCTTGCTACAGTGTTGAGTATTTTGCTCCATCTAAATTGGAGCGTGTTTTGCGCGGCCTTGAGCCTCCGCTTCTGCTTTTTGAGGCTCCTTGCGGTGGCAACGAGCCTTTTACGGGCATTCTGCTGCTCCGAGTGCCTGTCCGGTGTTATGTCGTCCGGACCATTGTCATTGATAGGATTTGTCTGTTCGGTTTGATTATCCGGATTGCCGTTGTCTGGCAGCGGTTCGCCCTGCTCCAGCGCTGGATCAATGTGATCGCTATTTCTGTCGAGGCGGGATTTGGGGCGGCGCTTGCGTCGCCGCTTTGACTGCTTCTCGAGGGAACAATCCTTCGGTGCGTCCTTCCGCTCCTCGTCGTCATCTTTGGGTGCGTCCACCATGTATACGTCATATGACAAGGTGGCGTTCCAGGGCTCGATAGGCGCTGGTTCTTCATCGTCTCCTTCATCGGCGTCCATACCGTCAATGTCGTCGGAGTTGAAGTCGAGCATGTCGGTTAAATCGTCGACAGTGGCTACCAAGTGGGTGGTGGGCGGGCTTTGAATTTCTTTATCGTCCGAATCCGAACCTTGCTGACCATAGTCCGGCCAGGGCTCTCCCGATAAAGAGAGAGACTTCAGTGACTTCAGGATATCGCCGAAAGGCGAGTGCTGACAGACGTCCGCGGCCGTGAGCTCCTTGATCGGCGCCCAATCGGATTCGACCGACAGGGGCGCGGAGGGTTCGGAAGCTGGAGAATAATCCGGCTCCATGGAGTTACAAGTCTTGCGGAGTACGGGGCTGGTGTTCGGCTCAACCACCGTTAGGATCGCAGCCCCCGAGGTGGCGTCCAACCGCCCATCCTCGATAGGCGCGGTAGGCTCCAAACTAAGGGTCGGAGCCGATGCGGGTGCGGCCTCCAGGGCGCTGTTCGGCGGCAGAGCTAGATCATGCTCGTCGTGACAGTGCGGCGCGCTCGGCAGTGGTCCGAATCCATCGAAGATCAAGTCCCCGCGGATGTCGGCAGTGTAGTTTAAACTTCTGAATCTGACCTGACGGCCAGGGGCGTAGCTTTCGATCTGCTCTAGATGGCCAAGTGAATTGGCCCGCAGTGCGAAGCCGCCAAAGACGAAGATTTGTCCGGGGAGGAAGGTCTCACCCTGGACTGCATCGTCATTGATGATCGTAGGAGCCATCGGGCCTGACGGTGCCGGCACAGAGGAACTCTCAATGAAAGCACCAATGTCAGTGCCAAAACCGGCGGATCTCGGGTAGGGGGTCCCGAACTATGCGTCTAGGCCGGATGGTAACAGGAGGCAGGGGACACGAAGTTTTACCCAGGTTCGGGCCCTCTCGATGGAGGTAAAACCCTACATCCTGCTTGATTAATATTGATGATATGGGTATTACAAGAGTTGATCTACCACGAGATCAGAGAGGCTAAACCCTAGAATCTAGCCTATGGTATGATTGTTGATGTGTATGTTGTCCTACGGACTAAAACCCTCCGGTTTATATAGACACCGGAGAGGGTTAGGGTTACATAAAGTCGGTTACAATGGTAGGAGATATGATCATCCGCATCGCCAAGCTTGCCTTCCACGCCAAGGAAAGTCCCTTCCGGACACGGGACGGAGTCTTCAATCTTGTATCTTCATAGTCCAGGAGTCCGGCTGAAGGTATAGTCCGGCCATCCGGACACCCCCTAATCCATGAATCCCTCATGGCCCCTACAATAGCCATGTTAATCCTGTCATTTCTTGCAATTGCGCCTTTTTTATATACATATTCAACCAAGGTATTTCTTACCTTCCTTCTCCTCGAGCTGCTTCTTGGCACGCCCGAGCTCTTGCTTGGACTTCTCGAGGCTCTGCTTCAGCGTGTCCACTTCCGCAGTGAGTACGGCGGACGCCAGCAGAGAAGCCTGCACACGCATATTGACTCCTTTTGTTAGACTCCTGTGAATTTTTTGATCCTCTATTCGACTTTTCTTCCCGAACGCCCAACAGAGCATCAGGGGCTACTGTCTATGCGGTAATATTATTTACACATTATTTACTTACCTCAAAGCCTGTCAAAAGGCTAGTACAAGCTTCAGTCAGTCCGCTCTTGGCGGACTGAACCTTCTGGACCACCGCACTCATAATTGCGCGGTGCTCCTCGTCGATGGAAGCGCCTTGGAGCGCCTCCAACATATTGTCCGGCGCCTCCGGATGGACGGGGGTCGCCAGCACGGTGGACTTGCTCCTCTTGGAAGGAGGTCCCCCGCCGGACTCCGAAACCCTTGAAGGTTCTAGAGCGGTGTCCGGCCTAAAGCCAGACTTGGAGCCCTGGGGGGTTTCATCCCCTTTACTCCTGGAGTCCGGGAGGTCGCCTTGCGGCGCCTCCGGGACCACCTCCTCCCTGCCTGGAACCTGTTGGGACAACACCTCGGTGTCGTCCATAGGGTGGGGGGAGGAAGTCGTCGGAAGCGAGTTCACCTCCGATGAGTCCAGTGAGCCGCTCGACGACGCGTCGAGTCGGTCTTTGGGTGGGCTGCATAAGCATATTCGACATAAGGGAAAGCTGTGCAATAAACGAATACTATGAATTACTCCGGTATCCGGATACTTACGATTTTGCCAGGGGCTTGGCCCTGGGCTGCCACTCCTCTTCGCCGTCGTCGGCGTCATTGGAGTAGTCCGGAGGAAGGGTTTTCCCCTTCTTGGACCCTCCGGCCTCCTCAGAGAGGGCGGCCTTCCTTTTCTTCTCTCCTCCCGCTGGAGGGGGAGAGGTCTCTTCTTCTTCCTCCTCGTCTTCACGAGAGGAAGGCGCTTCGGGACCGTCGGATGACGAATCCGACACCTCCTGGCGCCGGGCACTCTTTCGAGTCCCCTTGGCCCTTTTCGTGGCCTTCTTCTCCGGCACCACGTAGGGCGCCAGAACCAGCAGCTTCGCCAAGCGAGTGTCCGCTGGGCCTTCAGGCAAAGGAGCCGGACAGTTGATCTGTCCGGACGTCACCTCCCAATCCTATCAAAGATAAGGGAACTCAGATCCCGCATAGAGTCAAACTATGAAAAACCGATACCCTGTAAAAGGACAAAGATAGCTTACCGCATGAGCGTGATGCTGAGTACTGAATCCGCGATCCTCGGCAGCGGATGCGGGAGCCTCGGCGCCCTTGAAAAGCATCCTCCAGGCATCTTCGTACGTCGTGTCGAAGAGCCTATTTAGAGTTCGATGCTGCGCCTGGTCGAACTCCCACAGGTTGAAGGCCCGTCGTTGACACGGGAGGATCAGGCGGATGAGCATAACCTGGACTACGCTGACAAGCTTGAGCTTCTTGTCCACCAGTGTTTGGATGCATGTTTGGAGTCCGGTCAACTCTCCTTTTTTACCCCAAGACAGACTTGTCTCCTTCCAGGAGGTGAGCCACGTAGGGGGGCCGGATCGAAACTCAGGGGGTGTGACCCATTCGGCATCGCGCGGCTCGGTGACGTAAAACCACCCTGATTGCCACCCCTTCAGGGTCTCCACAAAGGAGCCCTCGAGCCACAGGACGTTGGCCATCTTGCCAACCATGGCACCGCCGCACTCCGCCTGGCTGCCGCGCACCACCTTTGGCTTGACGTTGAAAGTCTTAAGCCATAGGCCGAAATGGGGGCGGATGCGGAGGAATACCTCGCACACGACGATAAACGCCGAGATGTTGAGGACGAAGTTTGGGGCCAGGTCGTGGAAATCCAGGCCGTAGTAGAACATGAGCCCTCGGACAAATGGATGCAGAGGGAAGCCCAGTCCGCGGAGGAAATGGGGGAGGAATACCACCCTCTCATGGGGCCTAGGAGTGGGGATGAGCTGCCACTTTTCGGGAAGTCGGTGCGCGATGTCGCTAGCCAGATATACGGCCTTCCTCTGCTTTTTGATGTGTCCCTCCGTGACGGAGGAGACCATCCACTTGCCTCCTGCTCCGGACATGACTGGAGAAGGTTGAGGTGGTAGTGCGGACTTGGGCGCTGGAGCTCGAGTGCGCAAGAATGGATAGGCGAAGGAGGAAGAAGGCGTGGGTGAAAAGGTGGATCCTTATCCCCTTATATGGGTGGACGCAACTACATGTCCCCACCAGCCTGGTGAAACTCGCTTATCTCCAAGCACCGTAATCAAAGGCGCGGTTGGGTTACCCACGCCCGTATTGATGAGAATCATGGAATAAGGGGACACGATCTCTGCTTTGACAAGACGTGCCAAGGAAACCGCCTCGCATAACGCGCTGAGGTGGGATAATGAAACGACTCGGATAAAGGCTTGGCCGTGGTGTGTCACACTACGAAATACGTCAGCAGATTAGATTTGTGTAAATATTATTCTCTCTATGGCAATATGTGGAAAACTTATTTTGCATAGCCGGACACTATCTTTGTGTTTAAAATCTTCTATAAAGTACTTGGAGGAGGAACCCGCCTTGCAATGCCGAAGACAATCTGCGCGCCGGTCTCGTCGTCATTGAAGCCTGGTTCAGGGGCTACTAAGGGAGTCCTGGATTAGGGGGTGTTCAGATAGCCGAACTATACCTTCAAGCCGGACTCCTGGACTATGAAGATACAAGATTGAAGACTTCGTCCCATGTCTGGAAGGGACTTTCCTTGGCGTGGAAGGCAAGCTTGGCGATACGGATGTTTAGATCTCCTACCACCGTAACCGACTCTATGTAACCCTAACCCTCTCCGGTGTCTATATAAACCGGAGGGTTTTAGTCCGTAGGACAAGATACACATCAACAATCATACCATAGGCTAGCTTCTAGGGTTTAGCCTCTCTGATCTCATGGTAGATCTACTCTTGTACTACCCATATCATCAATATTAATCAAGCAGGACGTAGGGTTTTACCTCCATCGAGAGGGCCCGAACCTGGGTAAAACTTCGTGTCCCTTGCCTCCTGTTACCATCCAGCCTAGACGCACAGTTCGGGACCCCCTACCCAAGATCTGCCGGTTTTGACACCGACAGGGTGATTTAGAGGGAAAAAACCAACATGATCACGAACTCAACATAGCAGTCAGGTGACAACCAGGTAATACTTCCGAGAAGATCTTCGGAAAATCACGAACCACCGATATGTTACCAAACTCGAGAACATTCTTGCTTTTCGGGGCAAGACGATGGGACCAAGAGAGTGATGGATTGCCACAATCCTATCTCATTGATCGAAGAGTGCACCGAAAATAAGGACTAGGTAGCACGATCCATCTTAGGATGATGATTCAATAACCAACATGCTAAGAATGAAATTATTGTCCATTAGCTACCAAGCAACGGGGTTGCTAGTAGTATTGATTTCACACATCATGGTTCACTTGTGGGCATTCCGGTTGCGACAACACGGGACCAAGGAATGAAACAATGATAGCGAGAAGTATCACTGCGTCAAGAATTCATAAGAGATGGTGCAATTCTCATGACAATCCTGACATAAAGGGGGTAATACTCTAGGGTAGAACAGAGCAAAGGCTGGATTGGCATTTAATCTGCAGAGCACAACTACTTTGACCCAATCCTAGAAATGGACGAGGTACTGGATTTTGTTTCTCCTAGTCATTCCGGAATAGAACAACTTGACGGACCACAAGAATAAAAGGCATCGATGAACACAAATGCACACACACTCTTGGCTATCAACTGATAGAGGATGGTCGGAATACAACTGAAGAGGAACAACTCAAGGAACATATAACTTTCTGAGTTGTGGATGCATAGATTAGTATGTCGAGCAAAACTCAACATTTCTTCCGGATAACCCATGCAGAAAGGTAGGACTGGCAGATTCACAATGCAGAATGGAGAACTCATCAAGAGCACTCTGGTTGTGATCTTTTGGTTCAAAGAACTTCTGCCATAAGCGGTTCATAGTATTTGGAAGAAGGAACTACCATGGACCTCGAGGACTGTCGCAAGGTTACTAATATCCTAAAGGAACGAGCAAACACTATCAACAGGAGGTGACTGGAGTGAATCTCGGGTTCAAACCCAGGAATAGAATACCTACTAACTAAATGGCATCACGGGATGCTTTCGAGAATGATGGCCAGAATCATCACACTGGGAACACAAGACATGGCTAGATTACTAGGTGATCCTCTAAAACACCTAGGGTCATCATACTAGCTCCAACATATATGTTGAGGCAACAGAGTGCCTCAACTCACCGATTAGTGTGGTTGAACTGGCCCAAAGGGACATCGGGAACGGGAAGAAGGGATTTGCAAATGCATCAGACTATTTAGAGACCTGGGATGACTCGGACAACATAACGGCTGTAAATGCTCAAAATTATTTGAGACATCCTGCAAAAATGGTGGCATAACCACTCAACAACACAATATCAAGGTTCTGAGATCAACTGTCAACATACGGAAGTAGTAGGAACGGAACTGAGGCTTGAAACTATCAATTCTATAAGTCTATGGATTAGTAGCACGTCATCCTGATAGATAGATGAGAAGGCCTAATTCTTAATCCCCGCAGAAAAGAAGAGGTTGACTCAGATCGGAAGGGCATAGGGTAAAGGAGTAAAAAGAGCCTTATGTTCCCTTCCACAAACAATTCCATTACATAACTAAAGCATTTCTAGACTCGACTTCGACCATTTTGGCTTGGTAATCCTACAGGCAGTCAGGCTCTGATACCAAAGCTGTCAGGACCCCGATCCTAAGTCACACCGATCTAGCATGTAACACTTCATATCACTTTGCGGCCTCACGCACGGTATTCCCACGGGTGCCACATTACCTGGCCCGGGACCGTTTGCGCCTTTTGGCTCACGTATATGATAATGTCGCTAGCATCCATATGACAGAGAACCCGGGCCGACATGGCTAGTCGTGAACCCAAAGCGGCACCAACCGATGGGGACAGGCATACATGAATCCCATCGAGCATGTCGGTCAGCAGCGTGTGAATCCGGGCTGTAGCACTGGGCTAACAGGACTCCGGGAACCCGGGCTGTAGCAGGCTAGGCAGGACTCCAGATGTCACCGCATGACATTCCCCCGAAGGGACAGACACAGGAACGAAGTGAAACACATGCCGGCCAGTCAAGTGTCCTGAGCAGTAGTGCTGGGCTAGCAGGACACCGGTGAACCAGGCTGTAGCGGACTACTATGGCTCATGGAAGCACTAGACTACATTTCCCCATAAGAGAGGCTGCCAAGGATAAACAACTAGATTGTCGGATCCCACACATACCAAGCATTTCAATCATACATACAATATGCTCGATATGTGTAAATACAACATGGCATCACAACATTGTTGGGGAACGTAGCAGAAATTCAAAATTTTCCTACGTGTCACCAAGATCTATCTATGGAGAAACCAGCAACGAGGGGAAGGAGAGTGCATCTACATACCCTTGTAGATCGCTATGCGGAAGCGTTCAAGAGAACGGGTTGAAGGAGTCGTACTCTTCGTGATCCAAATCACCGGAGATCCTAGTGCCGAACGGACGGCAGCTCCGCGTTCAACACATGTACAGCCCAGTGACGTCTCCCATGCCTTGATCCAGCAAGGAGAGAGGGAGAGGTTGAGGAAGACTCCATCCAGCAGAAGCACAACGGCGTGGTGGTGGTGGAGGAGCGTGGTACTCCAGCAGGGCTTCGCCAAGCACCGCAAGAGACGAGGAGGAGAGAGGTAGGGCTGCGCCAGGGAGAGATCAAATCGTGTGTCTTAGGCAGCCCAAAACCCCCACTATTTATAGGAGAAGGGGAGGAGGGTGCGCCCCCTCTAGGGTTCCCACCCCTAGGGGGGGGGGTGGCAGCCCTAGATGGGATGGAGGGGGGGCGGCCAAGAGGGGGAGAAGGGGGCGCGCCCTAGGGTGTCCCCCTTCTCCTCCTAGCTGCGCCTTGGGCCTTGTGGGAGGCGCACCAGCCCACTCAGGGGCTGGTCCCTTCCCACTCTTGGCCCATGCAAGCCTCCGGGGCTATTGGCCCCACTTGGTGGTCCCCCGGGACCCTCCCGGTGGTCCCGGTACGTTACTGATAAAACCCGAAACTTTTCCGGTGACCAAAACAGGACTTCCCATATATAAATCTTTACCTCCGGACCATTCCGGAACTCCTCGTGACGTCCGGGATCTCATTCGGGACTCCGAACAACATTCGGTAACCACATACAAACTTCCTTTATAACCCTAGCGTCATCGAACCTTAAGTGTGTAGACCCTACGGGTTCGGGAACCATGCAGACATGACCGAGACGTTCTCCGGTCAATAACCAACAGCGGGATCTGGATACCCATGTTGGTTCCCACATGTTCCACGATGATCTCATCGGATGAACCACGATGTCGAGGATTCGATCAATCCCGTATTCAATTCCCTTTGTCTAGCGGTATTGTACTTGCCCGAGATTCGATCGTCGGTATCCCGATACCTTGTTCAATCTTGTTACCGGCAAGTCTCTTTACTCGTTCCGTAACACATCATCCCGTGATCAACTCCTTGATCACATTGTGCACATTATGATGATGTCCTACCGAGTGGGCCCAGAGATACCTCTCCGTCACACGGAGTGACAAATCCCAGTCTCGATTCGTGCCAACCCAACAGACACTTTCGGAGATACCTGTAGTGTACCTTTATAGCCACCCAGTTACGTTGTGACGTTTGGCACACCCAAAGTATTCCTACGGCATCCGGGAGTTGCACAATCTCATGGTCTAAGGAAATGATACTTGACATTAGAAAAGCTTTAGCATACGAACTACACGTTCTTTGTGCTAGGCTTAGGATTGGGTCTTGTCCATCACATCATTCTCCTAATGATGTGATCCCGTTATCAACGACATCCAATGTCCATGGTCAGGAAACCGTAACCATCTATTGATCAACGAGCTAGTCAACTAGAGGCTTACTAGGGACATGGTGTTGTCTATGTATCCACACATGTATCTGAGTTTCCTATCAATACAATTCTAGCATGGATAATAAACGATTATCATGAACAAGGAAATATAATAATAACCAATTTATTATTGCCTCTAGGGCATATTTCCAACAGTCTCCCACTTGCACTAGAGTCAATAATCCAGTTCACATCGATATGTGATTAACACTCAAGGTCACATCCCCATGTGACTAACACCCAAAGAGTTCTGGGTTTGATCATGTTATGCTTGCGAGAGAGGTTTCAGTCAACGGGTCTGCAACATTCAGATCCGTATGTACTTCACAAGTTTCTATGTCATCTTGTAGATGCAACTACTACGCTACATTTGGAGCCATTTCAAATAACTGTTCTACTTGGAGCTATTCCATTATACGTATCCGGTATCTCTACTCAGAGCTATCCAGATAGGTGTTAAGCTAGCATCGACGTAACTCTTTACGTCGAACTCTTTATCACCTCCATAACCGAGAAACATATCCTTATTCCTCTAAGGATAATTTAGACCGCTATCTGGTGATCTACTCCTAGATTACCTTTGTACCCTCTTGCCAGATATGTGGCAAGGCACACATCAGGTGCGGTACTCAGCATGGCATACCGTATAGAGCCTATGACAAAAGCATAGGGGACGACCTTCGTCCTTCCTCTTTCTTCTGCCGTGGTCGAGCTTTAAGTCTTAACTTCATACCTTACAACTTAGGCAAGAACTCCTTCTTTGACTGATCCATCTTGAACACCTTCAAGATCATGTCATGGTATGTGCTCATTTGAAAGTACCATTAAGCGTTTTGATCTATCCTTATAGATCTCGATGCTCAATGTTCAAGTAGCTTAATCCAGGCTTTCCATTGAAAAACACTTTCCAAATAACCCTATATGCTTTCCAGAAATTCTACGTTATTTCTGATCAACAATATGTCAACAACATATATTCATCAGAAATTCTATAGTGCTCCCACTCACTTCTTTGGAAATACAAGTTTCTCACAAACTTTGTATACACCCAAAATCTTTGATCATCTCATCAAAGCATACATTCCAACTCCGAGATGCTTACTCCAGTCCTTAGAAGGATTGCTGGAGCTTTGCATACTTATTAGCATCTTTCAGGATTGACAAAACCTTCCGGTTGTATCACATACAACCTTTCCTCAAGAAAATCGTCGAGGAAACAATGTTTTGACATCCTATCTGCAAGATTTCATAAATAATGCAGTAATCGCTAATATAATTCCAACAGACTCTTAGCATCGCTACGAGTGAGAAAGTCTCATCATAGTCAACTCCTTGAACTTGTCGGGAAAAATCTTAACGACAAGTCGAGCTTTCTTAATGGTGATACTTACCATCATTGTCCGTCTTCCTTTTAAAATCCATCTGTACTCAACTGCCTTACAACCATCGAGCCGTTTTGCCAAAGTCTACACTTTGTTTTCATACATGGATCCTCTCTCGGATTTTATGGCCTCAAGCCATTTATCGGAATCCGGGCCCACCATCGCTTCTCCATAGCTCATAGGTTCATTGTTGTCTAGCAACATGACTTCCAAGACAGGATTACGTACCACTCTGAAGTAGTACGCATCCTTGTCATCCCACGAGGTTTGTTAGTGACTTGGTCTGAAGTTTCATGATCACTATCATAAGCTTCCACTTCAATAGGTGTAGGTGCCACAGGAACAACTTCCTGCGCCCTTCCACACACTAGTTGAAGAGACGGTTCAATAACCTCGTCAAGTCTCCACCATCCTCCCACTCAATTCTTTTGAGAGAAACTTTTCCTCGAGAAAGGACCTGATTCTAGAAACAATCCCTTATTGCTTTCGGATCTGAGACAAGAGGTATACCCAACTGTTTTGGGTGTCCTATGAAGATGCATTTATCCGCTTTGGGTTCAAGCTTATCAGCCTGAAACTTTTTCACATAAGCGTCACAGCCCCAACCTTTTAAGAAATGACAGCTTAGGTTTCTCTAAACCATAGTTCAAACGGTGTCATCTCATCGGAATTACGTGGTGCCCTATTTAAAGTGAATGTGGTTGTCTCTAATGCCTAACCCATAAACTATCGTGGTAATTCGATAAGAGACATCATGGTATGCATCATATCCAATAGGGTGCAGTTATGATGTTCGGACACACCATCACACTATGGTGTTCTAGGCTGTATTAGTTGTGAAACAATTTCCACAATGTCTTAATTCCGTGCCAAACTCGTAATTCAGATATTCATCTCTATGATCATATCATAGATCTTCTATCCTCTTGTCACGACGATCTTTCAACTTCACCCTGAATTACTTGAACCTTTCAATAATTCAGACTCGTGATTCATCAAGTAAATATACTCAACATCTACTCAAATCATCTGTGAAGTAAGAACATAACGATATCCACTACATGCCTCAGCACTCATTGGACTGCACACATCAAAATGTATTACTTCCAACAAGTTGCTTTCTTGTTCCATCTTACTAAAAACGAGGCTTTTCAGTCATCCTGCCCATGTGGTACGATTTGCATGTCTCAAGTGATTCAAAATCAAGTGAGTCCAAACGATCCATCTGTATAGAGTTTCTTCATGCATATCTACCAACAAACATGGTTCGCATGTCTCAATCCTTTCAAAAATGAGTGAGTCCAAAGATCCATCAACATGGAGCTTCTTCATGCGTTTTATACCAATATTACTCAAATTGCAGTGCCACATTTGTGTGGTATTATCATTACTATCTTATACCTTTGGCATGAAAATGTGTATCACTACGATCGGGATGGTATTATTCAAATAAACAGAGTAACCATTATTCTCCTTAAATGAATAACCGTGTCGCGATAGACATAATCCAATCATGTCTATGCTCAACGCAAACACCAAATAACAATTATTTAGGTTTTAATACCAATCTCGATGGTAGAGGGAGCGTATGATATTTGATCAACCTTGGAAATACTTCCAACACATATCGTCATCTCACCTTTAGCTAGTCTCCGTTTATTCCATAGCTTTTATTTCGAGTTACTAACACTTAGCAACCGAACCGGTATCTAATACCCTGGTGCTACTAGGAGTACTAGTAAAGTACACATTAACATAATGTATATCCAATATACTTCTATCGACAGCCTTCTCATCTACCAAGTATCTAGGGTAATTCTGCTCCAATGGCTGTTCCCCTTATTACAGAAGCACTTAGTCTCGGGTTTGGGTTCAACCTTGGGTTTCTTCACTAGAGCAGCAGCTGATTTGCCGTTTCATGAAGCATCCCTTTTTGCCCTTGCCCTTCTTGAAACTAGTGGTTTCACCAACCATCAACAATTGATGCTCCTTCTTGATTTCTACTTTTGTGGTGTCAAACATCGTGAATATCTCAAGGATCATCATATATGTCCCTGATATTTATAGTTCATCATGAAGCTCTAGCAGCTTGGTGGTAATGACTTCAGAGAAACATCACTATCTCATCTGGAAGATCAACTCCCACTCGATTCAAATGATTGTTGTACTCAGACAATCTGAGCACAAGCTCAACAATTGTGCTTTTCTCCCTTAGTTTGTGGGCTAAGAAAATCATCGGAGGTCTTATACCTCTTGACGTGGGCACGAGCCTGAAATCCCAATTTCAGCCCTCGAAACATCTCATATGTTTCGCGACGTTTCAAAATGTCTTCGGTGCCTCAATTCTAAACCGTTTAACTGAACTATCACGTAGTTATCAAAATGTGTATGTCAGATGTTCGCAACATCCACAGATGACGTTCGAGGTTCAGCACACTGAGCGGTGCATTAAGGACATAAGCCTTCTATAAAGCAATGAGGACAATCCTCAGTTTACGGACCTAGTCCGCATAATTGCTACTATCAACTTTCAACTAAATTTTCTCTAGGAACATATCTAAACAGTAGAACTAAAGCGCGAGCCACGACATAATTTGCGAAGACCTTTTGACTATGTTCAGGATAAATAAGTTCATCTTGTGAACTCCCACTCAGATAGACATCCCTCTAGTCATCTAAGTGATTACATGATCCGAGTCAACTAGGCCGTGTCCGATCATCACGTGAGACGGACTAGTCATCATCGGTGAACATCTTCATGTTGATCGTATCTACCATACGACTCATGCTCGACCTTTCGGTCTCTTGTGTTCCGAGGCCATGTCTGTACATGCTAGGCTCATCAAGTCAACCGAAGTGTTTCGCGTGCGTAAATCTGTCTTACACCCGTTGTATGTGAACGTTAGAATCTATCACACCCGATCATCACGTGGTGCTTCGAAACAACGAACTGTCGCAACGGTGCACAGTTAGGGGGAACACTTTCTTGAAATTATTATGAGGGATCATCTTATTTACTACCATCGTTCTAAGTAAACAAGATGCAAAAACATGATAAACATCACATGCAATCAAATAATAGTGACATGATATGGCTAATATCATATAGCTCCTTTGATCTCCATCTTGGGGCACCATGATCATCTTGTCACCGGCATGACACCATGATCTCCATCATCATGATCTCCATCATCGTGTCTCCATGAAGTTGTCTCGCCAACTTATTACTTCTACTACTATGGCTACCGGTTAGCAATAAAGTAAAGTAATTACATGGCGTTGTTCAATGACACGCAGGTCATACAATAAATAAAGACAACTCCTATGGCTCCTGCCGGTTGTCATACTCATCGACATGCAAGTCGTGATTCCTATTACAAGAACATGATCAATCTCATACATCACATATCATTCATCACATTCTTCTTGGCCATATCACATCACATAGCATACCCTGCAAAAACAAGTTAGACGTCCTCTAATTGTTGTTTGCATGTTTTACGTGGCTGCTATGGGTTTCTAGCAAGAACGTTTCTTACCTACGCAAAAACCACAACATGATATGCCAATTGCTATTTACCCTTCATAAGGACCCTTTTCATCGAATCCGATCCGACTAAAGTGGGAGAGATAGACACCCGCTAGCCACCTTATGCAACTAGTGCATGTCAGTCGGTGGAACCAGTCTCACGTAAGAGTACGTGTAAGGTCCGTCCGGGCCGCTTCATCCCACAATGCCGCCGAATCAAGATTGGACTAGTAACGGTAAGCATATTGAACAAAATCAACGCCCACAACTACTTTGTGTTCTACTCGTGCATAGAATCTATGCAATAGACCTAGCTCATAATGCCACTGTTGGGGAACGTAGCAGAAATTCAAAATTTTCCTATGTGTCACCAAGATCTATCTATGGAGAAACCAGCAATGAGGGGAAGGAGAGTGCATCTACATACCCTTGTAGATCGCTATGCGGAAGCGTTCAAGAGAACGGGTTGAAGGAGTCGTACTCGTCGTGATCCAAATCACCGGAGATCCTAGTGCCGAACGGACGGCACCTCCACGTTCAACACACGTACAGCCCGGTGACGTCTCCCATGCCTTGATCCAGCAAGGAGAGAGGGAGAGGTTGAGGAAGACTCCATCCAGCAGAAGCACAACGGCGTGGTGGTGGTGGAGGAGCGTGGTACTCCAGCAGGGCTTCACCAAG
Organism: Triticum urartu; assembly: GCF_056163025.1. Classification (NCBI taxonomy): domain Eukaryota; kingdom Viridiplantae; phylum Streptophyta; class Magnoliopsida; order Poales; family Poaceae; genus Triticum; species Triticum urartu. Next base: position 579,427,942 of record NC_141878.1, on the reverse strand, counting down.
CACCGCAAGAGACGAGGAGGAGAGAGGTAGGGCTGCGCCAGGGAGAGATCAAATCATGTGTCTTGGGCAGCCCAAAACCCCCACTATTTATAGGAGAAGGGGAGGAGGGTGCGCCCCCTCTAGGGTTCCCACCCCTAGGGGGGGGGGGCGCGACAGCCCTAGATGGGATGGAGGGGGGGGCGGCCAAGAGGGGGAGAAGGGGGCGCGCCCTAGGGTGTCCCCCTTCTCCTCCTAGCTGCGCCTTGGGCCTTGTGGGAGGCGCACCAGCCCACTCAGGGGCTGGTCCCTTCCCACTCTTGGCCCATGCAAGCCTCCGGGGCTATTGGCCCCACTTGGTGGACCCCTGGGACCCTCCCGGTGGTCCCGGTACGTTACCGATAAAACCCGAAACTTTTCCGGTGACCAAAACAGGACTTCCCATATATAAATCTTTACCTCCGGACCATTCCGGAACTCCTCGTGACGTCCGGGATCTCATTCGGGACTCCGAACAACATTCGGTAACCACATACAAACTTCCTTTATAACCCTAGCGTCATCGAACCTTAAGTGTGTAGACCCTACGGGTTCGGGAACCATGCAGACATGACCGAGACGTTCTCCGGTCAATAACCAACAGCGGGATCTGGATACCCATGTTGGTTCCCACATGTTCCACGATGATCTCATCGGATGAACCACGATGTCGAGGATTCGATCAATCCCGTATTCAATTCCCTTTGTCTAGCGGTATTGTACTTGCCCGAGATTCGATCGTCGGTATCCCGATACCTTGTTCAATCTTGTTACCGGCAAGTCTCTTTACTCGTTCCGTAACACATCATCCCGTGATCAACTCCTTGATCACATTGTGCACATTATGATGATGTCCTACCGAGTGGGCCCAGAGATACCTCTCCGTCACACGGAGTGACAAATCCCAGTCTCGATTCGTGCCAACCCAACAGACACTTTCGGAGATACCTGTAGTGTACCTTTATAGCCACCCAGTTACGTTGTGACGTTTGGCACACCCAAAGTATTCCTACGGTATCCGGGAGTTGCACAATCTCATGGTCTAAGGAAATGATACTTGACATTAGAAAAGCTTTAGCATACGAACTACACGATCTTTGTGCTAGGCTTAGGATTGGGTCTTGTCCATCACATCATTCTCCTAATGATGTGATCCCGTTATCAACGACATCCAATGTCCATGGTCAGGAAACCGTAACCATCTATTGATCAACGAGCTAGTCAACTAGAGGCTTACTAGGGACATGGTGTTGTCTATGTATCCACACATGTATCTGAGTTTCCTATCAATACAATTCTAGCATGGATAATAAACGATTATCATGAACAAGGAAATATAATAATAACCAATTTATTATTGCCTCTAGGGCATATTTCCAACAAACATAACTCTACGACTCAAGTATTTATTAAGCTCCGAGGAGCGAGAAATTACAAACATGGGTCTCATGACCAACAATCATAGCATACAAATCAAAGCACATGCGGAAGCTTAACATGTCTGAGTACAGACATCTATAAATGGAAAAGGCTTCCTGATTACTATGTGATGCTTTGAACCCGCTTAATAAATGGAGCAGTCCGCCAAGGGGCGAAAACCCAGTGACTGGTTGTATTTCCATTATGATGAGTAATGGAAAGGGGTTATCGCCTGGTTAAAAAATAAATAAATGGAAAAGGCTAAGAAGCCTGACTATCTACCAGATCCTGCCGAGGGCACAAGTTCGTAGCTGAGGTATCAAGCTAAACGTCGGAGTCCATGTGGAACTACTAGCGAGACTGAAGTCTCTCTACAAAACATAAATTAAGCAAACGTGAGTACAAATGTACCCAGCAAGACTTACATCAGAACTATCTACATATGCATCGGTATCATTAAAGGGGGTGGTGGAGTTTAACTGCAGCAAGCCAGCTTTGACTCAGTGGCTATCCTAAACTACGACTGCAAGCAACTCTTTTGAGGTGGCGCACACGAGTCCACATATTCACCATTCAATACACCACTAAGGATCCACTTCCGTCTCCCTACGAGAAGGCCATCCATAGCACTCACACTTATCTTGCGAGTTTTAGAGTATCCACTTTCACTTGTCTATGAACTGTTATATGCAACCCAGAAGTCCTTTACCGCGGACACGGCTATTCGAATAGATCATTTATAACCCTGCAGGGGTGTACTCGTCACACATGTTTCCACCACTTAGCGTCTGCACACGACATGTGCTCGACAGACTTCAAGCGAAAGCCGACGTGGGTGTAGACCACGACCTGACTAACCACACAAGTCTCTAGTCCAGGTTTATCGCCTATTCGGGTTCCATCCGCAAGGAAATCCGGTCGGGGTGTCCTCAACGGCCCCAAACGATGTGTACAGGGTCCCGAGACGCCAAACGGGCGCCCGGCATACCCGGCCACAGTGTATCTACCGCATCATAGCCCACCCCTAGGGTCAGTGCTACGCACGGCTGCCAACACATAACCTACAAACACCAGAAACTAGTTGCAACTCCTGGATAGAGGACGAGAGGGGTCAATAAGTCGAGCGGGGTCATATTTCAGGGCCCAATGTGTGGTAGTAGCTGTTTCATGGATCACAAACACAGAACTCAGTTCCTGAGGACGGTTTTAGTGAGACAACCCACCATGTACTCCTACATGGCCTCTCACTGCTACCTTTACCAAATCGTGTTCACACACTTAGCTCACACACCGTAGGACATGTTTACACACCTCCGATTCATCCCCGATGAACCAGACCTGACACGACTCTATGCAATAGCAGGCATGACAAACAAGCATGAATGAGTAGGCACATCAGGGCTCAAACAACTCCTACTCATGCTAGTGGGTTTCATCTATTTACTGTGGCAATGACAGGTCATGCAGAGGATAAGGGGTTCAACTACCGCAGCAAGTGAAAGATGAATCGTTGTTGTCCTAATGCAGTAAAAGAGAGCAGGAGCGAGAGAGTGGGATTGTATCGGAATGAGCAAGGGGTTTTGCTTGCCTGGCACTTCTGAAGATAGTATAGTTCTTCATCGGTGTCATCGATCACATCGTCGGAACGTCGTCTACTAAAGGGGGACAAACACCGGCAATAGAGAAGAACACAATCAATGCATATGCGACAATATGCTGCATGATCACGACATGGCAATATGCTGTGATTTGAGCTAATGCATCTAGTTATGATTTGAATGAAGTTGGTTTGAATACATGATTCAAATTCCAACTCCATATATGATTATTTAAATGCCCTTTATTTGTTTTGTCGAAAACAGAGGACAAACATTGTTCAAACATGCATGAAAATGGTACAGATGGATTCCTTGAATTTTTCTGATAATTTTTCATATATAAATCTTTTCATTTGGAGTTACGGTTGAATTTCTATGATTTTTAGAAGTTTGGGGGTAATTTCTGAAAATATTAAATCATTTAAGATGTATTTAAATTCCAGAAAGGAATTATTGCGTCAGCATGACCTCATAGTGACGTTAGCAGGTCAACGGCTCGGTCCAGGTCAAACCTGATGTGTGGGGTCCACACGTTAGTGACACAGTTAACTAACAGGGTTAATTAAAATTAAACTAAACCTAATATAGTTTAGTTAAGGCCTGGGCCCATATGTCAGTGACTCTAGGGGGTTAGTTTGGCGCTAATGATGGTGCCACGTCACCAGCCACCGGAGTTGGACGCCGGCGACCAAACCCGACGGCGGAGGATCGCCGGAGTTGCCCGGGATGGCACTACAGGGGTCAGCTCAACGCGCTGGAGGCACCAGAGGGATGCCCATCCTCGCGCGCATCCAGGGGATCACGCGGGAGGCTGCGGGGTGGCCGGAGACGATGGCCACGGCAACCATGGCAGTGGCCGGAGCTACGGGAACGGCGGGTTCGGCGCTACGGAGCGTTTCGAGACGAACTGGTGGGGTCTGCGGCTTCTTGAGGAAGCGCTGAGCACGCCTACGTGCTCTGGTGCGACGTGCGGGTGTTGCAACCGCGGCGACGACATGGCCGGCGGCGGGGAGCGCTCGGCTCCGGTGGTTGATGCGGCTAGGGGGCGAAAACGACGGCGGGGAGAGAGGGGTTGGGAGCAGGGGCTCACGGAGATGCCAAAGAGGGGGTCAGCGAGCTCGGGGAGGTCCTGGCGGTGCCGAATCGACCGGAGACGGGCTCGGGTGCCCGAGGTTGAAGATGAAGGCGAAGACGGCGTTCGGTGGCGTTTGGAGTCGCGTGAGTCAACAGGGGGGGCGTAGGCGACGGTCGTGGAGCCCCTGGGCATGTCGGAGAGGTGAGTGGGAGGCTCAGGGCGCGGCAGCAACGAGCGGCGGCGACGGCTGCGCTCGGGTGGGTGCACGCGAGAGGGACAGGGGAGGGGATGAGCACGGGGGGAGGAGTGAGAGGGCCTGGGGGGTGCGTGGCGTCTCCAGGGGGGTCGTCGCACAGGCAGGCAGCCTGGAGGTGGCCGGCGTGCGGCCACGCGCGGCGGGCACGCGCCCGCGTCCTTGTGGCGCAAGGAGGACGACGACTGGCAGCTGGGCTCTGGTGGGCTGGCTGCTGCTGGGCCTCTCAGGTAAGGCCAGGTAGGTTTGTGTTCTGTTTTATTTTTCTGTTCTCTTTTCTATTTTTCTATAATTGTTTTTGACTTAAATAAAATGCTAAGACATTTCCAAAAATCATGAAACTAATCATGGCTACTGTTTATAATATATCCAACAGTAAACATTTTAGTTTATGATTATTTGAGCATTTAAAATATTTAATAGCATTTAAATGCCCAAATGCAAATAATTTATGAATTCATTCAAAAATCCAAAGTGACCTAGGAAAATGTGCACCATTTTTGGCAGAGGTTCTAGACCAATTCAAAAAATAATGAACTTTTCCAAAGGAATTTTGGGATCATTGAAAATGATATTTTTTTATTTGAACCTAGTTGGATTCATCTGTGCTAGGGTTTCAACAGTCCCCAATTCAAATTCATAAGAATTTAAACATGATGCAACACATGACTAGCTATCTCAAAGCATACTAGGACTAGGGATGTGACAGCCTTTAAGGGGTCCAACCATGTCAAGCCCCCAGACCGTGAAGGGCCAAGTGATGGGGATAGTTTGGAGGGCGGTGGGTGGCATATGGCTTTGGTTTGCAAAGAGCTGGCAACCGACGCATCGTTGGACTAAGTCCTGGGCGTCTGCCCGGGCCGTCGGCCAATAAAAGCCTGTACGGAAGGCCTTGCTTACAAGGGACCAAGCTGCAGCGTGATGACCGCCGAGTCCGGCATGAATTTCAGCCAGGAGGTTCCGCCCTTCCTCTTCGGAGATGCACCTTTGAAGGACTCCGGTAGTACTTTTCTTATAAAGCTCTCCCTCGTGGACTTTATAGGCTTTAGATCGCCGCACTATGCAGCTTGCCTCATTTTGGTCCTCGGGGAGTTCCTGCCTAGTAAGGTAGGCGAGGAATGGTTCTATCCACGGGGCGATGACGACCATTATTACGTGGGCTGAAGGTGTTATTTCATTGGCAGATCCTCCAATTATGTCAAAGTGTTCGGTGTCGGGCAGTGCGGTTGGGTCCGGGCTGTTATTGCCGGGTTCCCCTTCCCATACTACGGATGGCTTGAACAGCCTTTCCAAGAAGATGTTGCGGGGGACTACATCGCTTTTGCGCCGATGCGTGCCAGGACATCTGCCGCCTGATTATTTTCCCGGGCTATATGGTGGAATTCGAGCCCTTCGAACCGAGCTGACATTTGTAGGACGGCGCTATGATAAGCTGCCATTTTTGGATCCTTGGCATCAAAGTCTCCATTTATTTGGGACATTGCGAGGTTCGAGTCCCCGCGCACCTCTAGGCGTTGAATGCCCATGGATACTGCCATCCGGAGACCATGTAAAAGGGCCTCATATTCGGCTGCATTGTAGGAGTCTGTGTACATTATCTAGAGTACATATTGAACCGTGTCTCCTGTGGGGGACGTCAAAACGACGCCAACCCCTAGACCGGCCAACATTTTGGAGCCGTCAAAGTGCATGGCCCAGTTTGAATATGTGCCGTACTCTTTAGGGAGTTCGGCCTCCGTCCATTCTGCGACGAAGTCACCCAAGACATGCGACTTGATAGCTCGCCATGGCTTGTAAGTTATGTCGAACGGGAGGAGCTGAATGGCCCATTTTGCAATCTAGCCCATCGCGTCGCTGTTGTTTATAATATCGTTAAGTGGCACTTCCGAGGCTACTGTTATTGAACACTCTTGAAAGTAGTGTCGCAGCTTCCGGGATGCCATAAATACTGTGTACGCAATCTTTTGATAATGCGGGTACCGTGACTTGCACGGAGTAAGGACAGTGGACATAGAGTAGATCGGCTTTTGAAGGGGGAATTTGTGTCCGTCTGTTTCTCGTTCGACGACGAGCACTGCGCTTACGACCTGGTGGGTTGCTGCGATGTATAATAGCATTGGTTCGCCAATGTTTGGCGCAGCCAGGACTGGGTTTGTTGCCAAGATGGCTTTTATTTCGTCGAGTCCGGCCGTGGCTGCCTCCGTCCACTCGAAGTGTTCGGTGCACCGAAGGAGGCGGTAAAGGGGTAGGGCCTTTTCTCCCAAGAGGGAGATAAAGCGGCTTAGAGCCGCCACACATCCGGTTAATTTTTGTATTTGTTTAAGGTCCTTCGTGTTGGAAATATGCCCTAGAGGCAATAATAAAATGGTTATTATTATATTTATTTGTTCACGATAATTGTGTATTATTCATGCTATAATTTTGTTATCCGGAAATCGTAATACATGTGTGAATACATAGACCACAACACGTCCCTAGTGAGCCTCTAGTTGACTAGCTCGTTGATCAAAAGATAGTCATGGTTTCCTGACTATGGACATTGGATGTCATTGATAACGGGATCACATCATTAGGAGAATGATGTGATGGACAAGACCCAATCCTAAGCATAGCTCAAAGATCGTGTAGTTCGTTTGCTGTAGCTTTTCCGAATGTCAAGTATCATTTCCTTAGACCATGAGATTGTGCAACTCCCGGATACCGTAGGAGTGCCTTGGGTGTGCCAAACGTCACAACGTAACTGGGTGACTATAAAGGTACATTACAGGTATCTCCGAAAGTGTCTGTTGGGTTGACACGAATCGAGACTGGGATTTGTCACTCCGTGTGACGGAGAGGTATCTCTGGGCCCACTCGGTAATGCATCATCATGATGAGCTCAATGTAACCAAGTGGTTGATCACGGGATCATGCATTACGGCACGAGTAAAGTGACTTGCCGGTAACGAGATTGAACGAGGTATTGGGATACCGACGATCGAGTCTCGGGCAAGTAACGTACCGATTGACAAAGGGAATTGTATACGGATTGATTGAATCCTCGACATCGTGGTTCATCCGATGAGATCATCGTGGAGCATGTGGGAGCCAACATGGGTATCCAGATCCCGCTGTTGGTTATTGACCGGAGAGGCATCTCGGTCATGTCTGCATGTCTCCCGAACCCGTAGGGTCTACACACTTAAGGTTCGGTGTCGCTAGGGTTGTAGAGATATTAGTATGCAGTAACCCAAAAGTTGTTCGGAGTCCCGGATGAAATCCCGGACATCACGAGGAGTTCTGGAATGGTCCGGAGGTAAAGATTTATATATAGGAAGTCCAGTTTCGGCCATCGGGAAGGTTTTGGGGGTCGCCAGTATTGTACCGGGACCACCGGAAGGGTCCCGGGGGTCCACCGGGTGGGGCCACCTATCCCGGAGGGCCCCATGGGCTGAGTTGGGAGGGGAACCAGCCCATAGTGGGCTGGTGCGCCCCCCTTGGGCCTCCCCTGCGCCTAGGGTTGGGAAACCCTAGGGGTGGGGACACCCCCCACTTGGCTTGGGGGGGGGAGCCACCCCTTGGCCGCCGCCCCCTTGGAGATCCATCTCCTAGGGCCGGCACCCCCCAAGGCCCCTATATAAAGAGGGGGGAGGGAGGGCAGCCGCACACCCTTGCTCTTGGCGCCTCCCTCTCCCTCCGTTACACCTCTCCTCACCGCTTGCGCTTGGCGAAGCCCTGCCGGGATCCTGCTGCATCCACCACCACGCCGTCGTGCTGCTGAATCTTCATCAACCTCTCCTTCCCCCTTGCTGGATCAAGAAGGAGGAGACCTCTTCCTAACCGTACGTGTGTTGAACGCGGAGGTGCCGTCCGTTCGGCACTAGGTCATCGGTGATTTGGATCACGTCGAGTACGACTCCATCAACCCCGTTCTCTTGAACGCTTCCGCGCGCGATCTACAAGGGTATGTAGATGCACTCCTCTCTCCCTCGTTGCTAGATGACTCCATAGATTGATCTTGGTGATGCGTAGAAAATTTTAAAATTCTGCTATGTTCCCCTATAGTGGCATCATGAGCTAGGTCTATGCGTAGTTTCTATGCACGAGTAGAACACAAAGCAGTTGTGGCCATGGATATTGTCAATTTGCTTGCCGTTACTAGTCTTATCTTGATTCGGCGGCATCGTGGGATGAAGCGGCCCAGACCGACCTTACACGTACGCTTACGTGAGACTGGTTCCACCGATTGACATGCACTAGTTGCATAAGGTGGCTGACGGGTGTCTGTCTCTCCCACTTTAGTCGGATCGGATTCAATGAAAAGGGTCCTTATGAAGGGTAAATAGAAATTGGCATATCACGTTGTGGTTTTGGCGTAGGTAAGAAACGTTCTTGCTAGAAACCTGTAGCAACCACGTAAAAACTTGCAACAACAATTAGAGGACGTCTAACTTGTTTTTGCAGCAAGTGTTTTGTGATGTGATATGGCCAAAGGATGTGATGAATGATATATGTGATGTATGAGATGATCATGTTCTTGTAATAGGAATCACGACTTGCATGTCGATGAGTATGACAACCAGCAGGAGCCATAGGAGTTGTCTTAATTTATTTGTGACCTGCGTGTCAACATATAACGTCATGTAATTACTTTACTTTATTGCTAAACCGTTAGCCATAGTAGTAGAAGTAATAGATGACGAGACAACTTCAAGAAGACACGATGATGGAGATCATGGTGTCATGCCGGTGACAACGATGATCATGGAGCCCCGAAGATGGAGATCAAAAGGAGCAAATGATATTGGCCATATCATGTCACTATTTGATTGCATGTGATGTTTATCATGTTTTACATCTTATTTGCTTAGAACGACGGTAGCTTAAATAAGATGATCCCTCGTAATAATTTCAAGAAAGTGTTCCCCCTAACTGTGCACCGTTGCGAAGGTTCGTTGTTTTGAAGCACCACGTGATGATCGGGTGTGATAGATTCTAACGTTCGAATACAACGGGTGTAAGCCAGATTTACACACGCAATACACTTAGGTTGACTTGACGAGCCTAGAATGTACAGACATGGCCTCGGAACACAGAAGATCGAAAGGTCGAGCATGAGTCGTATAGAAGATACGATCAACATGAAGATGTTCACCGATGTTGACTAGTCCATCTCACGTGATGATTGGACACGGCCTAGTTAACTCGGATCATGTTTCACTTAGATGACTGGAGGGATGTCTGTCTGAGTGGGAGTTCATTGAATAATTTGATTAGATGAACTTAATTATCATGAACTTAGTCTAAAATCTTTACAATATGTCTTGTAGATCAAATGGCCCACGTTGTCCTCAACTTCAACGCATTCCTAGAGAAAACCAAGTTGAAAGACGATGGCAGCAAGTATACGGACTGGGTCCGGAACCTGAGGATCATCCTCATAGCTGCCAAGAAAGATTATGTCCTAGAAGCACCGCTAGGTGACGCACCTGTCCCAGAGAACCAAGACATCATGAACGCTTGGCAGTCACGTGTTGATGATTACTCCCTCGTTCAGTGCGGCAGGCTTTACAGCTAGAACCGGGGCTCCAAAAGCGTTTTGAGAGACACGGAGCATATGAGATGTTCAAAGAGCTGAAAATGGTTTTTCAAGCTCATGCCCGGGTCGAGAGATATGAAGTCTCCGACAAGTTCTTCAGCTGTAAGATGGAGGAAAATAGTTCTGTCAGTGAGCACATACTCAAAATGTCTGGGTTGCATAACCGCTTGACTCAGTTGGGAGTTAATCTCCCGGATGACGCGGTGATTGACAGAATCCTTCAGTCGCTTCCACCAAGCTACAAGAGCTTTGTGATGAACTTCAATATGCAAGGGATGGAAAAGGCCATTCCTGAGGTATATTCAATGCTGAAATCAGCAGAGGTGGAAATCAAAAAGGAACATCAAGTGTTGATGGTGAATAAAACCACTAAGTTCATGAAAGGCAAGGGTAAGAAGAACTTCAAGAAGGATGGCAAGGGAGTTGCCGCGCCCGGTAAGCAAGCTGCCGGGAAGAAGCCAAAGAATGGACCCAAGCTCGAGACTGAGTGTTTTTATTGCAAGGGAAGTGGTCACTGGAAGCGGAACCGCCCCAAATACTTAGCGGACAAGAAGGCCGGCAACACTAAAGGTATATGTGATATACATGTAATTGATGTGTGCCTTACCAGTACTCGTAGTAGCTCCTGGGTATTTGATACCGGTGCCGTTGCTCACATTTGTAACTCAAAGCAGGAGCTGCAGAATAAACAGAGACTGGCGAAGGACGAGGTGATGATGCGCGTCAGGAATGGTTCCAAAGTCGATGTGATCACCGTCGGCACGCTGCCTCTACATTTACCTACAGGATTAGTTTTAAACCTCAATAATTGTTATTTAGTGCCAGCTTTGAGCATGAACATTGTATTAGGATCTCGTTTAATTCGAGATGGCTACTCATTTAAATCCGAGAATAATGGTTGTTCTATTTATATGAGAGATATGTTTTATGGTCATGCTCCGTTGGTGAATAGTTTATTCTTAATGAATCTCGAGCGTAATGTTACACATATTCATAGTGTGAATACCAAAAGATGTAAGGTTGACAATGATAGTCCCACATACTTGTGGCACTGCCGTCGTGGTCACATAGGTGTCAAACGCATGAAGAAGCTCCATGCAGATGGACTTTTAGAGTCTCTTGATTATGAATCATTTGACACGTGCGAACCATGCCTCATGGGTAAAATGACCAAAACTCCGTTCTCAGGAACAATGGAGCGAGCAACCAACTTATTGGAAATCATACATACTGATGTGTGCGGTCCAATGAGTGTTGAGGCTCGCGGTGGCTATCGTTATGTTCTCACCCTCACTGATGACTTGAGTAGATATGGGTATGTCTACTTAATGAAACACAAGTCTGAGACTTTTGAAAAGTTCAAGGAATTTCAGAGTGAGGTTGAGAATCAACGTGACAGAAAAATCAAGTTCTTGCGATCAGATCGTGGGGGAGAATACTTGAGTCACGAATTCGGCACACACTTAAGAAAATGTGGAATAGTTTCACAAGGCACGCCGCCTGGAACACCTCAGCGTAATGGTGTGTCCGAACGTCGTAATCGCACTCTATTAGATATGGTGCGATCTATGATGTCTCTTACCGATTTACCGCTGTCATTATGGGGCTATGCTTTAGAGACTGCCGCATTCACTTTAAATAGGGCTCCGTCGAAATCCGTTGAGACGACACCGTATGAATTATGGTTTGGGAAGAAACCTAAGCTGTCGTTTCTAAAAGTTTGGGGATGCGATGCTTATGTCAAGAAACTTCAACCAGAAAAGCTCGAACCCAAATCGGAAAAATGCGTCTTCATAGGATACCCTAAAGAAACTATTGGGTATACCTTCTACCTCAGATCTGAAGGCAAGATCTTTGTTGCCAAGAATGGGTCCTTTCTAGAGAAAGAGTTTCTCTCGAAAGAAATAAGTGGGAGGAAAGTAGAACTTGATGAAGTATTACCTCTTGAACCGGTAAGTGGCACAGCTCAAGAAAATGTTCCTGAGGTGCCTGCACCGACTAGAGAGGAAGTTGATGATGATGATCATGAAACTTCAGATCAAGTTGCTACTGAACTTCGTAGGTCCACGAGGACACGTTCCGCACCAGAGTGGTACGGCAACCCTGTCTTGGAAATCATGTTGTTAGACAACGGTGAACCTTCGAACTATGAAGAAGCGATGGCGGGCCCGGATTCCGACAAATGGCTGGAAGCCATGAAATCCGAGATAGGATCCATGTATGAAAATGAAGTATGGACTTTGACTGACTTACCCGATGATCGGCGAGCCATAGAAAATAAACGGATCTTTAAGAAGAAGACAGACGCGGATGGTAATGTGACCATCTATAAATCTTGGCTTGTCGCTAAGGGTTATCGACAAGTTCAAGGGGTTGACTACGATGAGACTTTCTCACCCGTAGCGAAGCTGAAGTCCGTCCGAATCATGTTAGCAATTGCCGCATTCTATGATTATGAGATATGGCAAATGGACGTCAAAACAACATTCCTTAATGGTTTCCTTAAGGAAGAATTGTATATGATGCAGCCGGAAGGTTTGTCGACCCTAAGAATGCTGACAAGGTGTGCAAGCTCCAACGCTCGATTTATGGGCTGGTGCAAGCATCTCGGAGTTGGAACATTCATTTTGATGAGATGATCAAAGCGTTTGGGTTTACGCAGACTTATGGAGAAGCCTACATTTACAAGAAAGTGAGTGGGAGCTCTGTAGCATTTCTCATATTGTATATGGATGACATACTGTTGATGGGAAAGGATATAGAATTCTTGGAAAGCATAAAGGGCTACTTGAACAAGTGTTTTTCAATGAAGGACCTTGGAGAAGCTGCTTATATATTAGGCATCAAGATCTATAGAGATAGATCGAGACACCTCATTGGTCTTTCACAGAGTACGTACCTTGACAAGATATTGAAGAAGTTCAAACTGGATCAGTCAAAGAAAGGGGTTCTTGCCTGTATTGCAAGGTACGAGATTGAGCACGGCTCAATGCCCAACCACGGCAGAAGATAGAGAAAAGATGAGTGTCGTCCCCTATGCCTCGGCCATAGGGTCTATCATGTATGCTATGCTGTGTACCAGACCTGATGTAAACCTTGCCGTAAGTTTGGTAGGAAGGTACCAAAGTAATCCCGGCATGGAACACTGGGCAGCGGTCAAGAATATCCTGAAGTTCCTGAAAAGGACTAAGGAAATGTTTCTCATTTATGGAGGTGACAAAGAGCTCGTCGTAAAGGGTTACGTTGATGCTAGCTTCGACACAGATCTGGATGACTCTAAGTCACAAACCGGATACGTGTATATTTTGAATGGTGGGGAAGTAAGCTGGTGCAGTTGCAAGCAAAGCGTTGTGGCGGGATCTACATGTGAAGCGGAGTACATGGCAGCCTCGGAGGCAGCACAAGAAGCTGTCTGGGTGAAGGAGTTCATTACCGACCTAGGAGTCATACCCAATGCGTCGGGCCCGATGACTCTATTCTGTGACAACACTGGAGCTATTGCCCTTGCCAAGGAGCCCAGGTTTCACAGGAAGACCAGGCATATCAAGCGTCGCTTCAACTCCATTCGTGAAAGTGTTCAAAATGGAGACATAGAGATTTGTAAAGTACATACGGACCTGAATGTGGCAGATCCGTTGACTAAACCTCTCCCTAGACCACAACACGTGTGAATACATGCTATAATTTGTTCATGATAATTGTCTATTATTCATGCTATAATTTTGTTCATGATAATTGTCTATTATTCATGCTAATTGTCTATTATTCATGCTAATTATATTTATTTGTTCATGATAATTGTCTATTATTCATGCTATAATTTTGTTATCCGGAAATCGTAATACATGTGTGAATACATAGACCACAACACGTCCCTAGTGAGCCTCTAGTTGACTAGCTCGTTGATCAAAAGATAGTCATGGTTTCCTGACTATGGACATTGGATGTCATTGATAACGGGATCACATCATTAGGAGAATGATGTGATGGACAAGACCCAATCCTAAGCATAGCTCAAAGATCGTGTAGTTCGTTTGCTGTAGCTTTTCCGAATGTCAAGTATCATTTCCTTATACCATGAGATTGTGCAACTCCCGGATACCGTAGGAGTGCCTTGGGTGTGCCAAACGTCACAACGTAACTGGGTGACTATAAAGGTACATTACAGGTATCTCTGAAAGTGTCTGTTGGGTTGACACGAATCGAGACTGGGATTTGTCACTCCGTGTGACGGAGAGGTATCTCTGGGCCCACTCGGTAATGCATCATCATGATGAGCTCAATGTAACCAAGTGGTTGATCACGGGATCATGCATTACGGCACGAGTAAAGTGACTTGCCGGTAACGAGATTGAACGAGGTATTGGGATACCGACGATCGAGTCTCGGGCAAGTAACGTACCGATTGACAAAGGGAATTGTATACGGATTGATTGAATCCTCGACATCGTGGTTCATCCGATGAGATCATCGTGGAGCATGTGGGAGCCAACATGGGTATCCAGATCCCGCTATTGGTTATTGACCGGAGAGGCGTCTCGGTCATGTCTGCATGTCTCCCGAACCCGTAGGGTCTACACACTTAAGGTTCGGTGATGCTAGGGTTGTAGAGATATTAGTATGCAGTAACCGAAAAGTTGTTCGGAGTCCCGGATGAGATCCCGGATGTCACGAGGAGTTCCGGAATGGTCCGGAGGTAAAGATTTATATATAGGAAGTCCAGTTTCGGCCATCGGGAAGGTTTCGAGGGTCACTGGTATTGTACCGGGACCACCAGAAGGGTCCCGGGGGTCCACCGGGTGGGGCCACCTATCCCGGAGGGCCCCATGGGCTGAGTTGGGAGGGGAACCAGCCCATAGTGGGCTGGTGCGGCCCCCTTGGGCCTCCCCTGCGCCTAGGTTTGGGAAACCCTAGGGGTGGGGGCGCCCCCCACTTGGCTTGGGGGAAAGCCACCCCTTGGCCGCCGCCCCCTTGGAGATCCATCTCCTAGGGCCGGCACCCCCAAGGCCCCTATATAAAGAAGGGGGGAGGGAGGGCAGCCGCACACCCTTGCTCTTGGCGCCTCCCTCTCCCTCCGTTACACCTCTCCTCCCCGCTTGCGCTTGGCGAAGCCCTGCTGGGATCCTACTGCATCCACCACCACGCCGTCGTGCTGCTGGATCTTCATCAACCTCTCCTCCCCCTTGCTGGATCAAGAAGGAGGAGACGTCTTCCTAACCATATGTGTGTTGAACGCGGAGGTGCCGTCCGTTCGGCACTAGGTCATCGGTGATTTGGATCACGTCGAGTACGACTCCATCAACCCCGTTCTCTTGAACGCTTCCGCGCGCGATCTACAAGGGTATGTAGATGCACTCCTCTCTCCCTCGTTGCTAGATGACTCGATAGATTGATCTTGGTGATGCGTAGAAAAATTTAAAATTCTGCTACGTTCCCCTACACTTCGGGATATCCAATTGTGACAGAGCTCGGATCTTGGCTGGATTTTCTTCAATTCCTCTACCGGATACAATGAAGCCCAAGAGCTTTCCGGCTGGAACGCCGAAAACACATTTTTCTGGGGTGAGCTTGATGTCGTATGTTCGGAGGTTATCGAATGTTAGCCTCAAATCGTCTACTAGGGTTTCGACATGTCTTGTTTTAACGACCACATCATCTATGTATGCCTCCACTGTTTTGCCGATCTGGTTTGCCAGACATGTCTGAATCATGCGCTGATATGTTGCGCCGGCATTTTTGAGCCCGAAGGGCATTGTGTTGAAGCAGAATGGGTCGTATGGTGTGATCAATGCCGTTGCGGCTTGGTCTAACTCTGCCAACTTTAATTGATGGTAGCCGGAGTATGCGTCGAGGAAACACAACGAATCGTGTCCTTCCGTAGCGTCGATGATTTGATCGATCCGGGGGAGTGGGAAGGGATCCTTTGGGCAAGCCTTGTTAAGGTCCTTAAAATCAACGCACAGGCGCCATGATTTGTCCTTCTTTGGAACCATCACCAGGTTTGCTAGCCAGTCCGGGTGTTTTATATCTTTGACGAATCCGGCCTCCAATAGCTTGGCTAGTTTCTCTCCCATGGCCTGTCTCTTAGGTTCGGAAAAACACTGAAGAGCCTGTTTGACTGGCTTGAATCCTTTTAGGATATTTAAGCTATGTTCGGCCAGCTTGCGTGGGATTCCTGGCATGTCTGAAGGGTGCCAGGCGAAAATGTCCCAGTTCTCTCGTAGGAACTCTCGCAGTGCAGCGTCTACATCAGGGTTTAACTGTGCCCCGATGGAAGCTGTTTTATTGGGGTCCGTTGGATGGACCTGGAATTTGAATATTTCGTCTGCCGGGAGGTGGACTTGGATCTTTTGTTGAGTATCACATCGTCCCTATTCACCGTGGAGCGCAGCGCAGTCAGTTCTTCAGCCGCTAGGGCTTCGGATAGCGCCTCGAGGGCCAGTGCGGCTGTCTTGTTTTCGGCGCGGAGTGCTATGTCTGGATCACTAGCGAGAGTGATGATTCCGTTAGGCCCGGGCATCTTGAGCTTCATGTACCCGTAATGGGGTATTGCTTGGAAGATTGTAAACGCTTCCCGCCCTAGCAGAGCGTGATATCCGCTGCTGAACGGGGCCACTTGGAACATGACCTCTTCGGACCTGTAATTATCCGGCATGCCGAACACCACATCTAGTGTGATTTTTCCTGTACAACGCGCTTCCCGACTGGGGATTATTCCTCTAAAGGTTGTGCTGCTTCGCTCAATGCGGTTCCAGTCTATTTCCATTTTTTGAAGGGTTTCCTCATAAATGAGGTTCAATCCGCTGCCGCCATCCATGAGTACCTTAGTAAGACGAAAGCCGTCCACTATTGGACTGAGGACCAATGCGGCTGGTGCTCGGGCTGTTCGGAAGTTAGGTTCATCACTGGCGTTAAAAGTAATAGCCGTGTCACTCCATGGGTTTATTGTTGCTACTTGGTAGACTTCAGCAAGGCTGCGGAGTGTTCTTTTTCGCATATTATTTGATGCGAAAGTCTCGAAGACTGTTAATACCGTACTGGTGTCTCTGGGGTGGCTTTCTATGGCTTCTGGAATTAGAAGATCTTCGCCAATTTTTGCCACCTACTGGAGTATCCAACATGTTCTAAGGCTGTGAGTTGGTGTGGCGCCCTCTGCACTGTGAATTTTACAGGGTCCATTAAGCCATCCTTCCAGTATGGTTCCGTGCCCTGTAGAGGGCTTTTGCTTTTTGGTATTGAACCCGGGTGTCTGGCGATGATGCACCCTTTTATTTCGGACTGTGTCTGTGCTCAGGGCCGGATTATCCCAAAATTTTATTTCGGTTTTCCAGGCGCTTTCCATCGCACAGTACTTTCATACTATGGACGCCAAGTCAGCGAAGCGTATAATATCACGACGACTTATGGCGTTGAGGATTCCCTTGTCCATGCAGTTATTGCAGAAGAATGAAATTGCGTCTTCCTCGCGACAGTCCTTTATCCTGTTCATAACCAGGAGGAATCTGGCCCAGTAATGATGTACTTTTTCTTCGGGCTCTTGCCTAATTTGGGATAGATCGCTTATGTACGGGTGGGTGGGTGGAATTGAAACCTCACCCAATCTGAGACCCAGGGGCCAAGGAGTTTCCGAACTCGGAAGTTTGGATTCTTGGATGTTGTCCAATGAATCTAGCCCGTCGCCTGACTTTAAGTTCAGGTCTTGAATGATGTCCTCCCCTCCGCGGGTATCCGGCTTGGGGGGATCGGGAATCCGGACATAACTGGTCCTTAAGATAGACGAAGGGTCGCCGCACTGTCCCTCTACCACGGCAACGTGATGGGTGACCTGGGGAGAGTTAATCTCTCTCAGATCGGGTTTAGGCCCAATCTGGTCGTAATCCGTAGCGACTCCCAGGGCGGCGATGTGATCCAAGAGGTCGTTTAGGGAAGAGAGCTCCATTGGATCTAGCTGCTCGGCGAATTCTGAGCTGACGTGAAGATTGCTTTTGATGACCCGAGAGGTCATCATCGGCGCAACAGCCGAACAAGCGGTCATAAGAAAACCACCTAGCCGGAGAGTTTGGCCGACAGCCAAAGCTCCCTTAGCAACGGTTCCATCTTTAAAGACAGGATGAGACATCCTTCCTGATGGCGACGACACAGAGGAACTCTCAATGAAAGCACCAATGTCGGTGTCAAAACCGGCGGATCTCGGGTAGGGGGTCCCGAACTGTGCGTCTAGGCGGATGGTAACAGGAGGCAGGGGACATGATGTTTTACCCAGGTTCGGGCCCTCTCGATGGAGGTAAAACCCTACGTCCTGCTTGATTAATATTGATGATATGGGTAGTACAATAGTAGATCTACCACGAGATCAGAGAGGCTAAACCCTAGAAGCTAGCCTATGGTATGATTGTTGTTTGTCCCTACGGACTAAAACCCTCCGGTTTATATAGACACTGGAGAGGGCTAGGGTTACACAGAGTCGGTTACAATGGTAGGAGATCTACATATCCGTATCGCCAAACTTTCCTTCCACGCCAAGGAAAGTCCCTTCCGGACACGGGACGAAGTCTTCAATCTTGTATCTTCATAGTCCAGGAGTCCGGCCGAAGGTATAGTCCGGCTACCCGGACACCCCCTAATCCAGGACTCCCTCAGTCCTAGTTGGATACATCGGTGGAGAGGGGTCATTGTTTTGATCACCAAGTCTTGTGGAATATTTCTCGTATAAGTCATGGGTTGCCCGAGGTGGCCCATTAGTGAACCACCATGGGGGTAATCGGCCCCACCCACCTGGTCGGGAGACGAAGTGGTGAGTACCCCCTTGTCTAGGACACAGTCACCCTTATTGATCTCTATCACCGCATTTTATTCCACCCATAGTGCTATATCCATGGCTCATGCTAATGTATAGCACGGGGTTGAAAATGTTGAACCGCGTTAAAAAGTATGATCCAATTGATTGGCTTGCCATCGGGCTAGTTCATGATTAATATTTTTATGCTAGGAAGACTAAGCATGACGGGCTATATGATTTTGTAGGGATAGCATTCTTGAACATTCTTTATTTTGAAAGGCATGATTGTTTTTAGTATGCTTTAGTGATGTCTTTATATCAAATGATAGACTATTGTCTTGAATCACTCATTTCTCAAATATTCATACCATAGAAAAGATTACATGATACACATGTTAGGTAGCATTTCACGTCAAAAAAATGGTTTTATCATTTACCTACTCGAGAACGATTAGGAATTAAGCTTGGGGATGGTCATACGTCTCCAACGTATCTATAACTTTTGTCTCTTTCATGCTATTATATTATCAATCTTAGATACTATATATGCATCTGTATGCTATTTTATATCATTTCTTGGACTAACCTATTAACCCAATGCCTAGTGCCAGTTGATGTTTTCTGCTTGTTTTTGTTTTTTCAGAAAATCAGTACAAACGGTGCCCAAACGCAACGAAACTTTTTGACGATTTTTTTCTGGACATAAGAGACCCTAGAAGCTTCGGGAGGAGTCCAAAGGACAAAGGAGGAGACGGCAAGGCAACAGGGCATGCCCAGGGGGCCGCGCCTTGTTACCTTATGGGCCCCATGTGGCTCCATTTGACCTAATTCCACTTATATAAATTCTCACTATTGGGAAACCCCCGAGAGCCACGTGAAACACTTTTCCCGCCGCCGCAATATTCTGTTCTTTCATGATCCCATCTGGATGCCTTTTCCTGTACTCTGTCGGGGGAGGAATCAATCACGGAGGGCTTCTACATCATCCTTGCTGCCTTCTGATGATGTGTGAGTAGCCCACCACAGACCTACGGGTTCATAGCTAGTAGCTAGATGGCTTCTTCTCTCTCTTTGATCTTCAATATAATGTTTTCCTCGATCTTCTCGGAGTTCTATTCAATGTAATCTTGTTTTGCGGTGTGTTTGTTGAGATCCGATGAATTCTGGGTTTATGATCAGTATATTCATTGAAATTAACCGAGTCTTTTCTGAACTTTATTATACATGATTGTTATAGTTTTGTATTTCTCTCCGGTCTATTCGTTTTGTTTAGCCAACTAGATTGTTTTATTTTCAGCGGGAGAGGAGAGTTGTAATGGGTTAAATCTTGCAGTGCTCTATATCCTAATGACAAAGTAGAGGACAAGACACATATTTGTATTGCTTCCATTAAGGGTAAAATGATGGGGTTTATTCATATTGATTGGGTTTACTTTGTCTACATCATGTCATCTTGCTTAAGGCATTACTCCATTTTTTATGAACTTAACCATATATGCATGCTGGATAGCGATCGATTGGTGCAGTAGTAGTAGTAGTAGTAGACGCAGGTACAAGTCGGCCTACTTGTTTCAGACGTGATGCCTATATACATGATCATTGTTGTGAATACGCCATAACTATGCGCTTTTCTATCAATTGCCCAACAATAATTTGTTCACCCAAACGCATGCTATGTGTTCAAGAGAGAAACCTCTAGTGAAAACTATGGCCCCCAGGTCTACTTTTATCATATTATAAAATACAAAAATACACTGCTGCAATTTATTTACTTTTATCAGATTTTCGTTGTCCTATCGGTGGTTGATGAATTGCTATAATTGATTTAATTTGCTTGTGTTTATGTTGCTGTCCTTTGGTGCCCATCATATGAGCGCGCGTGTGGATCACACCATAGGGTTAGTTGTATGTTGATAGGACTATGTATTGGAGGGCAAGAGTGACAGAAGGTTCAACCTAGCATAGAAATTGATGCATACGGGATTGAAGGGGGACCAATATATCTTAATGCTATGGTTGGGTTTTACCTTAATTAACGTTAGTAGTTGCGGATGCTTGCTAATAGTTCTAATCATAAGTGCATAGAATTCCAAGTCAGGGATAACATGCTAGTAGTGGCCTCTCCCACATAATACTTGCTACCGGTCTAGTAAAGTAGTCAATTGCTTAGGGACAATTTCGCAACTCCTACCACCACTTTTCCACACTCGCTATATTTACTTTATTGCTTCTTTACTTACAACAACCCCTACTTTTTATTTACGTAATCTTTATTATCTTGCAAACCTATCCAAAAACACCTACAAAGTACTTCTAGTTTCATACTTGTTCTAGGTAAAGCGAACGTTAAGCGTGCGTAGAGTTGTATTGATGGTCGATAGAACTTGAGGGAATATTTGTTCTACCTTTAGCTACTCGTTGGGTTCGACACTCTTACTTATCGAAAGAGGCTACAATTGACCCCATATACTTGTGGGTTATCAAACGTTAAGCGTGCGTAGAGTTGTATCGGTGGTCGATAGAACTTGAGGGAATATTTGTTCTACCTTTAGCTCCTCGTTGGGTTCGACACTCTTACTTATCGAAAGAGGCTACAATTGATCCCCTATACTTGTGGGTTATCACAACCCACAGGTACCAATCTGAGGTTTTGATACAAAGATTGAATACAAGACATGAAATAGGGTTTGCGATAAGATGGTGCTCATGAAGATTGGCCCTCCCACGATGAGAGGGTTTTTGGTGATGACGATGGCTTCGATTTCCCCCTCAAGGAGGGAAGTATCCCGAAGGAATCGCTCCACCGGAGAGCAAAAGTGCTTGTGCCCAAGTTCCACCTCAAGACGGCGGCGTTCCGTCCCGAAAGTCCTCTCCTGATTTTTTTCTAGGGCAAATGGGCTTATGTACATGCAATATTGATTGGTCTTACTTTGTCTACATTATGTCATCATGCTCCAAGCATTACTCTGTTTGTTATGAACTTAATACCTTAAGATGCATGCTGGATAGCGGGCGAGAGGTGGAGTGATAGTGGTAGATGTAGAATTGTGTCGGTCTAGTTGTCACAGACATAATGCCTATGTATTGGTCACGCCATAAATAACATTATAACTATGCACTTTTCTATCAATTGCCCAATGGTAATTTGTGTACCCACCGTTTGTTATGTTCTTGAGAGATATGCCCCTCGGGTCCATTCACCTTATATTACTAAAACCCTAAATACCTTGTTGTAATTTATTTACTTTTGCAATTTATATATCTACCACTATGAGAATTAATCCTTACAATAACGAGTACAAGGGGATTGACAACCCTCTTGCCCGCGTTGGGTGCAAGTATTTTGTTTGTGTGTATGTATTGTCGATCTTTGTTTACGTGAATCTTTTATTGGTTCGATAAACCTTACTTCTTTACTGAGAAAAATACTATTGCTACTATAGTACTTCACCCTTCCTTTTTAGGGAAATCCCAATGCCTATCACAAGTAGTAGCAATGAACTTGCTACATGAGAGTCCAGAATAATTTGTTTTATATACTTCAGGTTGGTGTGCTTGCTCATGTAATGCATATGAAGGAACTTGACCTGCTCATCAAAACCAGGTAAACTAAAACTTAACCAACTCTCTGTTGCGCCATGGACGGTGATGTCGAGGAGAATTCAAGTTAGTGTTGTGATGCGGAAGATGATGTCGGAGGCTGCAAGCAGGGACGTGACCAGAGCTGCCATGTGGCGCTCATGGTGTGGCTAGCTATAGTAAGATATGCTTGCACTGATCTTTAGTGAAAAGTGGAATAAAATAAAATGTTTTAGTCAAGTTTTTTGGATTATACTATTTCATCTTCAACAGTCTTCTACCTTCACTTATTTTAAGTTCATGGTGTGACGTAGTAGGAAAGTCAACTCCGGTTATTTTAACCATTAAGTTGACCATTATGACAGGTGGGCCCACATCAACCTCCTCCTTCCTCCTCATCTCTGGGGCATTTCAACAAACACATTTTGTGCATCGGGCAGCACATGCCGACCGCGTGGACGCCGGCAGGGACCCGCTCGACGCCGTCCATCTGACGGACGTAGCCGCCCTTGTACTCGACAAGGAACGAGGAGAAGTCGAAGCAGTTGGTCAGTGCCGTCCATCCGGTGGACTAGGGCTATCCCGCGGAAGCTCGCGCCATGGTCCTTGGGGGGCCACCCTGTTCGCGGGACTCGCGGTTGCCCAACAGAGGCCGAGGGCACCGGCGGGGGCGGGGGCACCCACGCCCGACCCCGGAGATGAGGGTGTGGGCGACGGCAAGTGACCTGTCGTGGGAGACGAAACGGCCAACGCGCGCTTGCCCCAAGCAACCGCAGGGTGACCTCAGCTCGAACAGAGCAGAGCAGCGATGCACGACAACATGCATGGGAGCACATGGATCGTCAGGCTGCAGGCAAGGTGGAGATGAATTGGCCGGCTGTGTGCTCGACCTGAGAAACGTGGGGAAGAGTCACACGCCCGTTGCTCCACAGCCATGCTATCGTTGTGCGTGCGACCGCTGGTGGTCATGGTCCGGACGCTGAGCATGACGCGAGGAGGCAGGTGCCATTGCCGTAAGCCGAGACGAGCAATATCTGCTGCTGTTGTTGCAACATCGTGGCACCACAGCAACAACACGCGCACTGGTCGGCCTGGCGCCTGAGCACGACGTTCTTGCGGCGGAGGCAAGAGATCTCGTGGTAGCATCCTTCGGAGGCGTAGCTCTCGCGCCACCTGGCCTCCGAGTGGTTGTTGCCACCGCAGCTCCCCGCCATTCATGCGCTCAGGCATGAGGTGCGGGAGGTCCTGTGGACCATCTTCCTCTGTCAGGAGCGGCGGGGGTGTCTCCCGTAGCTGACGTGGTGCATCACCGGAGCTCACCTGCTTCCCTCTCATGCACAAAAGGTGTGAAATGCCACAGAGAGGAGAAGGAAGAAGGAGGTTGATGTGGGCCCCACCTGTCATAATGGTCAATTTAATGGTCAAAACAAGCGGGCCCTTACAGACGGGCCTGCCTGTCATAAACACGTTTTAATCGGCTAAATTGGGCACTATCTGAAAGTGGTAGTTTGTAGTCACAAAGTTTAGAAATTTTGGTAGTTTTCGGTCACTTTTTAAAAAGTGATAGTTCCATGGGACACATATCCCTAAAGTGGTAGTTTTTTGTCAAACACTCACAGGAGCAACACTGGTAGGGGCTTGAAGAAAAACGAGGATGGCGACAACAACGCACCATGCAGTTTGCCTGCTCCTGCCTCACAAGTTCGCACCTGTGCACCCTTTTTTCCATAGAATTTCATCTAATCTAGTTCAAATTTGTCCTACTCGTGTTAATCTGTTAGTCCATGACAAGTACTCCTTCTTTCCCAGATTGCTTGTCTAAGAAAAGTAATTTGGGATGAAGGTATTACATTCTATTAGTCCATAAAATTTTGGTTTAGCATCCAAGTGATCTTCTACTGTTGAAATTGAACTGCTAATCTGTTAATGCACATGTGATATCTGTTGAAGATTGAACGGATGAACTGTTTCCTCGCGTCTTTAACATCACGAGTTGGAGCAGTTCAGCCCAGAGAGAGAGAGAGAGAGGGTAACGAAGCCTTGGTTGTGATGAGAAAATAAGGGGGTAGAACATGTGGTGAAGAATAAAATCATGACCCGCCCCTGATTTTATTTACAATTGATGTTTTTTTGTTTTGTTAAGTAAACGTGGCCAAAGTAAATAGTTCATATGTACATATATATTGCATCCGTTCTTATGTTAGACTAACGACAATTCACTCGCTAGAGAAAAAGAACAGTTTTGCACATACGCTAATGTAGTCCACTCCAAACAAATTAGTGTTTGTTCGAGACAATTCACTAATTAAAGTGGCACATCATTCCGAATGTGCATGTTATTGTTAGAATGTATAGTGATGATAGTTTCAGGAATTGAAGAAGTTTTAGGAAGAATTTGTTGCTTGTTGAGCAACTGGAAAGGGAGGGACATTATGCCTTCATTATTGTGAGAATGTTGAAGCTATTGTAGATGCTTGTTCAATTACAAAACTTGTTTCCACACCTCTTCTGAATTTTGGTTCGCATACCCACATTCGATGGTTCAAATATTCATTTCAAGAAGTACAGAAAAACAAAATTCACATACTATCATCCAATCAGTACACAAAAATAATATTGTTGCTAGACTACAGATCAACTTGCTTGGCTATAGCCAAACTAGTGTCTTACTATTGTTGAACTTGTGTTTTTGCTCATTTTGAACTACCGCATATCAAACGTGTATGCACGTTTTGAGCTAAAACTAGGTTGGAGAAAAAAAAGAGCATCGTTCAAACTTCAAACTAGTTAAATAAAAGCAACTAGAGCTCTCTGTATGCACGTGGCTATACCAGTAGCTATAGCTATATGTGTTACATGCGTGTTTGGTCCTTTGCTGAGAGTGTATGCATTTGGTGCTGGAAGTATATGCGTGCTTGAAAACTGCAGTAGTTAACTATGCGAAACTTAGGGATCTCATAATAAATATAAGAAAGTTCAAGGTCTATCAACAAAAAAATAATGTATCCAATTTGCGAGAGTACACATCTCGCCAAGGAAAAAATGCATGGAAAAGTATAGACACTACCAAAGTTCAAACTTTCAGTCCGGGGACACAGTAAAAAATGCAGGAAAACCATTTATGGAGAACTAGAACTTAAAGTTGAGATGTTCACACATATAGGTTATGTAAGTTCATATATCAAAGCACATGGAGTTCAGAGAAGGAAAATAAGAAAGTACAAACATAAAAAAATCCGTCACGAGATTCGTGTGTGAAAGATAGAGAAGGTTTAGAGAGGTTCACACACATAGGTTCTGTAAGTTGGGAGAAAGTTAGAGCAGTACAAACATTAAAAAGACTAGGATTAGAAGAATTCATATGAGCACACTTGTAAAAAATCATTTAAAATGACTGAAAAATCACTCACTTTTCTGGGTAGTTCATGAAAATTAATATGCAAAGTCGGAGATAATAACACAGTCAGTTCGGGTGCGGAAACCAAGTAACAAAAAAACCGAGAACACTACAAAAACATCCAAATCTAAAAATTTGCATCTTGAACTCAAGATTCAAGGAAATTGAAGTCCAAACTATAATTATAAAAAAGTTTAAGTTCGAAGAAAACAGAAAGGAAACAAACATATCATTTTTCATAAAAAAAGTAGTTAGTTCAACTAAATACACATGCAAAGTCAAGCACCCACATTTTGTAGACCATTTCTCAAATTTTATAAGCCATTTATTAATCCAAGATAATTCAAGAAGCAAGGCTAAATTCATCACTCTTCATCTGGCTCATATGAGTGAAAAACGTTGCCTCTACACCGTTTGATCCCACATTATTTTCTCAAAAAACAATCCTATCTTAGCTAGTTAGAACCCATTTGTTCATTATTATGGATGGCCGGAGGCTGATATATGCATAACTTGCACTTGCAACCCTCAACAACACACTTTCCAGATTTGTATTGCCTTGTACGTTTGTAGCATGACTCTTCGCAAGCATGGGTATCACATGTTCGAGGTGGGAAAATTTTCTCCACACATACAAATTCTTTAATGCTAGAATATCTTGATGCCTCCACTACCACATCTGCAAAATTCCACGATGAAGAAAAAGAACGATCACAACATGACCATTAGTTGGTGAGAGAGATTAAGCACATATGTATTACATGGACAAATGACTACCTGATGCTAGCACGAGTAAGACCAAGGACATAAGCAACACATGGGTATACCTCATTTCAACTGGTCGTTTGTGCTGAAGGAGCGAGTTGTTGATCTTTGTGTGATATGTAAGTTTTGACGAAAACATAAGAAATGGGAAAGTCTTTTTATAGTGGATTTATCACATTAAACTAGAGATTTGGTGAGATTTCCCAAATTAATAGCCACCAAGTCAATTACTATATATATATATATAATATTAATATGTTATATTGAATTGATTATTGAGATGTACAAAATTAATATTTAGCAAGTGAAGATATACACATGTATATTATATTTATTTTGATCATGGATGAGCATTCCAAGCCATCAGTGATCATATACATGGAAATGCACATAATTTATTGTACATATTGAATAAAATATTCCTTATTTAATTCTTTAACTTTATATCGATGTGTACATGTAATCTTAAATACCTCACCAAATAACAAATATATCCTATTTGAAATTGTTGTTTCACACTAGGAACTGCAAAGGAAAAAAGTCATTCTTATTCACCGTCTACATGGAAGCCACATCAGAGTTAATACAAATAGTGTAAAATATTTGCCAAGCACACAAAATTTATAGTATACATATATAGTTTTCTCTTTGAAACCAATGAAATCTTTATCTGAATCCACATCACAAACAACTAGTGACACATACTTCTAGTGCCTTAGCAAAGCATGTCATGAAGAAAACCAAACCTACTTGGATTTTCTCGTCCGACAATGGAGAGATACTCTCGGGGCCCACTCGGTATTACGATATCATCATCGACTAACCAAACACATGTGATGGATATCAGAGGAATACCAGAATACTATCCAAACACATGTGATGGATATCATAGGAGATTTCCATTGAGAGGACCATGGTTCGATCACTCATGTGGACGAGGGTGTTTGTAGATTTTTTTTCAACTGATGGATAGATGTGTTCTCAAGAAAATCAATTCGATGTAAGGTTGCAGGAAGAGAGGCACCTCACAATTAATACAAATAGTGCAAAATAATAATAATTCAGGCACACAAATTTTATACACCGCTTCTTCAAATTTTATAGATCACTTCTTAATTCTAGATAATTCAAGAAGCAAGACTAAATTCATCACTCTTCATATCGCTTATATGAGTGAAAGAACTTGCCTCTACACCATTTGTGATTTTGACACATTATTCGCTCAAAACACAATCCTATCTTAGCTAATTAGAACCCATTTGTTCGTTATTACAGATGGTTGGATGCTGGTATATGCATAACTTGCACTGGCACTCCTAAAAAACACACGGAATTAATAATCCTTAGGTGATAATATGTATTCATATTTTGTATTTATTTTGATAATGTATGAGCATTCCAAGCCACTAGCAATCATGTACATACAAATGAATATTGTACATATAATATAAAATATTCCTTATGAAATTATTTAACCTTATATCGATGTATAGAGATAATCTTAAATACCTTGCCAAATAAAAAATATATCTTATTCGATTTTTTTGCTTCACACTAGGAACTGTTAAAGGAAAATTATGTTCTCATTCACCGTCTACATGCAAGCCACACCACAATTAAGGCAAACAATGCAAAAGAAATCAAGCACACAAAATTTCCCATGTACAAACATAATTTTTATCCAGACTCGTTGAAATCATTGAGATCTTTATTTGAATCCACATCACCAACAATTAATGACACATAGTTCTAGTGCCTTACCAAATCATGTTATGAAGCAAATCAGACTACGAGGTAACTACCAATAAGCAACTAAAAAGTAACATATTTGCAATGCAAACATAGTGAAGAAGCAGGAACACGATCATACAGGAAACAATCAATTGGCAAATAAAGCATTGAGAATATCTTCCGATATTAGATGTATTGTACTAAACCTCAGCCCCGGAAGGGATCCAAAAGAGGAATCAATAGGAGGGCATTCATCACGACAATAACTTGAGCACAGAGGCCACACCATAGAGATCCACCACCTTCATTTTCATCCACACCATCACTGTCATCCACACCATCGCAGTCACCGTCGCCATCAACTCTCACATCCATATCATTTTAATCCTTGGACTCACTATGGATATGTACTCGGATTACTTTAATCATCCATCAGGATTCATATGGACATCCTTGCTTTGCTTGGCTTCCTTTGCCACTACCACATATTGCACCCAATGATTCCCTTTGTTTGGCTTCCTTGGAAACACACGCATGGAAGTGAGAAGTCTCCGCTAGCTTCATCCCTGCATCCACCCTCTACTCAAAGCCCCACGCCATCCTTCAACAGTACAACACCCTCGATCCCCCAAGGTTGGGTCCTCCTCCATGACGTCATGGTCCTCATCGGTAGGGACCCGGTCATCAAGATGAAGCATAAAGAGTATGTGCCCATGTATGAGTCGATCTTCTGCCAGTAGAATGCAATGTTGCATGTTATGTGGTGGTAACAACTACAAAAACCCCAAGTGTCCTGACAACAAATCCATCCTGGTGTTCGTGGGCATTAGGAACAAGATTGAAACCTTTATTGCTAAATACTCAATGGAGCTCGATCAGTGGAATGATGAGGGGTACGGTAAGTACATGGAAGATAGTCCAATGTGTTTTGCGCACCCAGATGCCATCGTGGACACGGGGCGAGTGTCATCCTAATATGTTCTACTCTCCCTTGTACATTGAGCACCATTATCATTGACTATGACCATTGCGAGTTGAAAATGGTGGCGTTCGATGCGTTGATATTCATGTAGTCGGGGTACATAGCAGAAACGTATCTGGTGCACCTGGGCATTTGGTTCTATTGGCACACTTGATCTCTATAAGTACCATTTGAAACATTAAAAACAAAAATCATTTATGTGGATGCAATTACACTACATATCTACTATGGTATACACTTCCAGGTACAAATTGAAAACAAATATATATAGAACAAAAAGAAGAAGTCATAGTGTGAATACTAGCTAACATGAATTGGGCCTTGAATTCGGGCCATTTTGTTATCAGCAACGATATATATCATTTTTGTTTCTCATATTATGTTTTGACTTTGGATCTAAGAAAACTATAGCATGATGTATTCTTGTTACGACATAAAAATATTCAGGCTTATTCAACATTTGTAAAATGGCTAAATCAAAACGGATGCATCGGTAGCACCAAATGGTCTGGTGCACCGGATATTTCCCTGACACATAACACCATTCTAATGAGGGCAAGCGACAATATGCTTTCATTCACCAGTGTGGCCAATTTGAAGATCCTGATGAGTGCATTTGACACCTTGATGGGCCGTGTGGCGTCCCGGGCCAAGCGGTGGCGTGGGTGGTTTACCTCCAAAGGAAGAAAATTGGACGTTATTAGCTCTAACCTGTCGAGTCTCCCCATGTACATCATGGGGTTGTATATCTGTTCGCACACGAACATGTCACCGTGTACCTCCAACGCCGAGGGT
Source organism: Triticum urartu (assembly GCF_056163025.1). Lineage (NCBI taxonomy): Eukaryota > Viridiplantae > Streptophyta > Magnoliopsida > Poales > Poaceae > Triticum > Triticum urartu. The sequence continues at coordinate 579,397,976 of NC_141878.1, read as the reverse complement.
GGTGCACCGCAGCTCACGTCGAAGGAGACCCGTCCGGAAGCGTGGTACGCAAGCAATCCGGCGGGCTCTTTTGAGGACCCGAAACCCCACATGCCCGGGAGGGACCCCGTCAGGGCGCGCGGCGGCTATGGGCTACCCTAGGTCGACCTGATCATCCCTAGGGCCTCGAGGTTCGCCGCCCTGCAATGAAGAAGAACGAACGAAGAACGAGGAAGAAGAAGAACAAGGGAGAAGATAAAAGTAAAGGTAAAAGATGATACATTGATTTGTCCACATTGTGTTGTTCAACCGGCCGTCACCCCTTACATATATATGAGGCGGCTGGACTTTCCGTACAAGAAAAGGACTCAAACCCCGTCCAAAACATCAAAAGTTAACCTAACTCGGACTACGAGGGCCAGAACTTCCGGTCAGCCCGAAACTTCCAGGCTAAAATTACATCAAGTAGCCCTCTTGTATAGCTCCTGCAGGTCGCACATGGCCTCGGACCACGATGGTCCAAAAAGCAAAGTTGTAGATCTTGCAATGGAGAAAAACTCTTTAGTTGATAACTTTTTCATCCGAGGTCATCTTGAGATTGAATTCTGGCCCGTAATTCTGCAAATAATGTTGAAATTTCAGCTTTCGGGGCGAACCGCGTGCAAACTTTCTGTTTAGCCCGGAACCTCCCCGGAAGTTTTGCCCGGAACTTCCAGGCTAAAATTTTGCAGCACACTGTTTTGGCTCTAAATTTTTCATACGAATTCCGATGGAGACGTTTTTTTATATCAAAATCGATCTCTTCGATGAGACAAAGACAATTCATGTAGAAACTTTTCTCATATGAGGCCATGTTGGAGGCGTAATCAGCCAAATAGTGTTTTGAATACAAAATTTGAGTACTTCAAACACAACTTCGGCCTTAGAGATGAGACCGGATGGCTATAGCTCAAATATCAAAGTTTCTCCTTTTGATGATACGGAACTTTCTCACTTTGAGCACTTCTCCATCTGAGGTCATCTTAATTAAGTTCTTGGCCGTGCCAAAATCTGGTGTCAACACATGCCCCCCTGTTTTTCAGCAAACTTGTGTGCCGAAAAATAACTTGCATGATGCTTTTTCTAAGGACGATGTCGACACTCCATCGGCCATTTTATGTGCTTAGGACGATAAGTATACATCGGCCATTTAGATTAGCAACTAAAGTGAAGCTAATCAAACATATGATGATTTGGTAATACCCTTTCATGATGTAAGAAATTATATTGCATCGATGGATTAAAATAAGTCCATTGAGGGTAACCAATCATACCTGATGACAAATTCCATGGCATAGGCATCAACGATATTATTGAAGAAAATGGATAATGTGTGGACCGAAGATGTTGAAACATTCGGCTTGGTCCTTCATAGTTTTCACTCTTTTCCTTCTCCACCTTTGTCGCACTCCTTGTAAAGGAAGCTTGCACATAATTCTTATTTTGAATATTTCCTTTGGGAACCCATGCCATGTTTATCTTTTCAAGTTCTTGTGCACTAAGCTTTTGCAATTTCTTCTTTTGCCAATACGATAAGCCGAGTGGGCACCCCGGCTGTGATTTTGTTTGAAGTAATGGCAATCCTTGTTTTACCTTGTGCACTCTCAACTTCTTCCCTTTAGATTTGGCGCTTGATTGACTTGCCTCATTGCCTTTTGTAGCCAATATCAACACTTTAATTGGCTCTTTTTCATTTGAGATCATATCTGAAGTGGCACTCTTACGACCATCTCTTTTGATGTGGTAGACTTGCTCAACCACCTCCTTATTCTTCCTTGTGCTCCGGACCGATTCTTTTTTATTGAAACGGTCTTGAACATATGATTGCTCACTGAATGTTGGTCTTCTTGGAGCTGCATAATATTGGTGAGATGGTTTATAATAATATGCAGAATGTGCCCTTGCATCATACCTGTCCTATGATGGATATGGATTTACTTGAGCATAGAGAGGCATCCACGACATTGGCATTGGTGGCCCAAAATAAGAATATGAGTATGCACCATTGAGATTCTCACTTTGCCAATACCGATCCTTGGATTTGCACCTAGGAGGTGATCTTGATGCTTTTGCATTAGTTGGCTGATAAGCAATTTTCTCTTCACTCTTCTTTTGATATTTATCTAGTAATTGTACAAAAGTGACTTTGGATTTCTTGCACTTATGCTTATTGCGGTCTTTATCTCCTTTGTCTTGACTTGCATCGATCTTTGGATTTTCTTGTTGCCCCCCAGTCCTTGGCGTCTTCATTGTAGCTTCGATGGAATTCTGCCCTCAAGATTATGTTCATTGTGCTCTTCAACAACTTGATTACTTGAATGCTCGATCCCATCACCTGTAGGTTTTACCTTCTCTTTAAATGGACCGGCTTGAAGCAGCCGATGCAAAAACCTTCTGCCATCAGGACCAATTGGAATAGACTCATCATCTCTTGGTGTCTCAACAAATTTCAATCGTCCTTTATCAATGGCCGATTTGACTATTTGACGAAACATGTTGCAATCCTCAAAATTATGCTTGGACGAATCATGCAACTTACAATACATTCGTCCTTTGATTGATGGCTTGACATGATGATCAAGAATTCTAATGTAATTATTTTTCAACAACAAATCAAAGATTTGATCACACATTTTTGAATCGAAGGTATACCTTTTGTTTTCTAGCCGATCTTGTTGTGACAACGGCTCTGGAGTTAAGCAAACGAATGGTTCAGATTTGGCATCTTTCCATTCGGCTATGAATTCTATTTCACATTCTTTTTACGATGTCCTTAAATGAGAAATTGTACTAGCATCGGTTTTCTCAAAAGATTTTAACATTGGCTTTAAATTTCTGAAACGAAAATAGTTAGAACACACATGTCTCAAGTGAGACCAAGTGCAACCCAAGTATGAAACAAGCAAAGCTACCCAATTAGATACGGAATATTGATAAAGCAATGGGGAAAATCTTTGGCTGCAATAATAAGTCACTATTGGTCTTTATAAATGCCATAATTAGTTGACCGATATGCTCTACAACAATTTTATTGCTAACAAGTAAATTACCCTTCTTCATTGGTCTTTCATAATTACTTATGAGAATTTTCCTTATAGAAGCATCAACAATAAAGTTGCGACCAAATCGGAAGATTGACAAATTACTTGCTAGACATACCTCCTCAATTACGTTGGGAGAGCATGATGGTTGTATCACTTGAATAACATTTTTTTCCACTTTTGAATGACTCTCCAATGCCTTGGCATCCTCTTTTTCTTTGATAGATTCGGCACACATACTAATTGATTCAGCTTTTTCAATAACCGAATTTTCTTTGTTACCTGAATCAATACTTTTTTCTTTTGAATTTGCAAGGCTTCTCGCTCTTGTATTATTTTAGCCCACAACTCAGCTTGGCGAGCTTTAAACCTTTTCATCTCAATTTCCATCCACTCCTCATGAGATTGCCCCCAATACTTTGAGACTCTTTCGGGAATGAGGTACCGAAACTTTGCAATTGTTTAGGGGGTACATTGGTTGCTACAGAACTAGACGAATGCATCATTTGCACAACTCTTGCTTTTACAACAGCAAAGTGATGAGGCTTCCCACTTTCTATTAGTTCTTGGTGAATAGAGTTGCATAAATCCCAAGAGAATGTAAGCTTGTTTTCAATTACCCAGTCTGGATACGGTTGCCCCCCAATGCCTCTAGACTCTTTCGGCAATGAGATGTTGCTGAAATTCTGTAATTATGTAGGGGGGACATGATATGCCACGGTAGGTGAACACACATGTGATCCTATAGAATTTTCACTTATTCGGCTATTAGCGTGAAGGTACGAAGCCGAATTATGAATACCTACAGTTGCGTATGGTGCCAAAAAATTAGTAGCATGAGGTGTAGCATATGATTCTTGAGGGCAATTGGCTGAATAACTAGTAGTGGCATGGCCAATTCACCTATCCACCGACATGTTTGGATTAACATACTGCAAGTTATTTGCCAATGAATAAAAAGGTAAAACACTATGTTGCATGCCATTGAAAGTTCCTACATGGGGTGTTTCAACTTGATTAACCGAACTCATCATGTTGTTCATCGGCATATAGATTTGTGGGGTTGCCGATGCATGGGAGTTGTGATACATATGTTGCATGTTGCTAAAATTATATGAATTTGAAGCATGAAGATTATTCTAAATCAGTTGTTGCACATAATTATATGCATGGTTGATAAAACTAGGGCTAGCCGATACAATATGATCATTAGACGATTTAGCAACAACATATGCATTATTTGCATCTACATAAGTGAATTGGGTATTCATATTACCTTTGTAGATTGCAAACCGTGGATGACGATCTCTTCGTAGCAAGAACGGGCCGGAGACCGTTCAGAGCTTCGTTCCCAGCGGAGTCGCCAAAAAGTGTGTTCGCACACAAACACGTCAGCGTTTACCTCCAATACCGAGGGTGGTGCACCGCAGCTCACGTCGAAGGAGACCTGTCCGGAAGTGCGGTACGCAAGCAATACGGCGGGCTCTTTTGAGGACCCGAAACCCCACACGCCCGGGGGGACCCCGTCAGGGTGCGCGGTGGCTATGGACTGCCCTAGGTCGACCTGATCGCCCCTAGAGCCTCGAGGTTCGCCGCCCTGCAATGAAGAAGAACAAACGAAGAACGAGGAAGAAGAAGAACAAGGGAGAAGATAAAAGTAAAGGTAAAAGATGATAGATTGATTTGTTGATTGTGTGTTGTTCAATCGGCCGTCACCCCTTACATATATATGAGGTGGCTGGACTTTCCGTACAAGAAAAGGACTCAAACCCCGTCCAAAACATCAAAAGTTAACCTAACTCGGACTACGAGGGCCGGAACTTCCGGGCTAAAATTACATCAAGTATCCCTTTTGTACAGCTCCTGCAGGTCGCACATGGCCTCGGACCGCGATGGTCCAAAAAGCAAAGTTGTAGATCTTGCAATGGAGAAAAACTCTTTAGTTGATCACTTTTTCATCCCAGGTCATCTTGAGATTGAATTCTGGCCCGTAATTCTGCAAATAATGTTGAAATTCCAGCTTTCGGGGCGAACCGCGTGCGAACTTTCTGTTTAGCCCGGAACCTCCCCGGAAGTTTTGCCCGGAACTTCCGGGCTAAAATTTTGCAGCACACTGTTTTGGCTCTAACTTTTTCATACGAACTCCGGTGGAGACGTCTTTTATATCAAAATCGATCGCTTCGACGAGACAAAGACAATTCATGTGGAAACTTTTCTCACATGAGGCCATCTTGGGGGCGTAATCAGCCCAATAGTGTTCTGAATACAAAATCTGAGTACTTCAAACACAACTTTGGCCTTAGAGATGAGACCGGATGGCTATGGCTCAAATATCAAAGTTTCTCCTTTTGACGATATGGAACTTTCTCACTTTGAAAACTTCTCCATTTGAGGTCATCTTAATTAAGTTCTTGGTCGTGCCAAAATCTGGTGTCAACAATATCCTACTAGAAGGCGTTCATAGCTGATTCCATAAGGAGCTCGCTAGGTTCTTCTGGCAGGCTGCCAATGGTTGCCATAAGTATCACATGGTCAAGTGTGTGGTCATTTGTATGCCCAAATACCGGAAAGGCCTGGGTATTATGGTCTCCTGTCGTATCAATGTTGCCCTCATGCTACGATGGGTCTGGCGGATCCTGTGTGGCGAGGCTGGCTTGTGGCTATAGCTCCTTCAGGCAAATACCCGAGGGGTGAGCCTCTCCTGGCATGCTCTTGCTCGGGAGGGTCCCCGTTTTGGTGGTCTATCCAAAGGATCAATGAGCATATTTGATATGTCTCCAACGTATCTATAATTTTTGATTGTTCCATGCTATTATGTTATCCATCTAGGATGTTTTATATGCATTTATATGCTATTTTATATGATTTTTGGGACTAACCTATTAACCTAGAGCCTAGTGCCAGTTTCTGTTTTTCCTTGTTTTTGAGTATCGCAGAAAAGGAAAACCAAACGGAGTCCAATAGACCTGAAATTTCACAGAGATTATTTTTGGACCAGAAGAATCCCACGGAGTATCGGAGATGGGCTAGAAGAGTACCGAGGCACCCACGAGGGTAGTGGGTGCGCCCCCCTACCTCATGGCCGCCTAGGGGACCCCCTGACTTGTTCCCGATGCCAACACCTCTTATATATACCCAAACTTCCAGAACATAACCTAGATCGGGAGTTCCGCCGTCGCAAGCCTCTATAGCCATCGGAAACTAATCTAGACCCGTTCCGGCACCCTGCCGGAGGGGGGGAATCCCTCTCCGGTGGCCATCTTCATCATCCCGGTGCTCTCCACGACGAGGAGGGAGTAGTTCACCCTCGGGGCTGAGGGATGTACCAATAGCTATGTGTTTGATCCCCCCCTCTCTCTCTCCCTCTCTCTCTCTCGTGTTCTTGATTCGGCACGATCTTGATGTATCACGAGCTTTGCTATTATAGTTGGATCTTATGATGTTTCTCCCCCTCTACTCTCTTGTGATGGATTGAGTTTTCCCTTTGAAGTTATCTTATCGGATTGAATCTTTAAGGATTTGAGAACACTTGATGTATGTCTTGCATTTTCTTATCTGTGGTGACAATGGGATATCACGTGATCCACTTGATGTATGTTTTGGTGATCAACTTGCAAGTTCCGTGACCTCGTGAACTTATGCATATGGGTTGGCACACGTTTTCGTCTTGACTCTCCGGTAGAAACTTTGGGGCACTCTTTGAAGTTCTTTGTGTTGGTTGAATAGATAAATCTGAGATTGTGTGATGCATATCGTATAACCATACCCACGGATACTTGAGGTGACATTGGAGTATCTAGGTGACATTAGGTTTTTGGTTGATTTGTGCCTTAAGGTTTTATTCTAGTACGAACTATAGGATATATTGAACGGAAAGAATAGTTTCGTGTTATTTTACTACAGACTCTTGAATAGATCAATCAGAAAGAATAACTTTGAGGTGGTTTCGTACCCTACAATAATCTCTTCGTTTGTTCTCCGCTATTAGTGACTTTGGAGTGACTCTTTGTTGCATGTTGAGGAATAGTTATATGATCCAATTATGTTATTATTGTTGAGAGAAATTGCACTAGTGAAAGTATGAACCCTAGGCCTTCTTTCCTAGCATTGCAATACCGTTTTCGCTCACTTTTATCATTAATTACCTTGCTGTTTTTGTTGGAAATATGCCCTAGAGGCAATAATAAATTGATTATTATTATATTTCCTTGTTCATGATAATCGTTTATTATCCATGCTAGAATTGTATTGATAGGAAACTCAGATGCATGTGTGGATACATAGACAACACCATGTCCCTAGTAAGCCTCTAGTTGACTAGCTCGTTGATCAATAGATGGTTACGGTTTCCTGACCATGGACATTGGATGTCGTTGATAACGGGATCACATCATTAGGAGAATGATGTGATGGACAAGACCCAATCCTAAGCCTAGCACAAGATCATGTAGTTCGTATGCTAAAGCTTTTCTAATGTCAAGTATCATTTCCTTAGACCATGAGATTGTGCAACTCCCGGATACCGTAGGAGTTCTTTGGGTGTGCCAAACGTCACAACGTAACTGGGTGGCTATAAAGGTACACTACAGGTATCTCCGAAAGTGTCTATTGGGTTGGCACGAATCGAGACTGGGATTTGTCACTCCGTGTAAACGGAGAGGTATCTCTGGGCCCACTCGGTAGGACATCATCATAATGTGCACAATGTGATCAAGGAGTTGATCACGGGATGATGTGTTACGGAACGAGTAAAGATACTTGCCGGTAACGATATTGAACAAGGTATCGGGATACCGACGACCGAATCTCGGGCAAGTATCGTACCGCTAGACAAAGAGAATTGTATACGGGATTGATTAAGTCCTTGACATCGTGGTTCATCCGATGAGATCATCGTGGAACATGTGGGAACCAACATGGGTATCCAGATCCCGCTGTTGGTTATTGACCGGAGGACGTCTCGGTCATGTCTGCATGGTTCCCGAACCCGTAGGGTCTACACACTTAAGGTTCGATGACGCTAGGGTTATAAAGGAAGTTTGTATGTGGTTACCGAATGTTGTTCGGAGTCCCGGATGAGATCCCGGACGTCACGAGGAGTTCCGGAATGGTCCGGAGGTAAAGATTTATATATGGGAAGTCCTGTTTTGGTCACCGGAAAAGTTTCGGGTTTTATCGGTAATGTACCGGGACCACCAGGAGGGTCCCGGGGGTCCACCAAGTGGGGCCACCGGCCCCGGAGGGCTGCATGGGCCAAGTGTGGGAGGGGACCAGCCCCAGGTGGGCTGGTGCGCCCCCCCCCCCACAAGGGCCCAAGGCGCCTAGGGTTTGGGGAGGGGGCGCCCCACCTAGCTTGGGGGGCAAGCTTCCCCTCTCCCCCCTTGGCCGCCCCACCAGATGGGATCTGGGCTGGCCGCCGCCCCTAGGGTGGAACCCTAGGTGGGGGCGCAGCCCCCCTCTCCCCCTATATATAGTGGAGGCAAAGGTGCAGCCCATAGATGAGTTTTTGACCTCTCCCTGGTGCAGCCCTACCTCTCTTTCTCCTCATATCTCGCGGTGCTTGGCGAAGCCTTGCTGGATCACCACGCTCCTCCACCACCACCATGCCGTTGTGCTTCTGCTGGATGGAGTCTTCCTCAACCTCTCCCTCTCTCCTTGTTGGATCAAGGCATGGGAGACGTCACCGGGCTGTACGTGTGTTGAACGTGGAGGTGCCGTCCGTTCGGCACTAGGATCTCCGGTGATTTGGATCACGACGAGTACGACTCCTTCAACCCGTTCTCTTGAACGCTTCCGCATAGCGATCTACAAGGGTATGTAGATGCACTCTCCTTCCCCTCATTGCTAGTTTCTCCATAGATAGATCTTGGTGACACATAGGAAAATTTTGAATTTCTGCTACGTTCCCCAACAGTGGCATCATGAGCTAGGTCTATGCGTAGTTACTATGCACGAGTAGAACACAAAGTAGTTGTGGGCATCGATATTGTCAATTATCTTGCCGTTACTAGTCTTATCTTGATTCGGCGGCATCGTGGGATGAAGCGGCCCGGACCAACCTTACACGTACGCTTACGTGAGACCGGTTCCACCGACTGACATGCACTAGTTGCATAAGGTGGCTGGCGGGTGTCTGTCTCTCCCACTTTAGTCGGATCAGATTCGATGAAAAGGGTCCTTATGAAGGGTAAATAGCAATTGGCATATCATGTTGTGGTTTTTGCGTAGGTAAGAAACGTTCTTGCTAGAAACCCATAGTAGCCACGTAAAACATGCAAACAACAATTAGAGGACGTCTAACTTGTTTTTGCAGGGTATGCTATGTGATGTGATATGGCCAAGAAGAATGTGATGAATGATATGTGATGTATGAGATCGATCATGTTCTTGTAATAGGAATCACGACTTGCATGTCGATGAGTATGACAACCGGCAGGAGCCATAGGAGTTGTCTTTATTTATTGTATGACCTGCGTGTCATTGAACAACGCCATGTAATTACTTTACTTTATTGCTAACTGGTAGCCATAGTAGTAGAAGTAATAAGTTGGCGAGACAACTTCATGGAGACACAATGATGGAGATCATGATGATGGAGATTATGGTGTCATGCCGATGACGATGACGATCACGGAGCCCCGAAGATGGATATCAAAAGGAGCAATATGATATTGGCCATATCATGTCACTATTTGATTGCATGTGATGTTTATCATGTTTTTGCATCTTATTTGCTTAGAACGACGGTAGTAAATAAGATGATCCCTCATTAAAATTTCAAGAAAGTGTTCTCCCTAACTGTGCACCATTGTGAAAGTTCGTCGTTCCGAAGCACCACGTGATGATCGGGTGTGATAGATTCTTACGTTCGAATACAACGGGTGTTGACGAGCCTAGCATGTATAGACATGGCCTCGGAACACATGTGAAACACTTAGGTTAACTTGACGAGCCTAGCATGTACAGACATGGCCTCAGAACACAGAAGACCGAAAGGTCGAACATGAGTCGTATAGAAGATATGATCAACATGAAGATGTTCACCGATGTTGACTAGTCCGTCTCACGTGATGATCGGACACGGCCTAGTTGACTCGAATCATGTAATCACTTAGATGACTAGAGGGATGTCTATCTGAGTGGGAGTTCATAAGATGAACTTAATTATCCTGAACATAGTCAAAAGGTCTTCGCAAATTATGTCGTAGCTCGCGCTTCAGTTCTACTGTTTAGATATGTTCCTAGAGAAAATTTAGTTGAAAGATGATAGTAGCAATTATGCGGACTAGGTCCGTAAACTGAGGATTGTCCTCATTGCTTCATAGAAGGCTTATGTCCTTAATGCACCGCTCAATGTGCTGAGCCTCGAATGTCGTCTGTGGATGTTGCGAACATCTGACATACACATTTTGATAACTACGTGATAGTTTAGTGCGTAATGCTAAATGGTTTAGAATTGAGGCACCAAAGACGTTTTTGAAACATCGCAGAGCATATGAGATGTTCCAAGGACTGAAATTGGGATTTCAGGCTCGTGCCCACGTCAAGAGGTATAAGACCTCCGACGATTTTTCTTAACCTGCAAACTAAGGGAGAAAACTCAATTGTTGAGCTTGTGCTCAGATTGTCTGAGTACAACAATCATTTGAATCGAGTGGGAGTTGATCTTCCAGATGAGATAGTGATGTTTCTCTGAAGTCATTACCACCAAGCTGCTAGAGCTTCGTGATGAACTATAATATATCATGGACATATATGATGATCCTTGAGATATTCGCGATGTTTGACACCACAAAAGTAGAAATCAAGAAGGAGCATCAATTGTTGATGGTTGGTGAAACCACTAGTTTCAAGAAGGGCAAGGGCAAAAAGGGATACTTCATGAAATGGCAAATCAGCTGCTGCTCTGGTATTAGATACCGGTTCGGTTGCTAATTGTTAGTAAACTCAAAATAAAAGGCTGCGGAGTAAACGGAGACTAGCTAAAGGTGAGCTGGCAATATGTGTTGGAAGTTTTTCCAAGCTTGATGTGATCAAGCATCGCACGCTCCCTCTACCATCGAGATTGGTGTTTGTGTTGAGCATAGACATGATTGGATTATGTCTATCGCAATACGGTTATTCATTTAAGGAGAATAATGGTTACTTTGTTTATTTGAATAATACCTTCAATGGTCTTGCACCTAAAATGAATGGTTTATTGAATCTCGATCGTAGTGATACACATGTTCATGCCAAAAGACATAAGATAGTAATGATAGTACCACCTACTTGTGGCACTGCCACGTAAGTCATATCGGTATAAAACGCATGAAGAAGCTCCATGTTGATGGATCTTCGGGCTCACTCATTTTGAAAAGTTTGAGACATGCGAACCATGTCTATTGGTGTATATGCATGAAGAAACTCCATGCAAATGGACCGTTTGGACTCACTTGATTTTGAATCACTTGAGACATGCAAATCATACCACAGGGGCAAGATGACTGAAAGCCTCGTTTTCAGTAAAATGGAACTAGAAAGCAACTTGTTGGAAGTAATACATTTTGATGTGTGCAGTCCAATGAGTGCTGAGGCGTGTAGTGGATATCGTTATGTTCTTACTTCACAGATGATTTGAGTAGATGTTGAGTATATTTACTTGATGAATCACGAGTCTGAATTATTGAAAGGTTCAAGTAATTTCAGGGTGAAGTTGAAAGATCGTCGTGACAAGAGGATAGAAGATCTATGATATGATCATAGAGATGAATATCTGAATTACGAGTTTGGCACAGAATTAAGACATTGTGGAAATTGTTTCACAACTAATACAGCCTGAAACACCATAGTATGATGGCGTGTCCGAACATCATAACTGCACCCTATTGGATATGATGCATACCATGATGTCTCTTATCGAATTACCACGATAGTTTATGGGTTAGGCATTAGAGACAACCACATTCACTTTAAATAGGGCACCACGTAATTCGGGTGAGATGACACCGTATGAACTATGGTTTAGAGAAACCTAAACTGTCATTTCTTAAAAGTTTGGGGATGCGACGCTTATGTGGAAAAGTTTCAGGCCGATAAGCTCGAACCCAAAGCGGATAAGTGCATCTTCATAGGACACCCAAAACAGTTGGGTATACCTCCTGTCTCAGATCCGAAAGCAATAAGGGATTGTTTCTAGAATTGGATCCTTTCTCGAGGAAAAGTTTCTCTCGAAAGAATTGAGTGGGAGGATGGTGGAGACTTGATGAGGTTATTGAACCATCTCTTCAACTAGTGTGTGGTGGGGCACAGGGAGTTGTTCCTGTGGCACCTACACCAATTGAAGTGGAAGCTTATGATAGTGATCATGAAACTTCAGATCAAGTCACTACCAAACCTCGTGGTATGACAAGGATGCGTACTACTTCAGAGTGGTACGTAATCCTGTCTTGGAAGTCATGTTGCTAGACAACAATGAACCTACGAGCTATGGAGAAGCGATGGTGGGCCTGGATTCCAAAATGGCTCGAGGCCATATAATCCGAGAGAGGATCCATATATGAAAACAAAGTGTAGACTTTGGAAGAACTACTTGATGGTCGTAAGGCTGTTAGGTACATATGGATTTTTAAAAGGAAGACGGAAAATGATGGTAAGTATCACCATTAAGAAAGCTCGACTTGTCATTAAGATGTTTTTCCCGACAAGTTCAAGGAGATGAGAATTTCTCGCCCGTAGCGATGCTTAAGTCCATCGGAATCATGTTAGCATTAGCTGTATTTTTCGATTATGAAATCTCACAGATGGATGTCAAAACAAGTTTTCTTACCTAGTTTTCGTAAGAAAAGTTGTATGTGATACAATAGAAGGTTTTGTCAATCCTGAAAGGTGCTAACAAGTATGCAAAGCTCCAGCAATCCTTCTAGGGACTGGAGTAAGCATCTCGGAGTTGGAATGTATGCTTTGATGAGATGATCAAAGATTTTGGGTGTATGCAAAGTTTATGAGAAACTTGTATTTCCAAAGAAGTGAGTGGGAGCACTATAGAATTTCTGATGAATATATGTCGTTGACATATTGTTGATCAGAAATGACGTAGAATTTCTGGAAAGCATATAGGGTTATTTGGAAAGTGTTTTTTCAATGGAAAGCCTGGATTAAGCTACTTGAACATTGAGCATCAAGATCTATAAGGATAGATCAAAACGCTTAATGGTACTTTCAAATGAGCACATACCTTGACATGATCTTGAAGGTGTTCAAGATGGATCAGTCAAAGAAGGAGTTCTTGCCTGAGTTTTAAGGTATGAAGTTAAGACTTAAAGCTCGACCACGGCAGAAGAAAGAGGAAGGACGAAGGTCGTCCCCTATGCTTTTGTCATAGGCTCTATACGGTATGCCATGCTGAGTACCGCACCTGATGTGTGCCTTGCCACATATCTGGCAAGAGGGTACAAAGGTAATCTAGGAGTAGATCACCAGATAGCGGTCTAAATTATCCTTAGAGGAATAAGGATATGTTTCTCGGTTATGGAGGTGATAAAGAGTTCGACGTAAAGAGTTACGTCGATGCAAGCTTAACACCTATCCGGATAGCTCTGAGTAGAGATACCGGATACGTATAATGGAGCAACAATTTAGAATAGCTCCAAGTAGAACAGTTATTTGAAATGGCTCCAAATGTAGCGTAGTAGTTGCATCTACAAGATGACATAGAAATTTGCGAAGTACATATGGATCTGAATGTTGCAGACCCATTGACTGAAACCTCTCTCACAAGCATAACATGATCAAACCCAGAACTCTTTGGGTGTTAGTGACATGGGGATGTGACCTTGAGTGTTAATCACATATCGATGTGAACTGGATTATTGACTCTAGTGCAAGTGGGAGACTGTTGGAAATATGCCCTAGAGGCAATAATAAATTGGTTGTTATTATATTTCCTTGTTCATGATAATCTTTTATTATCCATGCTAGAATTGTATTGATAGGAAACTCAGATACATGTGTGGATACATAGACAACACCATGTCCCTAGTAAGCCTCTAGTTGACTAGCTCGTTGATCAATAGATGGTTACGGTTTCCTGACCATGGACATTGGATGTCGTTGATAACGGGATCACATCATTAGGAGAATGATGTGATGGACAAGACCCAATCCTAAGCCTAGCACAAGATCATGTAGTTCGTATGCTAAAGCTTTTCTAATGTCAAGTATCATTTCCTTAGACCATGAGATTGTGCAACTCCCGGATACCGTAGGAGTGCTTTGGGTGTGCCAAACGTCACAACGTAACTGGGTGGCTATAAAGGTACACTACAGGTATCTCCGAAAGTGTCTGTTGGGTTGGCACGAATCGAGACTGGGATTTGTCACTCTGTGTAAACGGAGAGGTATCTCTGGGCCCACTCGGTAGGACATCATCATAATGTGCACAATGTGATCAAGGAGTTGATCACGGGATGATGTGTTATGGAACGAGTAAAGATACTTGCCGGTAACGAGATTGAACAAGGTATCGGGATACCGACGATCGAATCTCGGGCCAGTATCGTACCGATAGACAAAGGGAATTGTATACAGGATTGATTAAGTCCTTGACATCATGGTTCATCCGATGAGATCATCGTGGAGCATGTGGGAGCCAGCATGGGTATCCAGATCCCGCTGTTGGTTATTGAACGGAGAGTTGTCTCGGCCATGTCTGCATGACTCCCGAACCCGTAGGGTCTACACACTTAAGGTTCGATGACGCTAGGGTTATAGGGAAAGTATGTACGCGGTTACTGAATGTTGTTCGGAGTCCCGGATGAGATCCCAGACGTCACGAGGAGTTCCGGAATGGTCTGGAGGTAAATATTGATATATAGGAAGTATGGTTTTGGCCACCGGAAGTGTTCCGGGCATCACCGGTAGTGTACCGGGACCACCGGAGGGGTCTGGGGGTCCACCAGGTGGGGCCACCAGCCTCGGAGGCCTACATGGGCCAATAGTGGGAAGGGACGAGCCCCTAGGTGGGCTAGGGCGTCTCCCACCAAGGCCCAAGGCGCCTCCAATAGGGGAAGGGGGCAAACCCTAGGGCAGATGGGCCCTAAGGCCCACCCTAGGTGCGCCTCCCCCTCTCCCCCTTGTGGCCGCCACCCTAGATGGGATCTAGGGCTGCCGCACCCCTTGGGGTGGGAACCCTAGGTGGGGGCGCTGCCCTCCCTCTCCCCCTATATATAGTGGAGGCAAAGGGGCAGCCCAACATGTGATTTAATCTCCCTGTTGGCGCAGCCCTACCCCTCTTCCTCCTCGTCTCTCGTAGTGCTTGGCGAAGCCCTGCTGGAGTCCCGCGCTCCTCCACCACCACCACGCCATCGTGCTGCTGTTGGATGGAGTCTTCCCCAACCTCTCCTTCTCCCCTTGCTGGATCAAGGCGTAGGAGACGTCATCGGGCTGTACGTGTGTTGAACACGGAGGTGCCGTCCGTTCGGCACTAGGATCATCGGTGATTTGGATCACGACGAGTACGACTCCATCAACCCGTTCACTTGAACGCTTCCGCTTAGCGATCTACAAGGGTATGTAGATGCACTCTCCTTCCCACGTTGCTAGATTACTCCATAGATTGATCTTGGTGATGCGTAGAAAATTTTGAATTTCTGCTACGTTCCCCAACAGTGGCATCATGAGCTAGGTCTATGCGTAGTTTCTATGCACGAGTAGAACACAAGTTGTTGTGGGCGTCGATTTTGTCAATTTGCTTGCCGTTACTAGTCTTATCTTGATTCGGCGGCATCATGGGATGAAGCGGCCTGGACCGACCTTACACGTACTCTTACGTGAGACTGGTTCCACCGACTGACATGCACTAGTTGCATAAGGTGGCTAGCGGGTGTCTGTCTCTCCCACTTTAGTCGGATCGGATTCGATGAAAAGGGTCCTTATGAAGGGTAAATAGAAATTGGCATATCACGTTGTGGTTTTCACGTAGGTAAGAAACGTTCTTGCTAGAAACCTATAGCAGCCACGTAAAAACTTGCAACAAAAATTAGAGGACGTCCAACTTGTTTTTGCAGCAAGTGTTTTGTGATGTGATATGGCCAAAGGATGTGATGAATGATATATGTGATGTATGAGATGATCATGTTCTTGTAATAGGAATCACGACTTGCATGTCGATGAGTATGACAACCGGCAGGAGCCATAGGAGTTGTCTTAATTTATTTATGACTTGCGTGTCAATATAAACGTCATGTAATTACTTTACTTTATTGCTAACCGTTAGCTGTAGTAGTAGAAGTAATAGTTGGCGAGACAACTTCATGAAGACACGATGATGGAGATCATGATGATGGAGATCATGGTGTCATGCCGGTGACGATGATGATCATGGAGCCCCGAAGATGGAGATCAAAAGGAGCAAAGTGATGATGGCCATATCATGTCACTATTTGATTGCATGTGATGTTTATCATGTTTTACATCTTATTTGCTTAGAACGACAGTAGCTTAAATAAGATGATCCCTCACTAAAATTTCAAGAAAGGTGTACCCCCTAACTGTGCACCGTTGCGAAGGTTCGTTGTTTCGAAGCACCAAGTGATGATCGGGTGTGATAGATTCTAACGTTCGAATACAACGGGTGTTGACGAGCCTAGCATGTACAGACATGGCCTCGGGACACATGCGAAACACTTAGGTTGACTTGACGAGCCTAGCATGTACAGACATGGCCTCGGAACACGGAAGACCGAAAGGTCGAACATGAGTCGTATAGAAGATACGATCAACATGAAGATGTTCACCGATGATGACTAGTCCGTCTCACGTGATGATCGGACACGGCCTAGTTGACTCGGATCATGTAATCACTTAGATGACTAGAGGGATGTCTATCTAAGTGGGAGTTCATAAGATGAACTTAATTATCCTGAACATAGTCAAAAGGTCTTCGCAAATTATGTCGTGGCTCGCGCTTCAGTTCTACTGTTTAGATATGTTCCTAGAGAAAATTTAGTTTAAAGTTGATAGTAGAAATTATGCGGACTAGGTCCATAAACTGAGGATTGTCCTCATTGCATCATAGAAGGCTTATGTCCTTAATGCACCGCTCAGTCTGCTGAACCTCGAACGTCATCCGTGGATGTTGCGAACATCTGACATACACATTTTGATAACTACGTGATAGTTCAGTTAAACGGTTTAGAGTTGAGGCACCGAAGACGTTTTGAAACTTCGCGAAACATATGAGATGTTTCGAGGGCTGAAATTGGGATTTCAGGCTCGTGCCCACGTCAAGAGGTATAAGACCTCCGACGATTTTCTTAGCCTGCAAACTAAGGGAGAAAAGCTTAATTGTTGAGCTTGTGCTCAGATTGTCTGAGTACAACAATAATTTGAATCGAGTGGGAGTTGATCTTCTAGATGAGATAGTGATGTTTCTCTGAAGTCACTACCACCAAGCTGCTAGAGCTTCGTGATGAACTATAATATATCAGGGACATATATGATGATCCTTGAGATATTTGCGATGTTTGACACCACAAAAGTAGAAATCAAGAAGGAGCATCAATTGTTGATGGTTGGTGAAACCACTAGTTTCAAGAAGGGCAAGGGAAAAAAGGGATACTTCATGAAACGGCAAATCAGCTGCTGCTCTGGTGAAGAAACCCAAGGTTGAACCAAACCCGAAACTAAGTGCTTCTGTAATAAGGGGAACAGCCACTGGAGCAGAATTACCCTAGATACTTGGTAGATGAGAAGGCTGGCAAGGTCGATAGAAGTATATTGGATATACATTGTGTTAATGTGTACTTTACTAGTACTCCTAGTAGCACCATGGTATTAGATACCGGTTCGGTTGCTAAGTGTTAGTAACTCGAAACAAAAGGCTACGGAATAAACGGAGACTAGCTAAAAGGTGAGATGACGATATGTGTTGGAAGTATTTCCATGGTTGATCGAATATCGTACGCTCCCTCTACCATCGAGATTGGTATTAAAACCTAAATAATTGTTATTTGGTGTTTGCGTTGAGCATAGACATGATTGGATTATGTCTGTCGCGATACGGTTATTCATTTAAGGAGAATAATGGTTACTCTGTTTATTTGAATAATACCATCCCGATCGTAGTGATACACATTTTCATGCCAAAGGTATAAGATAGTAATGATAGTACCACACAAATGTGGCACTGCAATTTGAGTCATATTGGTATAAAACGCATGAAGAAGCTCCATGTTGATGGATCTTTGGACTCACTCATTTTTGAAAGGATTGAGACATGCGAACCATGTTTGTTGGTAGATATGCATGAAGAAACTCTATACAGATGGATCGTTTGGACTCACTTGATTTTGAATCACTTGAGACATGCAAATCGTACCACATGGGCAGGATGACTGAGAAGCCTCGTTTTTAGTAAGATGGAACAAGAAAGCAACTTGTTGGAAGTAATACATCTTGATGTGCGCAGTCCAATGAGTGCTGAGGCGTGTAGTGGATATCGTTATGTTCTTACTTCACAGATGATTTGAGTAGATTTTGAGTATATTTACTTGATGAATCACGAGTCTAAATTATTGAAAGGTTCAAGTAATTTCAGGGTGAAGTTGAAAGATCGTCGTGACAAGAGGATAAAAGATCTATGATATGATCATAGAGATGAATATCTGAATTACGAGTTTGGCACAGAATTAAGACATTGTGGAAATTGTTTCACAACTAATACAGCCTGGAACACCATAGTGTGATGGTGTGTCCGAACATCATAACTACACCCTATTGGGTATGATGCATACCATGATGTCTCTTATCGAATTACCACGATAGTTTATGGGTTAGGCATTAGAGACAACCACATTCACTTTAAATAGGGCACCACGTAATTCCGATGAGATGACACCGTATGAACTATGGTTTAGAGAAACCTAAGCTGTCATTTCTTAAAAGTTTGGGGCTGCGACGCTTATGTGGAAAAGTTTCAGGCCGATAAGCTCGAACCCAAAGCGGATAAATGCATCTTCATAGGACACCCAAAACAGTTGGGTATACCTCCTGTCTCAGATCCGAAAGCAATAAGGGATTGTTTCTAGAATCGGGTCCTTTCTCGAGGAAAAGTTTCTATCGAAAGAATTGAGTGGGAGGATGGTGGAGACTTGATGAGGTTATTGAACCGTCTCTTCAACTAGTGTGTGGTGGGGCACAGGGAGTTGTTCCTATGGCACCTACACCAATTGAAGTGGAAGCTTATGATAGTGATCATGAAACTTCAGATCAAGTCACTACCAAACCTCGTGGGATGACAAGGATGCGTACTACTTCAGAGTGGTACGTAATCCTGTCTTGGAAGTCATGTTGCTAGACAACAATGAACCTACGAGCTATGGAGAAGCGATGGTGGGCCTGGATTCCAAAATGGCTCGAGGCCATATAATCCGAGAGAGGATCCATATATGAAAACAAAGTGTAGACTTTGGAAGAACTACTTGATGGTCGTAAGGCTGTTAGGTACATATGGATTTTTAAAAGGAAGACACACAATGATGGTAAGTGTCACCATTGAGAAAGCTCGACTTGTCGTTAAGATGTTTCCCGACAAGTTCAAGGAGTTGACTACGATGAGACTTTCTCACGCGTAGCGATGCTAAAAGTCTGTTGGAATTATGTTAGCAGTTACTGCATTATTTATGAAATCATGCAGATAGGATGTCAAAACATTGTTTCCTCGACGATTTTTTTGGGGGAAAGGTTGTATGAGATACAACCAGAAGGTTTTGTCAATCCTGGAAAAATGCTAACAAGTATGCAAAGCTCCAGCAATCCTTCTAAGTACTGGAGTAAGCATCTCGGAGTCGGAATGTACGCTTTGAAGAGATGATCAAAGATTTTGGGTTTATACATAGTTTATGAGAAACTTGTATTTCCAAAGAAGTGAGTGGGAGCACTATAGAATTTCTGATGAATATATGTTGTTGACATATTGTTGATCAGAAATGACGTAGGATTTCTGGAAAGCATATAGGGTTATTTGGAAAGTGTTTTTCAATGGAAAGCCTGGATTAAGCTACTTGAACATTGAGCATCAAGATCTATAAGGATAGATCAAAACGCTTAATGGTACTTTCAAATGAGCACATACCTTGACATGATCTTGAAGGTGTTCAAGATGGATCAGTCAAAGAAGGAGTTCTTGCCTGAGTTGTAAGGTATGAAGTTAAGACTTAAAGCTCGACCACGGCAGAATAGAGAGAATGTACGAAGGTCGTCCCCTATGCTTAGACATAGGCTCCATAGTATGCTATGTTGTGTACCGCACCTGATGTGTGCCTTGCCACATATCTGGCAAGAGGGTACAAAGGTAATCTAGGAGTAGATCACCAGATAGCAGTCTAAATTATCCTTAGAGGAATAAGGATATGTTTCTCGGTTATGGAGGTGATAAAGAGTTCGACGTAAAGAGTTACGTCGATGCAAGCTTAACACCTATCCGGATAGCTCTGAGTAGAGATACCGGATACGTATAATGGAGCAAAAATTTAGAATAGCTCCAAGTAGAACAGTTATTTGAAATGGCTCCAAATATAGCGTAGTAGTTGCATCTACAAGATGACATAGAAATTTGCGAAGTACATACGGATCTGAATGTTGCAGACCCGTTGACTAAAACCTCTCTCACAAGCATAACATGATCAAACCCAGAACTCATTGAGTGTTAATCACATAGTGATGTGAACTAGATTATTGACTCTAGTAAACTCTTTGGATGCTAGTCACATGGCGATGTGACCTGTGATCACATGGCAATGTGAACTAGATTATTGACTCTAGTGCAAGTGGGAGACTATTGGAAATATGCCATAGAGGCAATAATAAATTGATTATTATTATATTTCCTTGTTCATGATAATCATTTATTATCCATGCTAGAATTGTATTGATAGGAAACTCAGATGCATGTGTGGATACATAGACAACACCATGTCCCTAGTAAGCCTCTAGTTGACTACCTCGTTGATCAATAGATGGTTACGGTTTCCTGACCATGGACATTGGATGCCGTTGATAACGGGATCACATCATTAGGAGAATGATGTGATGGACAAGACATAATCCTAAGCCTAGCACAACATCATGTAGTTCGTATGCTAAATCTTTTCTAATGTCAAGTATCATTTCCTTAGACCATGAGATTGTGCAACTCCCGAATACCGTAGGAGTGCTTTGGGTGTGCCAAACGTCACAACGTAACTGGGTGGCTATAAAGGTACACTACAGGTATCTCCGAAAGTGTCTGTTGGGTTGGCACGAATCGAGACTGGGATTTGTCACTCCGTGTAAACAGAGAGGTATCTCTGGGCCCACTCGGTAGGACATCATCATAATGTGCACAATGTGATCAAGGAGTTGATCATGGGATGATGTGTTACGGAACGAGTAAAGAGACTTGCCGGTAACGAGATTGAACAAGGTATCGGGATACTGACGATCGAATCTCGGGCAAGTATCGTACCGCTAGACAAAGGGAATTGTATACGGGATTGATTAAGTCCTTGACATTGTGGTTCATCCGATGAGATCATCGTGGAACATGTGGGAACCAACATGGGTATCCAGATCCCTGTAAGTGCATCTAGTGCCACCCCTAGTTGGTTTTGGAGTATTGACGACAAACCTAGTTGAGGGACTAATGTGTTTGTGAGAATTGCAGGATAACACAGGTAGAAGTCCCTCATTGATTCGGTTTTACTACCAGAGATGACCCCTAAAAATGTATGAAGACATTGAAGTCAAAGGTGGTATATGAAGATATTCATATTGAAGACTATGACAAGAGAAGACACTATATGAAGCCTATGGAGCTCGAAGACTTAGATCTTTCGTAATTCTTTTTCTTTTGTGTTGAGTCATAGGAACCACCGTACTGTTAAGTGGGGTCCAAGAGAACCAGTCAGAATGACTGAAGTGATGCCTAAACCAAAAACCTATGTCTTCGAGTGAAGACTATGAGAGCGAATCTTGTCCAGAGTTGGACAAGTCAGCTTTGCTTGTAGCCCAAGTAAAGTTGCCGTGTGAGTTTGAAATCTGACCGTTGGAACACGTGTCAGTTCCTTAGTGACCCAGGGTCATTTCAGACAAATCAGGTCGGGTTGCCAAGTGGCTATAAATAGCCCACCCCTACAACCATAAACGGTTGGCTGCTCAGATTGAAAGTACGGCTTTTGTCGTTTGAGAGCAACCCACCTCGAAGCCTTTGAGAGAGAATTCCTTGCGAGGATAAACCCCTAACCACCAGAGCCAGAGAGAATTGGGCATCACTTAAGTCTTCTTGTCTGTGTGATCTGAAGACTTATTACACTTGAGGACTGTGCATCCTCCAGCCGGTTAGGCATCGCGTTCTAAGCATCCAAGAGACATTGTGGATTGCCGGTGAACGAAGTTTGTGAAGGTTTGGGAGTCTACCTTGAAGACTTACCAGAGTGATTGGGCGAGGTCTATGTGACCTTAGCTCAAGGAGAATACGGTGAGGACTGGGTGTCCTGAGCTGCGTGTTCAGGACTGGGTGTCCGGGACTGTGTGTCCTAAGGTTTAAATACCTAGCCGCTCCAACTAGACGTACAGTTGTCACAGCAACTGGAACTGGTTCAACAAATCATTGTCTTCAACGAGTCACTGGTTTCATCTTCACTTCACTTTACTTACTGTTACTCCTTGCGAAGTCATTGTATGTTTGCACTATCATTTGTCTTCACTGAGTGACTGCGTGTTCTGTTTGGCTTCACAATATCTTCCTACCTGATCCTTACTACCTAGCTACTATTAGTCTTTGTGCTTTCACTTCATTGAATACTTGACTATGGTTTGCCTAGTGTAGTCTACCTTCTGCTGCATGGTAATAGGTCTAATTTTATCGTTTGTCTTCAAAACTTCTATGTTCTGAAGACTTTCATAAAAATCGCCTATTCACCCCCCCTCTAGTCGATATAACGCACTTTCAATTGGTATCAGAGCAAGGTGCTCCCTTGTTCTGTGTGATTCGGTTTAACCACCTGGAGTTTTAGCTATGTCGACTGCAGGGATAATTAAAGTCTCCGCTGCGTGCCCCGTCTTCGATGGAGCTGAATATCCCTACTGGAAGAATAAGATGCGCATGCATCTTGAAGCCATTGACGTCGACCTATGGTATGTCGTCGAGAACGGCGTTCCCAAGGCCGGAGAAGGTGTCACTGCTGCTGATGTCAAGAAATTCGTTCAACTGGACTCTACTGCCAAGAATATCATCTGTGGTCATCTGACCAAAGGACAGTATGGCCATGTGAGTGCTTTGAAGACATCCAAGCTGGTCTGGGACTGGATCTCCAAAGTCAATGAAGGCATCTCAACCCAGAGAGATTAGAGAATCAGTGTCCTTCGCAACCTCTTCAATCGCTTCAAGCGAAATGACAATGAGAATGTCCAGCACACATTTGACCGACTCACTAACATCACAAATGAGCTTCAAGCCCTCGGCGCCACTGAGATTACCAAACACGAAGTCGTCAAGACGCTACTGAGATCACTTGATAGTTCGTTTGACATCCTGGCCCTGATGATTCAAGAACGTCCTGATTTCAAGACACTCGATCCATCTGACATACTTGAGAGGCTCAACACACATGAGTTTCAGCTTTCGGAGAAAAGAGATATCTACGGTCCAAACTATGGGCGAACTCGTGCCTTGAAGGCAAAAGCTGTCTCCTCATCTGAAGAAGAATCTGACAGCAGTTTTGATGATCCTGAAGACATTGGAAGGGAACTTGCTATGCTTGTCAAGAAGTTCCAAAAATTCACCAAGAAGAAAGGCTTCAGAAAGTCTTCCCGATCAAGTTCAAGGAATGATGAAGCTCCTTCTCATGACTACAAGAGGAAAACATGTCACAAGTGCAAGAAACTTGGCCACTTCATCTCTGAGTGTCCACAGTGGGACAATGAGAACAAAAAGAAGAAGAAGAGCAAGGAATATGACTCTGACGACAAGAAGAAGAAGAAGAAATACTCAAAGTCTTCTTCCAAGTCTTCCTCAAAGTCTTCATCACACAAGAAGAGCTCATCTGGCAGGGCATGTGCGTTTGTTGGCAAGGAAATGGATTCAGAGGAGGAGTCTGCTTCTGAGGAGGCGGAGGTGGAGTCTGAGGAGGAATCCGACTCAGGCGTCGCAAGTCTGGCTACAGCATACGTTGCCAAGTCCATCTTCAACACTGAAGACAATGACTTCATCACCGACACCGATGAAAAGGACTACTCCGCTTCTACCTACTGCTTCATGGCACGTGGTGCCAAGGTAAACACACGCACTACTCACTATCCAACATCTAGTGATGATGACTCTGATTGTGGTTCAAAACCTAGCTACAAAACACTTGCTAAAATTGCAACAGAACAACAGAAAGCTATGGAACATATTCGAAAACTGTTAGACAGAAGCGATGATCTGTTAGGTGCTGAAATGACTCGATCTGAATCCTTAATTGAAGACATAAAAAATCTTCACGTTAAGTATCAGGAACTTGAAAGTCGTCATGAAACTCTCTCAACAACTCATGAAAAGCTTTCCTATGATTATCTTCAAAGGAAGCAAGATCTTGAGAAATTGAGAGAGGTTCATGAAGATCTTCAAACGGAAAACGAGTCACTTCGCGCCAAACAGATCAGTCCCGCTCAGGAAGGATTTGAACCACCATGTCTTAAATGCATTGAGCGTGATAATGCTATTTCTGTTGCTGAATTCTCTACTGCTACTGTTGTTGCAATATATTCAACTGTTGATGTGGTAACTAACCCCTCTGCTGAGGATACCACCGCTATTGCTGATGAGAATGCTAGGTTGAAGACATTGCTGGAAACAGGGATGTACAAAAGTCTTAAAGGGCATCAGACACTATGTGATGTCCTCAAAAAGCAGATTCTGAACCGAAACCCTAGGAAAGAGGGTGTTGGGTTCGTAAGGAAAATGAATGCAGATGGCTCTTACTGGAAACCTGAGCAGTACCCCAAAACCATGTGGGTTGCTGCAAAGGAACCTTCAGCAGATCCATCCAATCTATCTGGCTTCACTTGTGCTAACCCCATTATCATTGATGAATCCCTTGATGCAAACTATATACTGTTTAAGAATCAGAATGGTGAAGCGTTTGCCAGGTACATTGGTATTAACTGCAGGAATGGACCGCCTATGAAGAAGATCTGGGTTCCGAAAAGGTGTTTGGAGAATCTTCCTGTGAATGTCATCATGACACCTCATGTGAAGAAGACAAACCTCAGACCAAAGGCTTCATACGGTCCAAAGGCTTCATACAGATAGAGGACTCACCTGAGTCGAACTAACGCAAATGTTTTGCAGGGAAACCAAACTCAGGCATATGAATATGAGAGCGGTTCATCAAACCGCCATATTCATAAGACCAAGAACTATTCTTCTTATTCTTATGAGTATTATTGTCCTCCTGCAAAACTGTTTGCTAGGGCTTCAAAGCCAAAGTTCTCAGATGCTGCACTTAGACTTATTGCTTCTAAGCCACCCTTGAAGATGTGGGTGGCTAAGAAAGCCTAACTCTCTTTTGTAGGGAAAGGTCTCCAGCAGAAAACCTAAATCGTCTGACGCTATTGCTGGGGACCTTAAAAATCTTGTAGGGCGCAAGATCAAATGCCCGAATGGTCTTACTATGTACTTCGTTCCTGAATCGCTTGCTACTCTGCCTATTAGTCCTAACCTGGATCTAAGCTTTCATAACCCGCTGGTTCGTCAAATGTTTTTGCTTCACAATGCTCTTGGTGAAGCCTATCCCCCTAACTGCACTGTAGGGTACAACACCAGCGTCTTCAAAATGGATTATTGATAGTGGGTGTACAAATCACATGACTGGCAAAAGAAGTCTTCTTATGGACTCAACCTTACGTCCATCCGACAAGAGCCACATCACATTTGCTGACACTGGTAAAAGTAAGGTATTGGGTCTACGTAGAGTTGCAATCTCAAGGGATCAACACATGGATAAAGTCATGCTTGTTGAATCCCTTGGCTTCAACTTAATGTATGTCTCAATGCTTTGCGATTTGAACATGATCGTAATGTTTGGAAAATATCGTTGCCTTATACTAATGGAATCTGACAAGTCTCTAGTGTTTGAAGGGCATCGAAAAGATGATCTGTACGTGGTAGACTTCTCAGCAGGACCACAGCTTGCAGTATGTCTTCTAGCAAAGGCTTCAGAATGCTGGCTCTGGCATCGGAGGCTTGGACATGCTGGCATGAGGAACCTCCACACCCTTGCGAAGAAGAAGCATGTCATAGGCATCGAGGGCGTCAAGTTCAAGAAAGACCACTTATGTGGTGCCTGTGAAGCAGGGAAGATGACGAGGGCCAAACATCCCTCGAAGACAATCATGACCACTACTCGACCCTTCGAAATGCTTCACATGGATCTTTTCGGTCCCACTCATTACTCAACTCTAACTACTACTGCTTGCCTCTATGGCTTCGTTATTGTTGATGATTATTCTAGATATACTTGGGTGCACATAGTCCTTTACAAGACTGAAGTGCAGGATGTATTCAGATGCTTCGCCAATCGAGCTATGAACAATTTTGGCGCCAAGATAAAGCACATTAGAAGTGACAATGGCACTGAATTCAAGAACACTGGCCTTGATACATATCTTGATACCTTGGGTATCACACATGAATTCTCAGCCCCGTACACGCCACAGCAGAATGGTGTCGTCGAACGCAAGAACAGAACACTAATTGAGATGGCCAGAACGATGCTAGATGAATACAAGACCCCAAGAAAATTCTGGCCCGAAGCCATTGATACTGCATGCCATACAATCAATCATGTTTATCTTCACAAGCTACTGAACAAGACATCTTATGAGCTCCTTACTGGCAAGAAGCCAAATGTCAGTTACTTCAGAGTATTTGGCACAAGGTGCTGGATCAAGGACCCACATCACACCTCAAAATTTGCACCAAAGGAACATGAGGGTTTTATGCTTGGATATGGAAAGGATTCGCACTCCTACAGAGTCTTCAATCTTTTTCATTACAAAGTGGTTGAAACAGTGGATGTGCGGTTCGATGAGACCAACGGTTCACAAAGAGAGCAGCTGCCAAATGTGCTAGATGAAGTTCCATCCAGTGAATCAATCAAGCTAATGGGAACTGGAGAAATTATACCTTCTGAAGCTCATCCTGAAGAAGAACTTATCATTTCAGCACCTGATCAACATGAAGACAATGCTCAGCCTGAAGACATTCCTTCCAACAATGACAATGAACAGCAAGAGCAAAGTCTTCGCCCTGTACATCCTCGCGTTGCCAATGAAGTGCAGATTGAAAGAATAATTGATAACATCAATGCACCTGGTCCACTCACTCGTTCAAGGGCAACTCAGCTAGCAAATTTCTGTGGGCACTTCGCATTCATCTCAATTGCAGAACCCAAGAAAGTTGAAGAAGCCTTCATGGAACCTGAATGGATTCAAGCTATGCAAGAAGAGCTTCAACAGTTAGAGCTGAATAATGTATGGGAACTGGTTAAGCGTCCTGGTCCACGGAAGCACAATATAATAGGCACCAAATGGATATACCGCAACAAGCAAGATGAGCATGGTCAAGTTGTCAGAAACAAAGCTCGTCTCGTTGCTTAAGGATATACTCAAGTGGAAGGCATTGACTTCGATGAAACATTTGCTCCTGTGGCTAGACTTGAAGCCATACGCATACTGCTGGCCTATGCAAATCATCATAATATACTTCTATATCAAATGGATGTGAAGAGTGCCTTTCTCAATGGCAAGATTGAAGAAGAAGTGTATGTTGCACAACCGCCTGGCTTTGAAAATCCAAAACATCTTGACATGGTATACAAGCTCAACAAGGCACTGTATGGCCTCAAACAAGCCCCTCGGGCCTGGTATGACACACTCAAATACTTCCTGAAGAGCAAAGGCTTCATACCTGGTTCCCTAGATCCCACTCTTTTCACGAAGACATATGATGGTGAACTGTTTGTGTGCCAAATATATGTGGATGACATTATCTTCGGCTGCACCAATCATAAGTACAGTGAAGAGTTTGGATATATGATGCAAGAGCAATATCAGATATCCATGATGGGGGAGCTGAAGTTCTTCCTCGGTCTTCAAATACGACAACAACGCAATGGCATCTTCCTATCTCAAGAGAAGTATCTCAAAGATTGCCTGAAGAAGTTCGGAATGCAAGACTGCAAAGGCTTCACAACACCAATGCCAGCCAAACATCATCTGGGTCCTGACGACAATGGTAAAGAGTTCGATCAAAAGGTAGACCGCTCCATGATTGGTTCTTTACTTTATCTATGTGCATCTAGGCCAGATATTATGCTTAGTGTTTGCATGTGTGCTCGATTTCAAGCGGCACCAAAGGAGTCGCATCACTTAGCTGTGAAGCGAATTCTTCGATATTTGGCTCACACCCCAACTCTAGGATTATGGTATCCAAAGGGCTCAGAGTTTGATCTGGCTGGATTCTCGGATGCTGATTATGCTGGTGACAAAGTTGATCGCAAGTCTACATCAGGCACATGTCACTTTCTGGGATGATCACTTGTATGTTGGTCTTCAAAGAAGCAGAACTGTGTATCTCTCTCCACTGCTGAATCTGAATACATTGCTGTTGGATCTTGCTGCGCTCAGCTTCTGTGGATGAAGCAAACACTCAAGGACTATGGAATTCATCTGAAGCAAGTGCCACTTTACTGCGACAACGAAAGCGCCATCAAGATTGCTAACAACCCAGTTCAGCACTCGAAGACAAAGCACATTGAAATTCGTCATCACTTTTTCAGAGATCATGTTGTGAAGGAAGACATTGATATCATACACGTCAACACTGAAGAGCAATTGGCAGATATCTTCACCAAGCCCTTGGATGAGAAGAGGTTTTGCAAGTTACGGTGTGAGCTAAATATCCTGGAATCCTCAAATGTCCTGTGATCAGGCACACATCCTAACCCTTATGCATATTGATGACTTAGATGTGCAACACACACAGTAAAGTATATCTTCAATCAATGAAGACATACATTCTAAGTGTGAATACATTAATGTGGAATTTGACTTCGGAGCGCCACGATAATTGTGCGCCGTGTCTGGTCTAATACTTCCTATACGGTGGGTAACGCCACCACCAAACGTTCTATTTTGAAGTGTTTCACTCATGGCGTTACCTTGCAATGTCTTCACATTTGGTTTGGCTTCGATCTCAACATATTTTCATGATTATCTTCACTATGTTGATTATAGATATATATATATATACTAGTGTTCTGTCCTCTACAACATTCACTTATAGCTATGTCTTCATGTTGAATCTTTTGAACTAAGTGAATGTGATCGGACCCTAACCTCTCTATGCTTTCTATCTCAAACTCTATCTCTCCAAGTCATATGCATTCTATTGAAACTGTCGAATGTCTTCTCTGCGTCCTTGTCAGCAGAAGATACAGAGACAACCATTAAGTCCGTTTCAAATGCTCATTCCTCCACATGAAATCCGGAGAAGTAGGAACGACCACTCGACAATCCAGGCGTGCGTGGGACATAGAACAAACCCCAAAATTCCGCATAATGGCCACGTGTTCCTCAGATGCGAATCGCCAGGGGCACCTGTGTAATAGCACAGTGCCGCCCCTGTGCCTATAAATAAACACTCACAGCGGTCATTATCTCTTCTTCCACCCTCGCACGAACCCTAGCGCCACCGCTAGCTCTCGACGACACCGGCGACGAAGCGCTTCGCTGCCGCAACCTCTCCGACGCCGTCTTCACGCCGACCGCGGACATCGTCCTCTCCGCCGTCGCCGTAGGTGCCCTCCGTCGCCAAGTTAGGGCATGGAAGATTGAACTGCTCGGCCTCATCTCCCACTCCGTCTAGCAGTTCTTAGTGTGGTAAATAAAACTCCCTTTTTACAGCACTTTTGATCCTATGGATTTGTCACTTTCTACCACAAGCAGTTTCTGTTCACACAAGTTAGATCTCTCTCATACTGCATCTCATAACATGCCTAGTATATTCACTTGTGCTTCACAAAGTAGTTAGATTCCTCACTTGTACTGATCTGTGGATTCTTACAAATCTAGAACCAACTTCTTATCTATGAGTGAATGTCTTCGCACGATGAGGTCGATGTCTTCTAAACTGATTTATCTTCAAAATCTTCTGAGAATGCATATGACCTCTTCCCCTTCCCTCGCACCTTAATGTTGTCACAGGTACATGTCCGTGGGAGAATCTTTTGGTTCTCATAGTCTGCATTCATTTGCAGAATTCTTACAGCATCACATAAATTCTCCTGAAACCAGTTCCTGTTGGTCGAGCAAGAGAAAGCCTTTGAAGCCTTTGAACGTTTTGAAGCCTTTCAAGTTAAAGTTTATGGCTTCAGAGAAGGCAGCAAGGAAGGGTGGCAGAAAGCGTCGTGGTGAGACCTCTAGAGATCTGCCAGATGAACTCTCAGAAATGTACAAGACAGATCCTGAAGAGGATTACAGTCAGCGCAAGACCCGAATCCTATGGATTCGAAGATATTGGGCAGAACAATGGTTCAAATACAGATTTGTGACCCAGGAGTATGCTGAGAAAAACGCCATCAAGAGACCGTGGGGTGACATCCTATTCAATAATGTTCTACCCAGGTCCAGAGATGAAGCCATTGCTCAAGGCTTCTATCCATGCATGGTCCGTGGACCACAGCCTGCTGATGCACACTCGTCGTCACTGCTATGGTGTCGTGACGACAATCTGTTCAAGCGCAACTTCCAGTTTGCTCAGAACTCAGCGAAGCAGAACAAGAAGACTTTTGGGTTAGATTTCAACCCTGGTCCCTCATCTCCAAGGGCAGATGGCACACGACATGCAGAACCCAATGTCATCGGTCCTTTTGCCAACCTTGAAGGCCTCATCACCTACATCTTGGTTCAAGGGACTGCAGTGAATGAGCCTGCAGCTGACACTGAGTCTGATGACGCGCCGGTAGTGCCGAAGCCAAAGCAGTTGAAGAAGCCAAAAGCTTCAAAGCCGGCCCCTTCACCAAAAATCTCAAGGGTGAAGCCATTGGCAACTGCACCTCCTGAAGACAGTGTGCAGTCTGAAGACTTTTCACGTGTCTCCAAGCCCCAGAAGGCCAAGATGCCTCTGTCTCACACTGGCAAAGAGCTAACAGCTACTGCCATTCTGCGCAACGACGACATTGATCTGTCAAGTGATGAAGATCTTGTAGATGACGCTCTTGAGCAACTCATCAAGAGCAAAGAAGAAGCAGAAATCTTCAATGATCTGCCTCTCTTTGATGTCACCATCATCCACAACTTCATTGACGAGTGGTTTGACACGCCAAACATCAGCTTTGAAGATCTGCAGCTACCCATTGGCCTCAGTGCCGCCTTCCAAGGCGCCATTGCTTCAGAACTTGCTATTGCCCAGCGCATTGTTGAACTAAAGCAGAAGATTGACTATGAAAAGGCTCAGTTCAAGAAGCATATGGCCAAGCTCAGCGTGCAAGAAGTGAAGAACTTCAAGACAATGATGCACGAGCTCAAGGAAGCCATTGTGAAGAAGCGTGCAGAAGCTCAGGGTTCGCGTGAGCACATGAAGACTCTGGCTGACAGATGTGTGCAAGCCTATAATGAGGCTGAGAAGCGCAAGGCGCTTGGGCGTCCTGGCATCGACCCCAGGATGGCCGCAAAGAATAAGAAGAAGCCTACTACGGCTGAACCTGATGCACCAAGGCAAGAAGCAGTTCCGATTGTCTTCCCAACTAGACTGACTGGCTCGAAGCCAAAAAGCCGGTCAACGGCTTCAGAGCTCAAGAAGACAAGGACTGCTGAGGCTGAAGCCAGGAAGAGGAAACACTCTGAAGCCTCTCCTACTACCCCCTCCAAGAAGAAGAGGAAGACCAAGAAAGCTCGGGCTGCTTCCACAGAGCCCTTGATAGTTGAACCCATTTCTATGGTTCATCCTGACGTAGAACGTCAACTGACAGTTCATGAGCCTGCTTCCATAGAGGCTCCTGAAGCTGAATACATTCCAGCAGCTGATCCCATCACTGCTAAAGACATTGGTCATCATGACAATGTAGAAGATGATGCAGTCCTTCCTCAGTTTGAAAACAGCGAACTCATCAGCATTGGTCGTCCACTGACGCCAATTGCACAGGATGCTTCATGGGCGGATCGCCCACAAGAGGAAGAAGACTATGAGGCCCAGCCCACTCCAACTCCACAGGCGTCGTCTGCGTTCCACAGGCTTCGCAAAGGTCCAAGGCCTCAAGTCTCTGCTGAAGACATTCCGGCTGCATCAGCCACAGAAAAAGAAGTACCACAAGATCCCACTCCCCTGTTCCACCAAGAAGCAGTTCTCCAGGAGAACGTGCTTGTGACCGACCCTCCAGCTAGTCAAGTGGAGGATGAAAATCTTGAGGCTGCCACAACCAACAATGAAGCTAATGTGGAGCCCTCCCCAGCAAAAGCTTTAGAAGACAACGAAGCCACTGACCCCGCCACTTCTGTTCCTGAGTCTGCTGCCGGTCCCCAATTCAACTATCATGTTGAGCACAGGCCTCAGGTCCAGAAGCCAATCCCAAGACTGCCAAGGTTTCCAGGTCTTACATCAGCACCTGGCTCCTTCAACATCAATGGCTTTAGGGCAGACAACACATTCTTCAATAGCTCCAAGAACCCCTACTCAAGGGAAAGGATATCATCTGATTGGTTCTGGAGCTATCCTCAGCGAAGCTATTACTCTTGCATTCTTTACAACCAAGGTCGCATCTTCCCACACAAGCGCCTTGATGTTGAAGCTATAGCTGGTCTGCCCTGTCTAGAAGAAGCGTTGGATTGCTTCAAGCAAGTGGGTCTGCTGCAGTTTGTTACTGACGAAGAGCATTGGAATGAAGAGCTGCTGCTACAATTCTATGCCACACTTCACATCAAAGGGTACAGCAAAGATCGAAGACTTGGGTCCTGGAGTGGATGACTGGCAACGTTCATCACGAAGCCAATGCATTTGACATCATTGAGCTCACTGGCTTGCCCACTCCTGGCGATCTCTTCGAGCAAGGCTGTCAGCTGCATGCTGAAGCTATTGAGAGCATCTTTCAGCGGCCAGAACCTGATATGAGTCAAATGCTCAGCATGATGAAGCCATTGCCCCAAGATGCTGCTTATCCCACAGAGTTCTTCATTGAAGACCTTGAGTACCTGCCCAGAACCATCTATCACATCATCAGGCGAACTCTCTGGCCTTTTAAAGGGCACTCTCCAAATGCCAAGCTTCAGGGTGCAATGAAGACTTTGGTCTTCTATATACTTCATGGCAAATGCTTCAATGCATAAGACTTCTTCATACGCCAACTTGTTGCATCAGGCATTGATCTGTTTGGTTTGAAGTTCTACGCCCCTTGGGTCATGCGGCTGATCAAGCTACACTCCGCCATCTCGTATCAGCCCTCAGCCCGCAACCATCGGATCTTCTTGCCTGATGTAGACATGTCTACTGAAGCCATATATTCTGAGCCTGCCAAGCAACCTCTAAGTCTTCAGAATGCAGAACATCAGAGTTTTACTCAGAATGTTGAAGGCGTTGAAGCCGTAACTCGTGTGTATCCTCTGGCTGGCACTACACGTGCACCACATCCTGCTCTCACTGAAGCCACTGACAGTACAACTGCTCCACGACCCAAGAAGCGCACTCGTGTTCTCAACGACCGAGAGCTTCTTGTGGCTCTACATCAGAAACATGATAGGCATCATGACTGGCTGAAGCGTCAGATGAAAAGCCTCTTGGTGGATGTTAATCGCACTCGAAATCTCGCCACCAAAAATGCTTTCGTTGCCCATGAAACCTGTCGCCGCACATGGAAAGGGCTCACGATGATGTGTTCTGAAGCTGATCTTCAAGAGGATGGCTTCAATGAGAGATTCAAGTTTGACTCCACACCTCCTCGAAGGGCTGTGCTGCTAGGAACTCCATCCCTTGAAGACTCTGAATTCTCTTCCTCTGCTGCCACAGTGACTGCCAGAATTATTGAGGAAGAAGACGATGCTACTTCACCGCCACCTCCTTCAGCACCTCCAAGCTCTTCTGCACCACCAAACAACACCAACAACCCTGCTACTTCACCTACTGCTCATGGGAACAAGTAGAGGCTCTATGTCTTCAAACCTTTTTGGTCATTACTGACAAAAGGGGAAGAAGCATATGAGATTGATAGTCTTCAAGCGGGTCCATATGAGCGGGTGCTTTATATTTTGCTTCGTGCTTACAACTCTCGTGTTTGCTACATTTGATTCTTATGAGTTGTAACACTTAAACTAGATGGTCGTCTGCTACTTAGCTCATTCTGCAGATGTCCATTTTCCATTATGCATGTCATTATCTTCATATACTTTCACATGCATAGTGGATTGTCATCATAAGTTGAAGTGGATCTCCACAAGTACAACCTGCCATGTGCATTTGCATTCCAAAAGCAAATTAACTTATATGCACATCTTCAGGGGGAGCCCTTGCAACTTATGAAGACAATTCCTTATCCTTTACAATTTCACAGATTATATTCCCCGTTCAAAACTTCAACTAGTTTGTCATCAATCACCAAAAAGGGGGAGATTGTAAGTGCATCTAGTGCCACCCCTAGTTGGTTTTGGAGTATTGACGACAAACCTAGTTGAGGGACTAATGTGTTTGTGAGAATTGCAGGATAACACAGGTAGAAGTCCCTCATTGATTCGGTTTTACTACCAGAGATGACCCCTAAAAATGTATGAAGACATTGAAGTCAAAGGTGGTATATGAAGATATTCACATTAAAGACTATGACAAGAGAAGACACTATATGAAGCCTATGGAGCTCGAAGACTTAGATCTTTCGTAGTTCTTTTTCTTTTGTGTTGAGTCATAGGAACCACCGTACTGTTAAGTGGGGTCCAAGAGAACCAGTCAGAATGACTGAAGTGATGCCTAAACCAAAAACCTATGTCTTTGAGTGAAGATTATGAGAGCGAATCTTGTCCAGAGTCAGACAAGTCAGCTTTGCTTGTAGCCCAAGTAAAGTTGCCGTGTGAGTTTGAAATCTGACCGTTGGAACACGTGTCAGTTCCTTAGTGACCCAGGGTCATTTCGGATAAATCAGATCGGGTTGCCAAGTGGCTATAAATAGCCCACCCCCTACAACCATAAACGGTTGGCTGCTCAGATTGAAAGTACGGCTTTTGTCGTTTGAGAGCAACCCACCTCGAAGCCTTTGAGAGAGAATTCCTTGCGAGGATAAACCCCTAACCACCAGAGCCAGAGAGAATTGGGCATCACTTAAGTCTTCTTGTCTGTGTGATCTAAAGACTTATTACACTTGAGGACTGTGCATCCTCCAGCCGGTTAGGCGTCGCGTTCTGAGCATCCAAGAGACATTGTGGATTGCCAGTGAACGAAGTCTGTGAAGGTTTGGGAGTCTACCTTGAAGACTTACCAGAGTGATTGGGAGAGGTCTATGTGACCTTAGCTCAAGGAGAATACGGTGAGGACTGGGTGTCTTGAGCTGCGTGTTCAGGACTGGGTGTCCGGGACTATGTGTCCTAAGGTTTAAATACCTAGCCGCTCCAACCAGACGTACAGTTGTCACAGCAACTGGGACTGGTTCAACAAATCATTGTCTTCAACGAGTCACTGGTTTCATCTTCACTTCACTTTACTTACTGTTACTCCTTGTGAAGTCATTGTATGTTTGCACTATCATTTGTCTTCACTGAGTGACTGCGTGTTCTGTTTGGCTTCACAATATCTTCCTACCTGATCCTTACTACCTAGCTACTATTAGTCTTTGTGCTTTCACTTCATTGAATACTTGACTATGGTTTGCCTACTGTAGTCTACCTTCCGCTGCATGGTAATAGGTCTAATTTTATCGTTTGTCTTCAAAACTTCTATGTTATGAAGATTTCCATAAAAATCGCCTATTCACCCCCCTCTAGTCGATATAACGCACTTTCAATCCCGTTGTTGGTTATTGACCGGAGGACGTCTCGGTCATGTCTGCATGGTTCCCGAACCCGTAGGGTCTACACACTTAAGGTTCGATGACACTAGGGTTATAAAGGAAGTTTGTATGTGGTTACCGAATGCTGTTCGGAGTCCCGGATGAGATTCCGGACGTCACGAGGAGTTCCAGAATGGTCCGGAGGTAAAGATTTATATATGGGAAGTCCTGTTTTGGTCACCGGAAAAGTTTCGGGTTTTATCGGTAACGTACCGGGACCACCAGGAGGGTCCCGGGGGTCCACCAAGTGGGGCCACCGGCCCCGGAGGGCTGCATGGGCCAAGTGTGGGAGGGGACCAGCCCCAGGTGGGCTGGTGCGCCCCCCACAAGGGCCCAAGGCGCCTAGGGTTTGGGGAGGGGGCGCCCCACCTAGCTTGGGGGGCAAGTTTTCCCTCTCCCCCCCCTTGGCCGCCCCACCAGATGGGATCTGGGCTGGCCGCCGCCCCTAGGGTGGAACCCTAGGTGGGGGCGTAGCCCCCCCCCCTCCCTCTCCTCCTATATATAGTGGAGGCAAAGGAGCAGCCCATAGATGAGTTTTTGACCTCTCCCTGGTGCAGCCCTACCTCTCTTTCTCCTCATATCTCGCGGTGCTTGGCGAAGCCCTGCTGTATCACCACGCTCCTCCACCACCACCACGCCGTTGTGCTACTCCTGGATGGAGTCTTCCTCAACCTCTCCCTCTCTCCTTGCTGGATCAAGGCATGGGAGACGTTACCGGGCTGTACGTGTGTTGAACACGGAGGTGCTGTCCGTTCGGCACTAGGATCATCGGTGATTTGGATCACGACGAGTACGACTCCATCAACCCCGTTCACTTGAACGCTTCCGCTTAGCGATCTACAAGGGTATGTAGATGCACTCTCCTTCCCTCGTTGCTAGATTACTCCATAGATTGATCTTGGTGACACGTAAGAAAATTTTGAATTTCTGCTACGTTCCCCAACAGTTTTTATATTTTCAGATTACAAAAACCTATATCTACCATCCATATTGCACTTGTATCACCATCTCTTCGCCGAACTAGTGCACCTATACAATTTACCATTGTATTGGGTGTGTTGGGGACACACGAGACTCTTTGTTATTTGGTTGCAGGGTTGCTTGAGAGAGACCATCTTCATCCTGCGCCTCCCACGGATTGATAAACCTTAGGTCATCCATTTGAGGGAAATTTGATACTATGCTACAAACCTCTGCACTTGGAGGGCCAACAACGTCTACAAGAAGAAGGTTGTGTAGTAGACATCAATATTCGTCTAGGGATATCCTTCTCTATAGGGAATGGGAAGGGGACCCTATTCTGGTTGGACCCATGGGTGGGTACCGAGACACTAAGGGTTTCCTTTCCTGGATTGTTCTCAATATGCACGGACCCGCTGCTAATTGTCTCCGCGGCTTCCACATCTGGGCAATGGGATATCTGGTTCCGTCGTTCATTTGGGCAAGCGGCGATCGAAGAGTGGGCTAGACTGCGGGCAACCCTACCACCGGTGCTACAAGACTATTCGGACACCGTGTCCTGGCGGCTCTCGCCGACGGGGGAGCTCTCGGTGAACACGACATCTCAGACACTGTGCCAGGCGCCCACCATCCCCTGGATCTCCTCGTGTGGAAGGCCCCTTTGCCCTTGAAGATTAATATTTTTGTGTGGCAACCACTACAAGAACGCATCTCTTCGGGGACCGAGGTGCTTAAGCGGCATGGCCCTGGGGATGGCATGTGCCCCTTATGTGCGGTACCGGAGATTAGGACTCACATCCTATTCTCATGTACGACGGCACGGGTCCTATGGACCTTGGTTCGCGAAGCACTAGGGCCCGACTGGGAGGCCCTGGACCTCGCGAAGTTCCTCCAGACCAGGGTTATCCATCCTGGGCGACATCGCCGCTTATTTTGGCTTATTTATGCGGCGATGTCATGGACTCTTTGGACGTCACGTAATAAAATGGTGATTGAGCGGGTCTTTCCGAGGCAGGCGTGTGACTCTTTCTTCAAATTCCTTGCTTTTCTGTAGCACTGGCACCCACTCTCTGCACTTCTGGATACAGCGCGTCGACTATCATCTTCGTAGGGCCACTTGGCGGCAGCCACTAGGTGGCTTTTCCCCCCTCATTTTTCTCCTGTTTTTTGGGCATGATTGTGTTGTTGCCCCAGCCGTTGTTCGTGATTTGGAGAGTGGATGTTGATTGTATGGATCGTTGCTTTATCTATAGAGCGGGACGAAAGCCTATTTCGAGTGTGGCGAGGAAGGCCATTGGTCCAGGAATAGCTTTGCCGTTTGTGCAATACAGTCCAATTCAGTTATAGAAAGGAAAGCAGGGGATATAAGGCACTCACTGCATCAATTTACCCTTCACCTATTGCATAATGAGGAACCTAGCCGTAGTAGAAAAGCGAACTCTCCAGAAATTGTATTTTAGATGTATAACATAGAGCTTGATCCGTCTGAGGAAATGTTTAGAGGATAACAACAAAGCAACAGTGTTCCTTCATTTTCCATGCTAGTTGTGTTTGGTCCTGCTATGTTCCGGCGACATTTGGGTATGCAATATAAATTTGCACTAATGTAGAAACATCATGAAAGATGAAATCTGGCAGTAGGGCACGTACCATTGGCTTGCTGGACTTGAAACACTCGCCCGATGTAAGATCAAACTCCATGGTGTTGTCTGCCTGATAGTGATGCGCCTGTTAATTAGGCTGCCGAAGTTGGCCCCTCAAATTGCACGCAAGTAGGCACACACGACAACCATCCTAAATCCATAAGCGCATCATCTCGTGGGTTATTAGAATAACAGGGCTGGTTCTTGGAGCAAGGCATGCAGCAGTACAATAGAGAGATTTTGGTAACGAGAGGGTGCGTTGTGTGGGTGTAACCATGTGTCGTAGCTATGCATATGTGTGGTACTCGGGTCAGGTCTCTTCTTCATTTTGGTGCATGGGGTTGGAGTCAGAGAAATAGTAAGAATTTTCAAATATGTGTGGTACGTCGCGTGAATGCGCCAGGATCTTTGTTCTTACCTTGAGCATATTCCACGCTCATTTTGCAAATGCACCCGTCAGATGCATGAAGCATGCATATAGTCTGATGTCGCAACTAAGGGCATCTCTAACACCAATCCTCAAACCGTTCGCAATCGTTCGGACCGCACAGTCAGGACGTGTTTTGCTATTCAACGCGGTTCTGTATCGGTCCGCTTGGTGGTTTGGACAAACTTTTTTCCACAAACCAGAGGCAAAGTGGTAGAGAGGGGGGCTTTGCTAGTGTCGGGCCGCTGCCACGTCCGCTCCTGACTACCCTGGCCCACCAAAAACCTCCCTCCTTGTCTTCGTGCGTTTGTGTTCGCGTTTGCGCCAGCTGCCCGCATTCATGTTGTTGTAGAGCGGCCGCTCCGCATTGACGTTGGCCTAGAGTAGACGCGGCCTCTCACTGATGCTGGCATTGAAGCACCACGTCAACGGAGAACGCCGCCGGCGCCGTGTCCCTGGTTTCTGCACCTGTTCAATGCTGGAGAGACATATACTGTACAGGACGGTATGAATTTCTACCACACCGTTCAATGCCCGTATGCCGCCATTAGTGATGGACCGTCCACGTCCACCGGCATCGGCGACGGGCAGGTTGCAGACTCCTTTGAGGACGACTACGGCATGGGAGGCAGCAGGGCGTTTTATCCCAGGTTGGCCGGTCTGTCTCCCATGTTCTACTCTTTCTCGTCATAGACCGCACCTTTACTTCACAGGTCTTAAACCCCGCCGCCGCTCATGGAATACAAATAAAATGGAAGACGGGTGCCGCCGTAGGATAGGTTTAGGGTCCGGCTGCTTATTTTTAATGAAAAATGCCTGAATTGTAATGAATGTGCTTCGGTTTATATGAAAATCTGTCATGTTTGCATGAATTTCGGTCGTTCTATTCAAATGCGGTTTGAAATATATGCGGACAGTGTTGGATGGCCGGCTCCTGCATCCGTGCCCACGGACCCCCCCCCCCCCCCCCCATCCGCGAACGGATGCGGGAGCGAATTTGCAGGTAACATTGGGGATGCCCTAAGGCCCGTCAACTGATACCTCCCTGTTCGCGGACGGATGTGAGAGGAAATTTGCAGATCAGTATTAGAGATGCCCTAAGGCCCGTCAACTCATACCTCGAAGGCATGGGAAGGGTGAAGTTAGGGGCAGCTTGCCAACTCCTATTTGACGCCTCCCTGGGCCGGCCCAGCTTACTTCTTTTTCTTCATGTTTTAAACTTGCAAAAAGCTATGGCAAAAGAGAATCGAACCCACAACCCACAAACTGGCGCCCCTGCCTCGCTGGGCCGGCCCAGCTTACTTCTTTTTCTTCCTGTTTTAAACTTGCAAAAAGCTTAGTAACCAACCAGGCCGACGCACCTCTTCTGAATACTTACATATTTTTTCTTCTTTTCTTGTGTCCCAAACCAGTTTTATTCTTGTTCCATTTTCCTTTTTCTTTCTTGTTCCATTTTCCTTTTACATTTTTTAAATTCGCTGAACTTTTTTCAAAATTGATGAATTTTTCATAATCTATGAACTTTTCTCAACTTTGATCATTTTTTTCAAAATCAACTTTTTTTTGAATTGGTGATTTTTTCCAATTCTATGAGATTTTTTAAAAATTCGATGATTTTTTTTCAAAATCGATGAACATTATTGAAGTTCACCGTGATCAATTTTGAATTTAATGATTTTTAGTTTTTTTCCCCTAAAAGTCAACCGCATTCGGTCAAACTTGATTGAGCGACTAAGGGAACCAAGCGAGTGCTCGCTCCTCGTTGGGCCGACCCATAAAGGAGGGCGTGTGAGGGCCAGCTACACTCCATAGCGCTTAAGGCACTGGGCAGGAGCTCTCGTCTCGCTTATACCAAGATGTATTATGAAACACTTCATAATTATATTAAAAAACACTTTTTTATTTTTTCCATGTTTTTTATTTTCTTTTACTTTTTTTATACTTCCAAATATTCAAAATAAGTATATTACCAAAAACACTTTACATAAAACATTTGAAAAATATTAAATGTGTATTATGAAAATGTTTGTCATGTATACGGAAAAAGTATACAACAAACATACAATATGTGTGAAAAATGTTGATCATGTATATAAAAATGTTAATCAAGCATTTATTTATTTTGTTAAACAATTATTTGAAAAATGTTAGATGTGTATAGAAAAATGTTGACCATGTATTCATTTTTTTC
Source organism: Triticum urartu (assembly GCF_056163025.1). Classification (NCBI taxonomy): domain Eukaryota; kingdom Viridiplantae; phylum Streptophyta; class Magnoliopsida; order Poales; family Poaceae; genus Triticum; species Triticum urartu. The sequence continues at coordinate 579,356,613 of NC_141878.1, read as the reverse complement.
AAACTTATATTAAAAAAGGACTGTGCTAACGACCAGTCGACTGGTCGTTAGTGACAGATCAGCACGATCGCTTCTCCCGCTCCCCGCTTCGTTCCCCTCCCTTCTCTCGTTTTTTTTCTGGCGTGGTAAAAAAATGTACGAAGTGGGAGTCAAACCCACTACGTACAGTTCACCATAGCTGTTCACAACCAACTGAACTAGCTTAAATTCTGGCTATAATTAGGTTGGGTAATATTTATACCGGACTGTGGTAAACATATCCCGTGCGATTTTTCTGGCGCACATCCTTCTTTCTCGATCCCATCCCATCGCTTCTCCCGCTTCATTTTATTTCCTAGCGTGGTAGAAAAACATGGTAAAAAGTGCTATAAGGTGGGAGTTAAACTCACTACCTCTTGATTCAAGATGGCTTGTCATATCCATCTGGTCTAGTTTCAAGTTGTGATTACATAGAATGCCAATAAATATTTGTACTTCTACATACGCCAGAAAAACAAGCTGTTTTTTTTCTTTTTTATTTGCCAAATTTCCTTTCCTTTTATACATGGTAATCCATGCATCACAGACCTGATAACTCGCGCGCCGCTGTAACCTTTTGACCCTAGGTAAAGTGTTGTAATAATACACCTCGATAACTTATCTGTAAAAGAGCATGGTAATTATACGCCACGAACCTGATAACTCACTCACAAATCTCTGTGGTAACTGTGAAGAAAAAGTGTTGTTGTAACACACCACGATAACTTATCTGGAAAAAGAGCATGATAATTTATTACGTCATGAATCTGATAACTCACGCACAACACACTATGGTAAATTTTCTGACCACATGATTTTTTGTTGTTGTAACAAACCCCAATAATTTCTTTATAAAGAGCATGGTAATATATAAGCCGCAAACCTGTTAACTCACTCACAAACACTGCTTAACTTTTTGCCTGAAGAAAAAAAGTTGTAACATACCCCGGTAACTTTTTTGTAAAGAGCATGATAATGTATACGCACGAACCTGATAACTCACGAACAAACACCATGATAACTCACGCACAACAAATATTTTCGCCCAAGTAAAAAGTTACTATGGTGTTTTGTACATAAGTTATCAGATGTGTGGGCACACAAAAGTTACCGGACTTACATTTTAAACAACCTTTTTTTCTCAGATTAAAGTTACCAGGGTATTTGTACCTAAGTTATCAGGTTTGTTGTCGTATGTTATCATGCTATTTATACAGAAGTTATCGCGGATGTGTCTTCAACATTTTCTTTCCCGGATAAAAATTACCGTGGTGTTTGGACCTAAGTTATCAGGTAAGCGGTGCATATATTACCATATTATTTTACACATAAGTAATTGAAGATATGATTTTAAGAAAGAAAAATCCCAGGTCAAAGTTATCACATTGTCTGTGCCCCTAAGTTATCTGGTCTATGGTGCGCATATTTCCATGCTATTTATATTGAAGTCATCAAGTTGTGTATTTAACCACTATTTTCTGCCGGGTCAAAAATACCGTGAGTCTTACGTACCACTGAAGATGCTGGAGTATATTTAAGCAACTTTTTTCTAGGTCAAAGTTAACATAATATTTGTTCATCAAGTTATGAGATCTATATCTCGCCAAAAACAAGTCGTTTACGTGGGCCACACCACTAGCACGCTATAAGGATGTTTGTACAAAAGTTATCACGATTTTTGTATATAAGTGATTAAGTTTGTTATGCGTGAGTTACCATGCTACTTACACATAAATTATCGTCAAACAACACTCCCCGACTGGACCAAAATTATCATGTATATGGTACTTATATTATCATGCTATTTTTCACACGAGTTATCGGGGTGTGTTTCAAAAATGGTTTTTCACCTGATCGAAGTTTCTACAACATTTGTACGTAAGTTATCAAGGTTGCGGTGAATAACTTATCATGTTAAGACCACGAACTCAGCTCATATCTATGTACAAAGAGTACAAGAGTCTAGTCTTATATGTTAAATCGTGAGCTCAACTCACATCTCTAATTTATTTTTGATAAAAATGTATGTTTTGTATATTTTTCTGGTAAAAGTTTGTAAAAAAACCGAAAACGACAGCAGAATAACACTCGACCAGATATGTGAGTAGAAAAGTCTACCTCAGCATAAAGGTATAAAAAGTACGTAACAAGAATCAAATCACAACATAGAGTTTGTTTAGGTGGTTGTTGGTAGATTCCTAATATTGCTGGATCTATCAGATCCCAGGTTCGACTCCCCAGCCCTCCTATTTTTTACCGAAATTAAAAAAAGGACAGCCCAAAAAATGTTAATCAAGCAATTGACAGTGTTAAAATGTGTATAGAAAGAAATGTTGACAAGGTATTAAAAAATGTTAATCTTGCATTTGCAAAATGTAATAAAGTATTAAGAAAATGTTTAAAATTAGTATGTAAAAAATATTGACCATATATTAAAAAATATAACCAAACATTTAAACAATGTTAAATGTGTATACAAAAAATGTTTTTCACTTTATAAAAAAAATACGATGTGTGTGAAAAAAGTTGATATGCATTTAGAAAATTTAACCAAGCATTTGAAAATATGTTAAACAAATATTTGAAAATGTTAATCAAGCATTTGAAAAATGTTAAATGTGTATACATTTTTTACCATGTATTAAAAATGTTAATGTTTTATTTGAAAAATGTTAATCAAGCATTTGCAAATGTGTATTGAAAAAATGTTGACCATGTATTCAGAAAATGTTAGTCTTGTATTTGAAAAATCTTAATCAAGCATTTGAAAAGTGTTAAAAATGTGTATTGGAAAAATGTTGACCATGTGCAGAAAAATGTTAAACGCCTGTTAAAAAATGTTCTTGAAATATACGAAATATCTAGAATGTAAAAAATGAAGAATGAAAAAAAAGTAGTGAAAACCAAAAGGGAAAGAAAGAAAGCAAAGAAAAAAGGAAACAAAGAAGAAAACCGAAGAAACAAATGCAAAAATGGAAAATAGTAAAAACCCGAAAAAGAAACAAAGAAGACAAAAAACAAATGCATTTATAAAATTGTTCTCATTTTTAAAAAATTGTTTGGCATATTTTTGTTCAAAATTTTCAGAACTTTTCAAATAATCACTGGGATTTCAAAACATGTCGCAGTTTTAAAAAAAAGAATAGATAAATCCCGAATGTTCGGAATTTAAGCATGTCATCCCGAACGTTTTTTGATGGGAACTTTAGTTGCTGCGAGGTGGCAACTTTAGTTATTAACACATGGCAACTTCGTTCCAGTTCAATTTTTTGTCAGAAAATTGCGATGTTTGTCAACATCGCCTGAACTAAAGTTGTCATGAAAAGAGTTCGGATTAACATGCTTAAATTCCGAACGTTCGGAACTTATTGAGGTCCTTCAAAAATGTTCTTGTTTTCAATTTTTTGTTCACGTCTTCAAAAATATTCACGTTTCAATTTTTTTTGGTATTTTCAAAAAAAATCTCCTTTTTAAAATTTGTTCCAAAATTTAAAAATATGTTCATGATTTTAAAAGCGTTCCCATTTGAATTTTATTCACAAATTCAAAAAAAATTCATGTTTACGAAAAAAGTTTGGAAATTCCAAAATGTATTCGCCATTCCAGAAAATTGTTCGTAAGTTTAGAAAATAACTCATATTTTGGAATATTGTTCGGGGTTCTTTTGAAATAGTGTTAGCTTCCGACACAACAGCCGAGCAAGCGCAAAGTTTGGGCTTGGCCCATCTAATGAGAGCATTGGCTACCGCTATTAGTTTTGGACAGTGATATGTTCCAAACGTTTATATCTATAGGATAGATCTGAATGATCAAACCCGCAGTACTTCGCGAGGCCTAGTGCGCAAACGACCAAACCGAGCGATCCATTGAGTGGTTAATTCTGTCCTATTTTCCTTTTTTTGAGACAAAAATGAACACAATAGCATTACTTCTCTCCTAATTGTTGCATGCATGCATGTAGGACAAACATGCTGATGTCAATAAAAATTCCATCGAATTCAAAAATTCAAAATGTTTTGTAGCTCTAACCATCACTTTGATTGAAAAACCATTTTCACATAAAAGATTCGTCGCGGCGAGATCTTCAGAACTAGATCCCATGTTGCTATGTTTCAATAACTCTTTTTTCGGGTCAAAAGTTACCAGTCCCAGGCTGAGTAAGTTATCACGTCTGTGTAACTAAGTTAACATCTTGTTTATACATAAATTACCGGGGCATAGAAATGGTTCTCCAACTTTCTCCTGACGTGGAAATGATCTAGAGGACAAAAAAGTTGATGCCATCCTAGTTCCCCTATTTCAAAACTTCAAAATGTTTTGTAGCTCAAATCGTCGGTCCGATTGAAAAATTGTTTTCACGTAAAAAATCCGTCATGACGAGTCGAAACTAGAACCCATGTTGATATGTTCTGACAAATTTTTTCGGATCAAAAGTTACCACGGCTGGGCAACGTAATTTATCACACATGTGCTACATATGTTACCATGTTGTTTACACAAATATTACCGGAAATAAAACCGGTTTCTCTAACCTTCTTATTATGCCCGGTCCAAGTTACCACGTTGTTTCTTGGTGAGTTATCATGTATACAATGCGTATAGTACCAAGCTATTTGCACGAAAGTTATCAGGGGTGTGTTTTTAAACAACCCCTTCGAGTCAAAGTTACCGTGGTGTTTGTGCGTGAGTTATCAGCTCTGTTATGTGTATATTACCATGCTATTTATACAGAATTTACTGGATGTGTTTTGAACTTCTTTTGCACCGGTCATAAGTTACCATGTTGGTTATGCGTAAGTCAGGTTAGTGATTAGTATATTACCATGTTATTTACATAGAAGTTACCGGGGCATGTTTCAACTTTCAACAACTGTTATCACGATGTTTGTACCTAAGTATTAGGTCTACGGTGCATATATATTACCATGTTATTTTCATAGAAGTTACTAGGGGTATGGTTTCAACAACTGTTTCTCTCTCCGGGTCAAAGTTACTGCGCTATTTGTCCATAAGTAACCACATCCACATTGTGTATATTACCATGTTATTTAGGCAGAAGATACTGGTGGTATGGTTTCAACAACTATTTTTTCTCCATGTCAAAGTTTGGTGTTTGTCCGTAAGTTATCATGCCCGATGTGTGTATATTACCATGCTATTTAGGTAGAAGTTGTCGGGGCATGGATCCCACGACTTTTTCACCCTGTTCAAAAAGTAAACACGGTATTCGTATGTGAATTATCAACTCTATGGTGCATACATCAGCGTATTATTTACACAAAAGTTATCAGGGAATATTTTTAACTATGTTGTGCGTATATTACCGTCTTACTTAAACATGAGTTACTGAGGGTGTTTGTCAACAACTTATCTCCGGGTCAAAAAATTATCACACTTTGACCGAGTAAGTTATCAGCTCTGTTGTGCGTATATTACCATGTTATTTGCGTGAAAGTCATCGTGGTATGTCTTCAAAAACTTCTTCTCTCAGGTCAAGAAGTTACCGCGATGTTTGTGCGTGAGTTACCAACCCTGTTGTGTGTGCATTACCGTGCTATTTAACACAGAAGTTACCAAGGTATTTTTCAACAAATTTTTCCCTGGGTGAAAGTTCCCGTGGTGTTTGTACGCAAGTTATCGGGTCGGCGATGTTTGTGCGTGAGTTACCAGCCCTATTGTGTGTGTATTACCGTGCTATTTAATACAGAAGTTACCAGGGTATGTTTTCAACAACTCTTTTCCCTCCGAATCAAAAGTTATCACGGTGTTTGTACGTAAGTTAGCAGCTTCATGTGTGTAAATCATCTTGTTGTTACACAGAAGTTATCGGTTGGTATGTTTTCAACAACCCCCCCTCTCTTTTAGGTAGAAAGTTACCGAGGTGGTCATACACAGGTTATCAGTTCCACTGTGCGTAAATTATCAGGGTTTTGTCTTCAACAAATTCCAATCTCCCGCCCCCTCGTCCGCACGTTCTACATAAGACAAACATTGGCCATCAGATACATATCTAACATCGTTCGTACGTGTTACAAAATGACGTGGTTTGAAAATTAGCTTTCTCGATACTAGTAATATTTTTTAGTTTTTCTTGTATTAAAAAGGACAGTGTTCATATAAAATGTACACATAAGCTACTTAGTTGGCCAGAATACTCAGGTTCGAATACTATGCACCATGCACACATGTGAGATCTTTTTTTTTCTGGCCGGAGATCAGAAGGTACAAAAACGAAACTAAACAAAATTTAATCACAAAATCATGATAGCTCAGGTATAGGTAGAGGGTTCGAATCCTAGCTAGGGAAAAGGAAACATATGCGTGACTGACAAATTAGTGGTCAAAAAAAAGGAAACGGTCGCCCTCAACTATAAGTATTTCGGTACGGAGGGAGTATAAGAAAGGACGTTGATAACGCCCACATGTGTGGTGGGAGCAACACCCGCCATATAACACATAGATTGCGCCACGTTACCGCATGAATGCAAATGGAAATCTTTTCGGATTTTCAATTTTTAAAATGTTTTATCTCTTAAAATGAAAAATCCGGTTGAAAATCCGTTTTCACCATTAAATCCATCGCGACGAGATCTTCGAAACTAGATCTCATATCAATATGTTTCGACGATATTTTTTGTTAATAGTTGCCATTTCTATTGCACATGAATTGTCATGGTGTTTACATTGAAGTTGCCATGATATGTTTCAGCTATTTTTTATTTTACTTTTGAAAGTAATTTTTGACATATTATAAAATGGGAATTAAGGAACTAGACTTGCCATGAAGCATAAACTAAGATTGTCATGATACATGCATTTAAAATTGCCATGGCTCATACAAAAAATAATTTTCATGGTCAAAGTACTGAAATTGCCATGTTCAAAATACCAAAATTGCCATAATCTATAAACTAAAATTGCCACATGACAACTTTAGTGTAAACACTTTGGCAACTATAGTGTAAACATCATGGCAATTTTTGGCAAAAAAATCGTCAAAACATATCAATATGGTATCTAGTTTTGAAGATCTCGTCGAGATGGATTTAATGATGAAAACAGATTTTTAATTGGATTTTTTAATTAGGAGATAAAACAATTTTAAGCCAAAAACCAAAAAAATTCCCGCTGATGTCATCTGTTTTGACATGGTAAAATGAATGATAATGGAGGCGTTTAGGCCATGTTGCTTCATGCCACACGTGTGAGCGTTATCATTTGGGTAAGGAAATTGCCAAAAAAAGAAAACTACCTGGTCGAAAAAAAGGAAACGGTTGGGAAAAAGGAAACTGAGAAATCGAATAGAAAAAGGAAACATAATTATATGCGCAGGCTAATTAGTATTTCGGTACGGAGGGAGTAAAAGAAAATGGTCGGAAAAAAAAGGAAACTGCCTGGTCGAAAAAAGGAAACGGTTGGGAAAAAGAAAACCGAGAAATTAAATAGAAAAAGGAATATAATAATATGCGCAGACTAATTAGTTACCGAAATAAAAGAAAATTGCCGAAAAAAGGAAACTGGAGGCGTGCGTAGCGAGCGCATCCAACGGCGATCACGTAGTTCGGATCTAATGCTAAAATCCTTGTGTAAGGAAGTTACAAATTCCCATTACTTTTTAATACTTGCGATGCATATCTACCACCAGATCTCTTCGGTCGTTGTGGTAGCAGCAAGCGGGCTTGAGCAGGTAGGCGTGCGTTTGAATCCCAGCTACCGCGAACGAACTTTTTTGATTTTTTTACCAATGCATTCGCAGCGCACCGCAATTGGCCGGCCCAGTCGGGCGCACCCTGTGCTATGGGGCATATGTATTTGCCGCAGAATGCGTCACATATGAGCTCCTGTGTGCAGAGCTGTTAAAAAAGGTACATCTCACGAACTTGCAGAGCACTCTCCAACCGAGCCGGTACCATGTCTAGTCATTCGTCCAAATAGCCAAACCAGTGTTTAAGCATTGTATTCCATAAACCAAATTGTCTTTTTTGCAGGGGACCAAATTATCTTCTTATAGTACTAGACTAGAAGCACATGGGTATCCGTTTCTATTTCTTCCCTTTCCAATATATATAATATTTCTGTAGAGGTACGTGTAAACATCACATAACTCACCTCATAACCTCGAATAATTCAATAAGCAAGTCCAAATTCATCATTCTTCATATGACTTATCACTGAACAACCTTGCTGTTACACCATTTATGATATCTGTTGCATTATTCAATTCAACATGACATCCCATCCTATCTAAATCAGGGTTCATTTGTTGATTGTCGTGGAGGCCAGTTTGTGCAGTATGTACACTTGCACCCCTCGGTAACACACTCGCCTTCTGTGCCGTACCCTATACGTTCGACGCATGCCTTATGACAAGTTTGCTTATCACATGGCTTTGGCGATGGCTGAATAATGTTTGACATACAGGAGATGGGATCAATGCCAATGCCCGCCGACGCCTCCATTATCACATCTACAAAATCCCAACATGAGGAAGAGACGATCACAACATGATCATTATTTATTGGGCGAGGTTTCCAAGAAACATATTACATGAATAAATGAGTACCTGATGATAGCACGAGGAAGGCGATGGGCAGGAGCAACATTTGGGTACACCTCATCTTAGCTAGTTGTTGAGTTGAAGGAAAGACTTGCTGATAGTTGCCTGATCTGTGAGCTCTGAAGGAGAACCAACATAATGGACAAGCCTTTTTATATTGGACTAGTTAAATGCCCGTGCGTTGCTACGGGCGATAGATGATTCAAATACAATGTCCATGTTACATAATTATTATGTTATAAGCAATGTCATGAGCAAACAGTGAATAATTATCTTATATATTAATTTTGTCGACCACCCAGTGATTGAAGCACAAACTTCACTTAACAAACGTATTATCGTATGACAATCAAGTTAAGCAATTTCTATGACCAATTATTGCACAATTATTTGAAATCGCAGTTGGTTCAGTTTCTCTCAGTAACACACAATACCAAGCTTTGTGTTAAACATGAATGACTCCCCATGACGGAGGTGACCTGCACAAAATAAACCTCTCATAATTAAAAATTTGGAAATATCTAGTTTAATTCAAAAATATATGTACACATAATTACTGAAAGTATAAGTGACAGATGTCTCACCTATGATGTAAGTACCTCCCTATAGACGATGTTCCTCGTGTAATTACCAACAGGACAGTTGGAGCTCTTGTTCTTGCGGTAATCTGAGCTATTCCTGCTGCTATCGTCTGAGATCTTTTTCTTATTGTTGGAGCTTTTGCTTTTGCTGTAATTTGAGCTATTCCTTCTACTATCGTCTGAGACATTTTTCTCATTGTCTGTAGCCGGGGCGGTAAGGATCTTGATGTTCTTTCTAGCAGTGGATCTAGATAGCGCGACATACAACTGCCCATGAGAGAACACTGGCTCGGGCAAGTATATACCCGCGTTCGGGATAGTCTGCCCCTGTGCCTTGTTGACCGTCATGGCAAAGCTGAGCCTAATAGGAAACTGCTTCCCCTTGAACTGGAAAGGGAACATCTCGTCATCACTGGGACAAAGGGGGATCCTTGGCAAGAAGATCCTCTTTCCAGCATGTTTCCCTAGCACAATTTCTGCATCGATGACATTCCTCTGGAATCCTCGAACCACCAGCCTCGTGCCATTGCAAAGTCCATTCGCGGGGTCAATATTTCTGAGCAATATAATAGGGCAGTTTATCTTGAGCTTCAACACATGTGGAGGCAACCCATTAGGGGTCAAAGTGTTAAGGAACTCAGATGGATAATAGTTATGAGGGTCATCGACTGCTGAATCAAAGCTATGATACACCATCTCATCTCCGTGGAATCGGTTGATCATCTTTATATTTATCCTATCCACACAATCATTTCGCGTCGATAAGATTGCTCTGGAGGTGATGTAGTTTGGATCAGACATATTAGCACCGAGACTAGGAAAAACATTATCTATCAGTGTATCAAGATCAGTGCCCTTCCCAGTACAGGGCACACATATCTCGTCCGGAAGGCGGACACAACCATCATTATTGGTCTCCTTGCCATCACCAATGCGCAACAAGTATTCAGCAAACCACGGGTCGCTATGTGCCCTCATATTGCGTACCAACTTTAGGTGGCGCATGCAATCCCAAAGGTAAGACCTACGCAGTGAAGAATCAATTATCTGAGCCCTTGACCCCTTACGGACAACAGGGAGGACTTGCCTGAAATCTCCACCGAATACAACTGTCTTTCCACCGAATGGTCGGTCTGGTCGGCTCATTATATCACGCATACTATTGTCTAGCGCCTCCACTGCCTGCCTCTTTGTCATCGAAGCCTCATCCCATATAATGAGGGAAGCTGACTGTAAGAGCTTGGCAGTTCCACTCTGTTTAGTGAAGCTACAAAACCCACCATCGTCAATGCTTAGCGGTATCTTGAACCGTGAATGAGCTGTTCTCCCTCCGGGCATTATGGTAGCTGCAACGCCGGACGTAGCTGTTGCTACTGCAATCTTTTTCTGTCCACGGACTTTTGCAAGAAGTGCCCTATATAGATAAGTCTTCCCGGTGCCTCCATGCCCATCCACAAAGAATATGCCACCCTCATCACTGTCAACAACATACATAATTTCATCGTAGGCTTTCCTCTGATCTGAATTAAGTGAGTCTGATAGATTTGTGTCCTCAACATTGAGCTCAATGGTGGATTCCTCGAAGATCTCCCTTGGCATGCCGGAAGCAGTGTCATATTCTTCATTGATACCAGGAAGAGGGAATGACTCTATGTCCTTTCCCATTGATTGTAGCATATTCCTGATATCTATCAGAACCATTTGCTCAACCGCAACTTTGGATGGATTGTTGCGGCGATAGTCTTCTGACATTGCCTCCAGGTGCTTCTCCCAGAGTCCACGCACATTACTTGGCTCACAGAATACCAATATTGTTGCAAAGAGCCTTCGTAGAGATGATGGCATCTCGTATAACGTAGATTCAGTAAGGGACTCATCAAGTGTGTTGTCTCCTTTGATCAATCCCCTTCTCTCTGCAGCTTCACGAAATGTTGGTAGGATCTCACCATTAACTGTCCTTAGGTCCTCATAGGATGTGGCGCCAGTGACATGGTTTAAGAGGACCCATAGGTAATAGCGTTCACCCTCCGCGGGATGAGCTGCCACAATTCTTCCAACTTGTCCACCTGTATCTCGTTCCCTTCTTCTCCAGTATTTATTTTTCTTACTTTTCTGCCAGGTATACCACTCAGGGAAGTCCCTATACAAGATAGACCGAGCCTCCTCATGTAACCTATTTGCCTCAAAGTACTCTGTAAGCATTGACTTCTCAGCACCTTCCTGGTTAACCACTCGTTCGATATCTTGGCCCTTTCTGAATGACACCATGTGCATGTTGGGCAGATGGAGTTGCAACTGCATCACAGGTGGTGAGTTCTTGCTCAATTCAAAGCCATATATCCTCCATAATGCTTCCGGAGGAGTCACCCACCTAGCGTCCCTATACTGTTTGATCTCATCTATACCTCCATTTTTGTTAGCCTTGTCAGACTCACTCAGAGAAATAGATGCTCGATCATGACCCTTGTATATGTACTTGAACAGGTATTTAACAGCCTTTATGCTTCCACATGCCTCAACATTGATGTGACAATTGAAGTAACGCAGGAGGTGCGGGTTGTATGGGACGACCCACCTATTATCCAGCCATTCCTTTCGGACCATTGCTTTAGAACCGTCATCACGTCGTCTGTATAACGGGTAGGAATCCTTGCCCTGCAACGTAGCCACATTGAAAGGTCGAGGATAGTGATTCTTGCAAGCAGGACAACCTTTTGTGCATGGGCAATGACGATTCAAAGCACCACAAGGTCCATGCATCATATGCTTCACGACCATCTTGTACAATTCTGGGTACTTCTTCTTGTTTGGGAGCTCGGCTGAGATAAGACGGTCATATTGCTCGGGGCATGTGAGCTTGTACCGCCCCTCCATGATGAGAAGGAAGTGTGCATGAGGCAGACCCCTCTTCTGGAATTCCACCACATAAACATAAGCCCTCACCTTGCCCAGGATGTCCTTCTGAAGCAACTTATTCTTGAGTTCCTCCAACTTTGCCCTAAAAACACGAACAACGAGATCGGGACGATCCTGAGGTGTCTGACCGGGGTAGAGTTCCTGCCTAATCTCATCCCAGTTTGGGTTGCATGTCATTGTGAGGAAGACGTCCGGCTTGCCATACTTTCGAACTAAGGCCATGGCATCCATGTAGCGACGCCTCTTGTCCCGTGGACCACCGATAAAAGATGTAGATAACACTTTTCCAATACCATCTGCCCTACCCTCACCAACATGTAAGCTGTCCACCAAGCCCTGGTATAGGTCCGCCCTTATCGTATCTTGATGGCCCCATATATAGTCCAACCGGGAGTTCTCTATCTTGATGTATGTGTCTACCGCAAACTGCTGGAAAAGACGCTTACCATAGAGGATTGGGTTGAATATCCCGGGACGCATTTGAAATTTGTAGCAGTAGTAGTCCCGCACAGACACACATAGTCTCCCTCTGGAACCTGCATAGAAAATTGAAAAAATATGGTGTTGTAAACTGGAGAGTATAGTGCGAACTATGAACTGCGCATGTAATAACTAAGCGCAACACTAACCTGCATTATCATCCTCGTCCTCATCATCTTTATCACCAGGATTAGAGGACTCATCACTATGACCACGAGCTAGACGGGCTGCACGAGCTGCCATCACAGTTTCATAGGACACACCTTCCTTCGGGATATCAGTATGCCACCCAAGTTCACCTCTAGGGAAGAATAGAGGGTACGACAACGCATCATAGCATCCATGATAGGACTTGATTCCATATATATCTCTATTCTTCCCATGCAGGATGACACTATTACCGAACTGTCTTCGACGTTCACTGCCCTCCACCCACACAGCTGCTACTTCTGAAGTGGTCGGCGCATTATATCTTCTCTGATCCATCCTTTGGTCAAGGTTAAGTGTTATGTGATAGTCATCCACATCATCAACATGCCCCATACTACGGAGGTGTTCAGAGTATGGGTTGCCACGAAGTATGTCGACCAGTTGTGTGATTACTTCTTTGTCTTTCTGGCACTGCTCTTTGCGACAACTGCGATACCTATGCTCTAAACTGGGATCATCATCATAGAAGTAGAGCTCCAGATGACTACGATCCAAACCATCTTGTTTGCCAAATGACCGTATGTTGTGGTACATTTGGCCATGGGCACGGAATGTGTAGATAGGATGCTTTAATGTGTTAGTGGTATCACTATCAAGGTGACAATATAGTGAGGTGAATGAGAAATGGCTATTGAAAAACCTGATGTTGTCACGAAAATGCCTAGCAGCAGGGTCGTCACTCGTCCATAGCTTCATGAGCTCAGGAGGCGTATCCAGGTTGGCTAGTTTGATCTTCCCCTTACGGCAGCAAAACCCCATGGTCTCACGCTCAAACTTCTTTGCATAGCAGTGCTTGCAGTCTTCCACTGGCTTCAGCTTGTGTGTGTCTGTTGGGATTTTGCTATACACCATGTCATAGGGATCTGGAATGCTTGCAACTGAGGCAGACTCGTTGTCAGACTCGTCCATTGCAACATCGTCATCGGTGTCATCCTCTGAAATGATAGTGAACCTATGAGTACTAAAATCATGCACATGATGTGCACGCTACAACGTGGAACATGTCTAAAGTACCAATCCCAGCGAACATGTAGCCTTCCTCGTCTTCTGAGTCTTCCTCCAAGATGACGCCCTCTTCACCACCTATTTGTATAGTTATATATGAGCCCCATGCCTCAAATAGGTTGTGCAATGTTTTTTGTTCTAAAATTCTAAAAAAACTTACCATAATCATTGCCTTGTGAGTGTGTTGGGTGTTTTTGGGCAGTCTCGCGCATTGGAGATGTGTTTTCTATTAATATACAACATAAAGTTATGGTCATTACAACTATCAATGAATTCCATTAGAGAATTATAATAACAAAGGAAGAACATTACCATTATTAACAATGATCAATTGGGTTTGGTGTTCTGAACCATTTACGCCTTCCAAATTCATCGACGAGGTTTCATCCATCGATGCAGTCTCATTCTTCTTAGTACTTTCATAGAATGCTTCGTTTCAACGACACATAAATGCGTGTCGTTCTCCATGTGTTATATGTTTTCTCCGTGATATTTCACTCACATCCATATCATGGGTCTCCCCATCTGACATCTGCTCCGAAGCAGACTGAATATAAACAGGGGTTCCGCTGACTTCAGGAATAGACCAATCACATGTGGGTATGGAGCCATCACGAACAATCTTAGGGATATACAATGGGTTCTCCATGGCTATGGAATCCTTGCTCAGAGTATTGCGCGCTGACGCACGCAATGCCATCTTTGTGTGCTTTTGATTGGGAGTCATATTGGCATAACGTGCCCTATCCTTCGCACGTATTGATTCAAGTTTCTCTAATGAAATCACATGACAACGCTAAAGTAAGAGTTATGGTTGACATGGAAATATGATGATCAATCTGTGTTAAATGATATTACTGACACATTCTCTAATGAAATCACATGATAACCTAAAGTAAGAGTTGTGGTTGACATGGAATTATGATGATTAATCTATGTTAAATGATATTACTGACATATTTGTCTAGTGTTAGGCAACCTTTACCTGACGATGATTTCCTTGCTTCACGCTGTCTTTTTAGAAGTTCACCTTTTTTCTTGCTATCCATCAATGCATATCGTTCCCTATCCCGTAGCCTCTTCCGCTCTTTGGAATCTATGGGTTGTGGTTGAATCATCGATGATGTGGGCCCATCATTACTGCAATTGTTGAGGGCAATAATATCTAGAAATGAAAAAAAGCACATATTTAGTACAATACAGAATGAATTATTAACAACGTTGCTTCCATTTTAACCACTAATTAGTGGCCTTCATACCAGTCATGAGGTTTTCTTGCCCCTGGGATGGCAAATCAATTGATGCTCTTTGGTATGTGTCATTTCTATTTAACCACTCACTATCTTCATTAGGCACCACATTTTCCTTGTTCAATGCAATGTCCCCTTGTTAAACAAATTATCAGATGTATTAGCTAAAGTAGAGAACCAACAAATGATATAACAGCGAATAATAAGCCGACACTCGATGGTGAAGCACACCTTGACCAATTGTCGTTATCTGCACTTGGGAGAGCACAGATGGACTTTGCCCCACTTTCGCCTCTTCAGAGCCAACTAATGGTCGAGCTCTTTTTTGTTGATAGGCTTCACGGC